>NC_091821.1:235093492-235410992 GCF_038994185.2 Dermacentor albipictus
CCGCCCCGCGTTTGTCGAACCGCGGTTTCCATCCCCGTTCGTCCCCCAGGCCCGGGAAACATCACCCGACACCTCGAAGCGCCGTGACTGGGTCACTTCCAGGAACAGAGCGGAGGGATCCCGTCCTCTCTCTCGCGCACTGCTCGGAGTCCACGAGGGGTCAGTGAAACAGAAAGCAATAAAAGAAAGCAAGGCTCGCTTCCCTCTTGAAAAAAAAAAGTCTGGCCGTGCCTTCGCGATGCGCACAGAACAAACCTGGCTCTGGGGGCGGCGCATGGCGGCAAGAGGAAGGCAGCCCAGCTATTCCGGATATGGCATTGTGGAGGACGCCCTAGTCCGTCAACAATGCTTAGAACGCACGAAGTCCTTTGCGTGATGGGCAGCTTCACAAGAAAGCGACACAGGACTGCGATGGTAGTTAAAGAAGCATCGGCAGTAGACATAATCGCTGCGCGTCGTCACGCTTCGCCGTGTTCCCGACCGACGCTTGTGACGCTTTTGACGCTTCGGCGCGTGCTGAAGCTTTCTGACGCGTGCCAGTGGTTGCGGCATTACGGTGGTGTGCGCGACGCCAATGCGGCGGCCGCAACTTCAAGGTCATCAGTGAGGAGGATTTTAAATAAAAGTCCTATGCACCCGTACCATGTACACCTTCATCGAAAACTTGAAGCCCGTGATTTTGAGAACAGACTTGACTTTGCGAATTGGATTTTCACGAAATGTGAAGAAGAACCGGACTTTCTCACTCGCGTGCTTTGGACGTATGAGGCAAATTTCTCGAGAAACGTACAAGTTAATCTTCACAACGCCCACTACAGGAGTGATATAGGAATCCCCACTGGCTGGCACAAACACGACACCAATACCAGTGGTCGCTTAACGTGTGGTGCGGTATTTTTGATGGCAATATCATCGGACCCATCTTTTTTTTACAACACACTAACGACGCAACGCTACATCAACGACATCCTCGAGGGTCCCGTGAACGACCTCTGTAGCAAGGTTCCACTTACGCACCTTCGGAACACCTGGTTTCAACACGATGGTGCTCCTGCGCATAGTAGTAGTCAGTCAGTCTCGATTGTGGTTCGACAAGCTTTTTCCTGGACAGTAGATTGGCCGGCACGGACCTGTACCCTGGCCTGCAAGGTCCCCGGACATGACACCGCTGTACTTCTTCTTGTGGGACTACGTCAGAGATCGCGTGTATAGCAGCGAAACTAGCACACCGGACGCCCTAAAGGCCAAAATAAGCAGAGTCTGCCGGGAGATTCCAACGTCGTTGGTCAAAGCTGCAACAGCATAAGTGTTGGAAAGAAACAAGTACTGTATTGCTTCAGACGGTGACCTGCTTGAGCACAGGCTATAAGTGGCAGTGGAAAATAACCGCTCAAAACTGGTATAAAACGTGACTTTAAAGCACCTTCATAATGTCACCCTATCCTTACATAAAGAAAGCTTGCGACAAAGTTAGAAATAGGTAAAACACTGCTTTGTTTTGCCTCTTTTCCTGAGTTCAAGAGACAGAAAGGGTAAATGACTAAACCAGTTGCACCTTTGGATGTTTCTTTGTGGGCGGCTGAGACGCCTTACGTACTCCTGGTATATTTTTTATTTAAGTTAACTCCTGAGTCGCTTTTCTGTGTTCTTCGGAGAGCTGCCTTTTTTTTTTTCGTGCTCTTTTGCGCACTGTCTTTTTTAACAATATTTGAATTTCTTCTGTGGCTTTGTTTCATGATAAGCGAAGGTTAAAGCTATCCCGAGTGCCTCGTGATCGAGCATAACATCTTTGGGTCCGCAGGTGCTGACGCTTATCGCACCACGCTAGTTAGATCGCGAAACCTCTCGAGCCATCCTACATGGCGAGGCCTTGTATACGATGTGGCGATAAACTAATGCAGCGGTGTATCTTTCAAAGGTTGCTTGGAGGCGCTTGAGTATATAGCGGCACGCGAGCGCGCCATCTATTTCATATTTCGCGGGCTTTTGTTTTTTCTTGGGGAAAAAAGAACCCCGCACATTTCAGCACGAAATAAATGCTTGACTCAGAGGTTTTTTTAAGACGCCCTACAACTTTGTAACTGACATGTTTGTGATTGAAGCAATAATAAAAAGTTCACATATTAAATGCAATTAATTAGTTAACACTTTGGGATGAAAAAAATACTGGCTGTAAGTACTCACGACTGCCGCTACTATGCAGTCGGTACGATTTCCCTAGAGCTCCTGGTTTTTTTTTTCTTTTTTCAATCTTGGTCCATGTTAACTGAGACACCCGGTATATTCCTTGCCTTGGGCGGTACTCCAGTTCGTACGGCAAAGTGCTCAGCGCGAAGAGCATTAAGCGGTGTCGCCCCGCACGAAAGCTGATAATTGCACAATTCCACACGCACTACATGCGCGTAAACAACTCGCCCACCACTGCTATAACAAAATGCGTCATTTTTGCGTAATTCTTCTATAGCGCCTTTAATGTTTAAGCTCCCTTGCGACGTCTTCATGACCTTTCAGTTTATCTTCACGTTGCCAGTATACAATATACAACCCAGTGCCTAATCATAAGTCGTCCCCCCTTCTGTATCTGATAGTTCTCCCTTCTCCACCTACCCCCCCCCCCCGCCTTCTTTTTTTTTTCTTCTGTAGTACAGCCGCACCAAACTTTGCTCATTGTTCGCAGCGCTTTTGTGCCGCACAACAAAAATTTGTCGCACCGACGTAGCACCACCACGGAGGAACCGCGGGTCACAAAGCCCGTAAAGCAGGTTGCACCTCTGTTCGCCCTTTTCGGCTCGCCTTTCTGTGATGTCCTCCGAACCTGCTTAAACATCCGTCCCGCCACCTCCCACCCCTAGAGCCCCGCAGCCAGGAACACACTGCAAGCCCCGCCGCCTTCACCACTCCTCTGAGTGAAATCAGCGCGAAACTGTCGAAGAAAGCTGCCGCCGTACGGCTCGGTATTACAGCCCACGTCATGGTGTTATGTCTCCGGCTGCCGCGCAGCCCCATTTACCTGAGCCACTTCCTCCAGCTACAAAGATTTTACTTGACGTCTTTTGTCGCGCTGCGGTAGCAAAAGGCGGAGCAGAAAACACGAAGTCGCGCCGCGAGAAGGAAACTTACAAAAAAAAAATGAAGAAGGCGGAGGTAACAAAGTCTCACGTCAGCAACTTCTTCGTTTCCGTCTCTGCTCTTTCCCTTACGTCTGTACATTTTGTTATTTCCTTTCTCTGCGTATTTCCTTGTACATGCCCTCGAGTAACGAACGCGACTGCTCCTATAGCGCTCGTTTACCGACGGCTGAGGCGAAAGCGCCAAGACCGAACCGCACATTTCGAACAAACAAGGTTTTCTTTTATGAACCTTTGTTGTCTCTAACAGAGAAAAAAAAAACGAAAAACAGGACAGCCACGGCCAGAAAAAAACAGACAAGCAGTGATAATCTTGCGAAAAAGCCGTCTCATTTCCGCTAACAGGGAAACCGCGTATCCACATGGCGGCGCACCTGTTCAGGAAAGCTCTCGCTGCGTCTTCCTTCACCACGGTCGGTATTAGGCGGTAAATAGAAAGTACTACGGAAAGTACGGCTTACGAAAAAGAAAGAAAGAACAAAGGGTGGAGGGGAGGATAAAAACAAACAGCTAGATTCTGAGTGCTTATATGTAAGATGACCCAATACGACGTTCGGCTATCGCCAATACCAGACATGCATAGAGGCGCGCTGAAAGTCCTCCAGGGGGCCTCCAGGTTCTTAAAAGTCAACACGGCCAGACCATGGCGTCAGCGAACGACTCCTGCAGCAGCGCTCAGCTTATAAGGGTGACGGCGAGAGAGGCTCTCCGGCGCGAAATCCGCTCAGAATAGAAGAGCGCGACTTGGAGAGCGCCCATTTGTGGAGCAGAGCCGTCCTATCTGCCCGACGTGCTTGCGCTATGAAAGGAGTCTACGCGTTGCTCGTTTTGGCGGCTGTGCCGCGATCTTCGTGCCATCGAGCCCGCTCATGCATACAGCCGCCCCCGTCGATGGCTTCGGGCTCTTCTTCGCAGCGGACGCTCGCTGCGTGTTGATTCGAATGCAGCATCGCCGATCGTAATAAATAAGAGGCGCCAAATATATCCTTTAAGGTCAACTGGAATTTAGAGACCTCCGCTTGCTGAAGTTGAGCAATATGGGCAAATTAGGCAATACGTGACTTCGTAGCTGTGGCGACTAATGGTTGCCAAAAAAAAAAAATAAAAAAAATCGCTCAAGCACTACGTAGTTCGCGCTAACAGCCACCTCGGGACCACATGTCGCAAGTTCTTTTAGATGACGTAATCACGCGGTACTGATGATTATTACCCGAGCAGGTCATCCGGGTGATAAGCTATAAGACCAGATTATTCTGACGCTTACGGTATAAATATGCCTTTTCTGGTTCAAACGCGCAAGAATTGCGATTAGGGGGAAAAAAAAGAAACGAAAGTCGTTATACGGTTCGAAAGCATGCGACAGCAATAAGCTGCGCAATTAAGGGTGAATCGTATAGTATCTCGAGTCCGTAAATGGGCCGCAGAGTGTCCTTCATGTAGCTATACCCGTATGCAAACAATGCTCACGGGGCCCTCTTCAGTGACGCGTCGCCGAGGCACTCCGAAAACAACAAGACAAACCCTAGATCGTGAAAACTAAAGGACTGCGACGCTCTGACTTTATCCACGTCGCCAGCTTCAGTCTACTCACTGTCGGGAAAGTAATGAGCTCGAATAAGTTCATGAAAATGAAGGCACTTCACATTGTAGAACCGAGTTTCTCCAGTCGAGCGGCTCCGCGAAACTTCAAACCACAAGTAACGCAGCAATCCGAGCGTTTTGTTGACCGCGCCGCTCCCTTTCGCGAAAAAACTTCGTTGGCGGAGCGGCGCATTGCGACACCGAAACTCGGGGCAATTTGTGTGCCGAGCGCATATACGCGTACGGGGCTGCGCGCGCAGCCAACAACATCTCCTCATCGGCGCCACGTACGCCTTCGTATGCATCCCTTTCTTCCTGTCCGCGCTGCCGGAACGGCGTTCGACCCCTTTCGCCGCGTCGTCGGGAACAGCGCGGCCCGGTGAACAAAAGGCTCGGAAGCATTCGACGCGCGAGGCACCTGGCTTTGAACGGCGCAAGAACTCGCGCGCGCGCCCGCCCGCTTTGCGAACGAGCGCACGGCGAAATTCGCTCAATGCCGGAGGCAGCGCTCCGCTCCTGTCGGCGCCAACACGTGTAGGAGCGCTCGAATGACGCCCATGTTTCAGTGCGGCCTGTCGCGTACACTCGCCGCGCGCAGCTCGCAAAGCAGCCGGAAATGCAGCCCGCGTGCCGAGCTTTTCGACGCGCGCCGCCGCGGTGGTTCCCTTGCAAGGTGCCTCACGTGTCGCAGGCGGATCGGCGCGGAGTCGTGCTGCGCGACGTGACACCAACAGATGCCGCGACCTTGCAAGTTAGCAGCGGCGGGCCTCCTGCGTGAGGCACTCCGAACTGAGTGGCGGCGGGCCATGCATTGCGTACACACTGCGTGGGCGTCAGGCTACGTGTTTACGCCGGCAGCGCCCGTTTCTAACACGCTCAACTGATCCCCGCTTGAATGCTCGGTCTAGGTTCTATACATTAACCTTGACTTCATTTGTGTTTGCCGGTGCATGTTACATGTTTCAGAACTCGGGGGGAGGGGGGTAAAAGACGGGCAATATATACCTTCCTGCTTGAACATCGGGATGAAGTCTTTTTTTTTCTTTCTTTTGCAAGTCTATATTCCTCAATTCTAGATTGCTGTCGGCCGTGCACTTTCAAAATAGAGAAAATAACGAAAGATAACGAACCCTTCTGTTCTTTGAGACATAACATTGTCCAATCTCACGAACAAAGGTACAATAGGGATTCATTTTTTATATTTAAATAATTAATTACCTAATAAATATTTGTTTATTTACTTACCCACCCAGTATCTCGCTCCCAAACTAGCTCACTTTACGCTTTGCTTTACTTACAAACCATACGCCGCGATAGTTCATTGGCTGGTGGACATGCAGTCGCGGATCAATTCCAGGTCGCGGTAGCGCGGCTTTTCGATGAGGGAGGAATACAAAATGGTTCGTCTACACCATACTCTTGGTGCAAGTTTAACCCTAGATAGTCAAAATTAACCCAAATCCTCACACTACCCACTGAGCCTGCTTCGTGGCTTTGGCGTGGCGCTGCTAAGCGCGAGGTCGCGGGATCAAATCCCGGCCGCGGCGGCAGCATATCGAGGAGGGCGAAATGCACAAATGCCCGTGCATTGGGTGCACGGGAAAGAACCCCAGGTGGTCAGAAGTAATCCTGAATCCCCCACTTCAGCGCGCATCATAATGAAATCGTGGTTAAGGCACGTATAATCCCAAAATTTCATTTCTTTAAAGCTCACACTATGGCGCTTCTTATAGCAAATAAGGACTGTTGATCTAAGGCGGTAAACCCTATAATTTAATGTTTTTGTTCGTTATTACTTAACGTGCTTATTTTTTACTGCTGTTTATTCAAAGGCAGTTGATGATCGTTCAGGAAAGGGTTAATATATAGTCGTCTAAGAGAGATGAAGTTTTCTCCCATCGGCATAAGAAAACAATGTTATCCCATGCCACGGCACTGGCCCACTTCGAGCATATATTAGAAAAGCTAAATAAAAAGAAAATAAGATAGAAGGAAAGAAAGCCTTTGCTAATGTCAACGGCACCACTTGATAGGATTGACACGATAAGGACTGACCTGATCACTTTCATTTCCTCATCGTGGATAACTTGTCGATAATCTTCAGCAGCTTATCAGTGTCAATGCGATGAAATGCATAGAAGCAGCAGTAACATACCATTACGAATTGTTAAACTCACTTCTGAGAACGGCTGAAGCCCACACAGGACCAAGGGTGCTATAGAAACGTTCAAGTGCTTTTGTTGAATGGCTGTGTTGCTATAGACAACGCTTCACGTCATGGAAGGCAGTTTCATATTGGAGCAAACCGGGGTTGGACTAATCGTCGTAGGGACATCCCAGAGTGACAATAGTCGGCGGAAATCGAATTTCACCCGGAGACGACGGGCCGCCCATATATGAAGCTATATGCAGGTTCCGAGCGCTTTCTTTAGCGGTGAGGACCCGGCTAGAGAATCAGAATGGTGCAGCAAACGGTATCAACAGCTAAAGATTAGGCATAGGCCGTTTTTTATTCGCGTGGACACTTTGGTCATACGCTGAACGCGCACGTCTCGCGAATCTAACACCTGTTGTGTTGAATGCGGACGCATAGAAGTAACGAGAAAGAAGGTAGCCGAAACATCCACTCCCTTCAATGGCGGTGGTTTTTTTTCTTATTATTTTTTCGTTGCGCTAGGTAGGCGGCCGCTTCTGGAGCCATAAATAATGACCGACTGGTGCCTTCAGGTTTATTTAGTGTAACGGGAATCGTTTGCCTTTGCTGAGAGGCGTTCGGACGTAAAGAATGGAGGAGTTTTTCCGCCGGAGAAAAATCTTTGCTCCCCAGATGTTGTTTTCTTCTGGCTGTGAGCTGACTGAGCTCCTTCCCTTCCCAGTGAGTGCCGGCTCCTTCCACATCATGCATGGGAAAAAAAAGAAATAAAGAAGAAAAAAGAACATACATAAAGACAGAAGGCTATCTAAAGCATGTCATGAAGGAGCTTATTCTTCTAATACAGAGACTCAGCATAAGCCAGAAAGCATGCTTATGTCGTATAAATAAGAAGTGAACGTCGCCACTTCGTGACAGCTAAGCCTCTCGATGCTTTAGGCATCGTCGGAGAATAAATAAAGAATAACATTGTTTTGCGCAAGCAAAGCCCGTCATGTTTCAAATCACACGCACGCATACCAAAAAAGAAAAAAAGAGAGAGAACAGAAAAGAAGATAGACAGATTATTTACCCTTAAGAAGTAACGATATACGTGCGGATCGCTCTTGTTATTACGAATGCATTTGAGAGGCGAGAAAGCGTACTTTGTTTCCTAATTCCCGTAGTTTCGCGTTATTTATTACGGATTGTTTCGCGGAGAACTTCACGAAAGTGGGTATTTGTAAAGAATTGAACTTCTCGTTTTGGCATCACAAGCGTCGCAACTCTCACAAAACTATCGAGATTCCTTCCTCTTACGCACGGTGTAGCCGGCTGGAACCGAACCGAGTGAATGTCCTTCCCTTTATTGCACTTTTTTTTTAATACCTGCGTTTGAGTAAGGGGACACGACACGCTCCGTGTGAGAGCAAATACTACTTCCGCCACGCGTGTTCCTTTTCTGCATGCTAAACTCCAATTTGGGCACACGAGGCTCGCGTTGAGCGTCCTTATGCCAACTAAACGCAGCTCAGCGTGCAGGATTCTAACCTTAGTCGCCGTGGTGGCTTAGTGGCTATGGCGTTGCTCTGCTGAACACGAGGTCCCGGGCTCAAAAACCAGGCCCCGCGGTGGCCGCATTTAGATGAGGGCGCTATGCAGATGCGCTCGTGTGCCGTACGCTGGGTGCACGTTAAATAACGCCCGGTGGTCGAAATTAATCTGGAGTCCACCACTACGTCGTAGCTCATAACCAGAGGATGGTTTATGGCACGTAAAACATCGGAATTTCACTTTACATTGAGCCTAAAGCCGGTGCCGCGAGAACAGAGGGAAAGAAAGACGTATAAGGGGAGTCAACCAGACGCGTTTCTGGTTTGCTCCCCTACACAGGGAAAAAGGGGATAAAAAAGAGAGAGAGAGAGAGAAGGACTAGCTGTGAGCACACGCGGTGGCGCCAAGCGGTGAGTGAGACCAGTCAATTGCATGCATTGCGGCAGTGTTATTCTCATAACCTGCGACGCCGAATGTGATGGCCTCAAAATATTTCTGAAACTGGCTCTGAGTCAAGTTAATTTAACGCTGTCCGAGGAATGTCGGGCTCGGCGCCGTAACAAAGAGGAAAAAGACAAAGAGGCAATTGATTTTCCTCTCACGGCTTCACACGCTGCGCATACGCGTGTCTGTCCATTCGAATGAGCAACGAGCCAGCTTATTTTCTCTCTCTTTTTTTTTCTTTTTTTTGTAAAGCTCGCTCCTATTGCGAGAGGTTCATGGCATAACAAGGGGCTGCATCGCAGCGGGAAAGCGCACTACACGCTTGCCGTGAATTAAAGAACCGACGAATCGCCTGTACTGATTGATTTATGGCTTCAGAACGAAGGCGCATAGCACTTTTATTAGCCGTGGTTACGCAAGCTTCCTGAGCTCATTGACCGGAGAACAGAACGTTGCCAAGTATTTTACCGAGTGCGGGACATCGTTTGTTTCAATTAGCCAACATCTGCCGAGTTTGGAAGCTCTCCTGCATTTTGTACATTATGCAGGCATGTTCCCGTTTCCATATCGGAAATCGACAGTATATAACGTTCGTTGCAACGAGTCGTTATTTATGTTTCCCACCACCTACTTCACTTGCGGTAACACCAATTTCATTTGTTTCATTAAATTATAGATATCACATGCGTCAAAGAAGTCTGTTTGTTGTCGTTGTCGTCGTCGTCGTCGTTGTTGTTGTTGTTGTTGTTGTTGTTGTTGTTGTTGTTGTTGTTGTTGTTGTTGTCGTCGTCGTCGTCGTCGTCGCCGTCGCGACTTTACTCGAACATTTTTGGCAACCGCCAGAATAAGCAACTGAGAAAATCGCCGAACGCCGGCCTATCGACGACTGAAGAGCGGCACTGTGATCTCATTTTGCTATCAATTGGACTATTTTTTTAACACTTTTCAAACTGAAAGAAGGTAGTAGTATTACTCAGAAAATGGCCACGAATGGGAGCAGCGGCTGTTTCGACAATGTCTATATATAGGTATACTTGAGAAAGATGGTTTGCTGGGCAAGTTGGTATTCTATTCCTGAGGTGCGCAGCGCGAAAATAAGAGTTCATACAAAGGCAAGAAAGACGAACACAGCGCTGACTATCACCTGCCTACAGATGTTCACTCTATTGCTTATGCGCTTATCAGTCACTGAAGCTCAAGAGCGTTAGGCTCCAGCAGGAATGCTTTCGAATTGCATATGGGCGCTTCGACAGGAAACTGGGCCATATATTAAAATGTCTCCTGAATAACTTCAAAACTATAAGACCAATGAAGCAGCAATATCAGCAGTGTTCGATGAACTTGATTCGTGAACTGGTGTCGACTCGTCACGAAAGCTGTAACTTTTTTACTTTAGTGAGCTTCGGAAGTGCTAACAGATTCTGAAGGCTTGCTACCGTCTCGAAAATAGCCTTTGGAAAGCATGATATGTTTACTTATAAAAAATGCTTCTGCTCAATCAGACATATACAAGAAAATTACTTTCAAATTATATCGGTATGCCTTCACCAAACCCAATATTCAACATGTATCTTAGAAGTATTGTGCGTTGTTTATCTTTAAACGTAACACACAAGGATTTTTTAAACTCTAGGAGCTATATAACTGCAACTACCTGCATTATACCAGAAAAATAAAAACGCAGCAGATCTAACGAGTTGAAATCTACATACAGCGAATTAAGCTTTGTGTGAGTGCGTAATGAGTCGAAAGACGAGTTTGTATTTATTGAATCTCTGCACAAAGCGACACGGAAGGCTTTATACAGGCATTGTGTAGAGGCTAATGCAATGTCTTGTACACGGAACACACACGTGCAATATTGATCGCTGGGGGGGGGGGGGAGGGGTACTGGCGTTTTTCTGTTTGTTTCTTTTTTCTTTCCCTCGCACGGCTGCCGCCGTCGTTGCCGCGAAGGCGATCGCTGTCTGGTGGTGGTACTAGGAACCTTGCAAGGAACCCAGCAGCGGTGATGTCACCCGCGTCCTCCGCTGTGATTGGTTGGCCTATTCGGCAAGCCAACAGCCACGCAACACCCACGGTCACGAAAACCCAGACAGGTTCGCAATGAAAACCTTCGCTTTTGAAAGAAAGAGGCTAGCTTTGTGTATGTACGCGTAGTGCGCGCCGATGGACGCGCCACTGGTGGCGACCTTGCATAGAACACACGGGAGAGGAGCCAGCCGCGCGCCATTGTTTGTTGTGTCGTTGATAGTGCTTCTCTGTCTTATTCACGTTTTCAGAACAAAATAGGCAACACCCTTCGCATTTGTGGGGTGGCCAAAGCTTCAAGGAATGTCGAAGAACAATGGTTGCAGGGTGTGGGGCTCAAATACCTGAGAAAACATGCCGGCGATACGGTTCTAATCATTTCCCGCAAAGCCTCATCAGCGGGAGCAACGGCATCAATGGATGGTCGCTTAGGCGGGAAATTTCTTGCTCTCATCCTTTGTCGCATCGGTGTATTTTTCCACTCCATCACAGTTAGACGCGTAAGCGACGAAGTTCGTCTGCAGTGCAGCGTGCGGTTTAAATGCATTTCGCTAAAGTTCGAAATGCCGTTTGCCGCTTACATTATTTTCCGCTTCTTTACCGCGTTGCGCTAGCTATAGGCAGCACGACTGCACGAGCACATTGTGTTTTATGTTAAAGCTACTGAAGTTTGCAAGAACTGAAATTGTTGGTTTTATGTGGCCCGGTGAATCCTCACACCAGCTGTCGCGCACTTCATGTTTTTTACATCCATTTTATGAGTGGCTTCGCACATGTTAAAGTGTTGCTAGTTGCTTCATGCGTAACTCTTAATGATTCTTTTTAGCTGCGAGGTTTTCACCCTGCCTCATTTGTAAAGGTTATAAATCACGCTGTGTCTTATCGGAATGATGCCAAGTAAGTGCTTCTTTAACAGCTTTATTCTTTTCGCCCAAGGTTATCTTAGATATTGTGGTTTTTTGGGAAATGTGTTTAGAAAAAAAATTGCAGGACGCTTAAGCTTCGCCTTCAAGAGTGGAAGGCGATAGCGTTATCGCACTCCTTTCGCACCGCCCACTCATTCGCTCGGCATGCTCTTGACGAGACGAACGGGAGAAGCGGGCGAGTGGCGTGCCTCCTGTCGGGGCAGCGCCGTATATTGCGAGGAGAGGTCTTCTGTGTTTGCCGTAAGATGGCTCTGTGTGTGCGCCAAGCACAGAAGAAATGTAGCGGAAACGTACTTCGCTACTCGTTTAACTGCGACTTCTGTAATTTACATGCTCATAGTTACCGATATACACCAGGGCATAACTTTCTACGGCACGTTTCTAAGGCAACACCGCATTCACTAGAGGCGCTTTTGTCGCGCTTTGAACCATCGAACTCATGGCTGAGTGGTAGCGTCTCTCTTCCTCTCACACTCCGGAGACCCTGATTCGATTCCCGCCCAGCCCATCTTGCATGGTTGTTTTTATTTATGAATTGCCTTCCGGGATTTTTCGCTCACGGCCAACGCCGCCAACGCCGACGACACCGGCTTTTCTGCGACACGAGCTCCTTAACGCTGTCGCGTTAATAGGTAGTTCAGGGCGAGAATTGCTAATAGTTGCTGCATATGGTATTTTTGTTCCATCTCTTGCTGAAAAATTCGTGTCACGTTTGGGAAGTCAATACACCTCGATGCTGTCTGAGTAGACTTAACATGCCGAGTGATTTGTTTGTTTCACAACGTAGTCCCTTCTTGCCTGTGAATTTTGTACTCAACTGAGTTCTTTCTTATTATGCTTACGCCGCAGAGGACTAAACCCGGCCTTGCCGCCAGCCCTCATCTACTTTGACTGGCGCTGCTTTGCCTTTAAATATGTCATGTGGCACCTCTCTCTAGTAACATTTAAAAAAGTACTGAAAAGTTAGTCAGATTTTAGCTTTGTACGTTTTTACGTAGCTTGTACGTAGATGTAAGTCTAGTCTGCACTAACTACGGGTGCTTATTATTGAGGTACAGAAGCAGCATTACGGCAAGGGTAGAATTTAAAAATAAACGATCGAGACATCGCATTACTCAACAAAATTTATCGGCTAGTTAACATGAGCTCCCCTTCATGTAAATGGGGTTCATGGCGTTTGTCTGCGGGACACACCTGGCACGTATGTGGACCATGTTGTCCCAAACACCGGTAACATCGTGTTCATATCTACTCCCACAGAGGCCAGCGTCTTCCCTACAGCTGTCACTGCAGAAGACGCAGTCTGGCACCCGAACAAAGGAGAAATCACAGGGTTGTCGTCTGCTACCGCTCCCGATCATACTGTTGGAAGTGCCCGCTAGGTGGCTATCAGTGGCGCCTCTAAAGGGTGTGCACGAGGCCTGTAGTAAGTGCCATTCGCGAAAGGATGTGTTCTTTCCTATAGATGACTATTTCTTTTACCTTTTTTTTTGCGCATATAGTGTGGCTCACATTGCTCAGGTTTTTCTTCTGAAACATAGACAAGTTTCAGTGCTACATGGAGCGAATGGCGCTGCATATTCCAAAGCGCCTGATTACATACCGCAAATTGCAGGGCAACACTGTTGTATACCATGATGCCGGCCAGTCTCTAACATTACATCTGTCATAATTTATTGTTTAGTAAAAAAATACAAAAAAAATGAGCGAGTTCTACGACTGATATTTGTGCGCATTTCTATGTGTAATTAAATATCTAAGAACGTGTAAGATGTTACATTCTTTTTCTTGAATGTCCTACTCTATGGTGATCGTGCAGCAGGCAATGTCGCTACGTTGTGCACATAACGTAAGTGATTTCAGTGCTTGAGGCTAACTACTGTGCGTTGATAAATTGGGCCACTTCCTTGGGGCCTCCGAAAAGGAACGTTTTTTTTTTCTGTACTCTCACCCTTCGCGAGACTTCGAAGCCAAGCCCAGTCTTTCAGCGCAGATTTCGTAGCCTTGAGCCAAGCAGACCCGTCACCTGTGTCCAAACGTACGAAATGAAATGTAAGTTAAAGGTGGAGAGAGGGGAAGTGGAAGGGAAGTTTGGGGAGTTGACCAGGGTTGTCTCGGTGCTACTACCCTACGCAGGTGAGAAGGGCGCAAAGTACACAGGACAGAGGGAAATATAGACACTCCTCATGCACAGTCTACGAGGCACAGTATGCCGATTGGCGACTTATCTGAAAAATGGCCTCGGAAATTTCAGCCACAATGAATGATAGGGCCATCCTTCCAGGGTCCTTTCTTCCGCACACGTCTGGTATTCAGTCACATTATCGCATTTCAGAAAGTATAGGGTTCTGCGTCATGGCCAGGACCGTGGAAGATGTGCTCTATGGTTTTCCGATATCCGCAGTGGTTGCAGGTCGTGCAGCCAGTTATAACAATCAACAATTAAATAGTAATTTTTGAAGGCTAATCCACACCAAAGTCAATAAATTTAGGAGTTCAAAAACCCATACAGTGTATAATGCAAGCTGTGCGGTACGCATAAGGGCTTGTGGAGCAGGTCACGTTGGTATGTGGTAGTGTCTGCGTTTATCCGCCTGATCCCCCTCCTCCTCCTCATCATCATCATTAGCATGATATCGTGCCACTTGTCTTGCGATGTGAGATGCGCGCCGCGTAGGGTCTTTACGTGCTCCCTTTGCATTCCAGTTGCATAATATTGCAGCACGTGGCACGCCGTGTAGCAGTTGCATATAGCAGTTGCATATAGCAGTTGCATGCTGCATGTAGCTGGACGTGGTTAGCTGATGCAGGCTAGGCGATTATTTGTCAGCACCCTGTTTCGAAGGGGATGCCAAAAAACCACCACCAGCACCACCACCACCACCACCACCACCACCACCACCACCACCATCATCATCATCATCATCATCATCATCATCATCATCATCATCAACGCTAACGTATCGTGCCACGGTTCAAGGGATGTGACTTGTGTGCCACGTAGACTGGATACATGTGTTTACCCTTCAGTACACATTATGGCGCCTCCTCGCAATGTACGAACCGCTGCTGAAGAAGCGAACCGTAGAGCTGCGCGCGCGGCTGCAACCAGACAACATCGGGCTCAGCAGACCGCTGTGCAGAGAGCAGCACAAGCAGCACCACAAGCCGCAGCTCGCCGTCGACGCCGTGCAGATGGTACAGATCGTTCTCGTGAAGACGACGCGAACAGACTTCGCCGCGAAGACCCTGTAGTGCGTGGTGCCGAAAATGGAGCTCCTATGGAGCTGGTCCTCCAGCTTACGCTGTGAATGTTCTGCGTGTGCTGCGCAGGCCTGCGACTTTTTATTGTAGTGTGTGTCATCCCACTTCCTTGGTAGGCGCGCCTAAAATCATGCGCCTCAATATATATATACATGTTATATATATCTCTATATATATATATATATATATATATATATATATATATATATATATATATATATATATATATATATATATATAATGATGTCCTTTCAATGGTGAAATTTCTTGTTATGTATTGTTTAAGGTTTTCTCCGAAGGAGTAAGATTATATTCGTAAATTGCATTCACGTATATATTTGTTAATTCTCTTTGCAACTAGCTGCGCAATGTTGCAGCAATGCTCGGCTCGAAAAGCATAAAAGAGCTGTCACGCGCAGAACACTCTTGATAAAGGCCGAAAGATCAAAATAAGTTTCATTTATTTACTTATACTGCATATGCCAAGACAATGTTGACAAAAAAAACAGCAAAAAACAAGGCAAGATCGCAAGACTCCAGTGACGAAAATATAGTTAAAATAATACAACATACGAATCAAGCAACATAAACAAACCAACGCAGCGTGTTGCACAACATCCCACATGGTAGCTATAGGTTCATATTCACACACACCTTGGAGTCATTAGTCGTGCATTCCTAATGATTATGAAGGTGATGATGTAAATGAAAGCAAGCCTCGTAGATAACTAGAAGGCAAGTCATGCTCCTAGCTACAAACAGTGGTCAGGAATGGAAATGACGAACAAATAATGCAATATTGTAAAATATTGCGGCAGCGAAATGAAACGAGTCAAGCTACGCCGTCAGCAACTGTGAGGATAATTCTGTCTTCCGCACGAAAGACAACACTTCCCTAAAAGCAACCTCGTCGCTTGGCATCGAACCAGTCGCAAAACAGAGCGAACGAGGGAGATATATTTCAGGAAAGGCAGAAACCCAAGGAATGCGGCCTGAAGTAAGCCTCCAGAGGGAAAGGGAACATGAGAAAATTAAGGGTATGGGGTATGACGATAAAGACGGGCACCATTTACATACATCATAAGCAGGCTATGTACCAATTTGTTTCTGTTCGCAGTTGCCAACACAAGCCTGTGTCGTTAAATAAACAAATAAAATTCAAGGAGCGCATGTATAGCTCTTTCTTTGATGCAAGTCCCGCCAAGGGACTTACAGAACCATTGTCTTGTCCTTGTTGGAATTCTTGTTCCTTTCAAGGCCCAGTAAGACGCCTTTAGTGAAGTAAGATATTCAGTCGAAACTGAGCTCATTTCACCATCGCGCGACTCCTGCGCAGGGCGGCAATAGATAAACATAAGACGGGGAGAGAAAAATATTCTTGGAAGTTTCAGTCGACCCACAGGCTTCACATAGTTTTTCTCTAGCGTTCCCTTTTTTTTTTCTTAAGTGTTTGCGAGAAACCATATCTAAAACTTAAGAGGTGAAGCAACAATGCATCTTAGACGAGTCGGAAAGTGGAAGTCGTATTCTGGCAAAAGAAAGAAATCTCAACCAGATTTTTCAATTCGCGATATATTCACGGGAATAGCTGCAGCATTTATGGCCCGAGAGTCTGTCCTCCAAACTGAACTTAATTGTGCTAATTCATGTCGCTAGAAAAGCCGGCGCCGAAAGTTGCCATCATTTTCAATATAACCAAATTAATGAGACATTCTACTTAGACGTAGCCACATACGTACTCAGAAGCGTGGTCATTTCTGTATGCGCTAGAAATTACTCAACAGATATGAATTTATTGTGAATATAAAACGCTTAACTCATATATAAAAAGAAAACGTTTTATAGCTCACCGAAAATAGGCGTAAGAGTAGTCTTTTCTACGAAAAATTAACCGCACTTTACGTTGCTAAATTATACTGGTGCAAAACAAGACCTTTTCACCGTAAGCCTTGCCTTTCCTCACGTAGCATCTGATTAAGAAACGAGTGAGTGAGTGATTTTGTAAGAGGTTCGTGCATTTCTTTCTCGTAATAATCCTTGCGTGTGCGCGGAAATTACACTTACCAGAATCTAATGACATGTTCGATCGATATTTTGGATAATCTTGTGCGTTGAGCGAAAAGAAAAAGGCTGAAGACAAAGAAAGCCGCCCTGGTGCTGGCGGCTCAGGTTTCAATAAGAAGAGAGAGAAACCTCTACCTCAGCCCTTGAAAATAAAAAAAAATAAGAGAAGATAAAACAACAAAGAACCAGAAGGAACAAGCTATAGCAGAGTATTTTCAATTAGGCTGTCAAACACCGAGAAAAGCGATTAAAAAACAGCAAGTCACATGGTACAAAACAAGACTTGGGAGGGGTCGAAGTCCTTGTTGAGTAAAAATCCTTGGCGCAGCATGCCTGGGCATTGTCGCGATTACACTAACATGACATAAAGGGTACAAAAAAAAATAACGCTGAATGAAGATGTCCGGACCCGTGCTCTGGTGCAGCCAATACGTAGCATATATGCATGAAAACGAAACGAGAAGACACCGAGGGAAGAGTATCCGGGGATGGAGAAACATCATTGGCTTCGCAGTCGGGTTTCACGGTCACCGTGCGCAAGAAAACGTGATTTGCATTCGCAAATTGCACACACGCAGTGCGGCAAAAACTGTCTACAAACCGCTGAGACATCACCGTGGCTGCACCGTCTGAAGTTTCCCAATTTAGGAAGGACGGGAGAGTCGGTGCATGCAGGGCTGGAGCGTATGGTACTTATATTGCACGTGCCGTTGTATCGATGAGTAAAGGCATAAAAAAAGTAGAGGGAGGGAGAAGGGGTTGGAGAACTCGTTGTGCAAAGCTTCTCGAACTACAACCATGCTCGACGTCCCTGGAGCCCAGTATCCAGCCTTCTTGTCGTTCCGACATGTATGGAGAAGGCGAAGACGAAATATCCAGATAAAATTACATTGAAATTGCCGTAGTACGAACGCAATATCCCCTATGGCAAGTTGGCAACAAAGTATATCTTTATCTTTTCTACGAAGGAAAAAAAAAGTGCTATTATTAAATGAGTTATTAAAAAAAGTTATTATTCCGAATTCCACATCTCAGACATTTCTGCAATCTGAACATCCCTTGGTAAAATCGGTTCTTATACGTGCTTGCGTGAGTGCGTTTGCGCGCGCATGACTGCATGTGCCTGCGTGTGTTTGGGTGTGCCTCTTCTATGCTGTTTCACCTGTTATATTAGCTGGAACCGCAACTGTAATTGAGTTCTAACCGCGCCTTTTTAATACCGCGCATTAGAATAATGAAGTAAGTTAACCAATACGAGGACGTGCCGGTGTGCTTTAATCATTAGTCACCGCCAAGGTTAACGGGCTTCAACGTGCTAGTTAAGTTTTTCTTGTGCCGAATTGTCGTATATGCAGAGTTAAGGTATTGCACTCGCCCAGTAATAACCAAGAAAAGACAAATAGAGTGCTTCATTGTTTTCAACTAAACGCAAAATATTTGAACATCGACATTTCGTTTTATTGAGGCGAGCATTTGTTTTTACCGTAGTGCTGTACAGTAAAAGCTATGATAGCGAGAATGCAACATGTGTTTAAGTATGCTGGAAAAATAGCGACGCGCGAAAAGTAGCTAGGGCCACATTACAAAGCCCTGTGGATATTACTACCCTTGTATGGGCATCCTCAACCGCGCTGCACTATATATATATATATATATATATATATATATATATATATATATATATATATATGTGACAGCGGGGGAATCACATTTGGCAATCGCTCAATTTTCTATCAGTACCGAGCTGGGTTTGCCTTTTTGTTGTTATTATTACTATACTATTTGGAAAAAAGGGAACTGCGCGAATTTCCAATCAAGTGTTGCTTTGTCATCTGTAAGCACAATGTGGGAGTGACAAAATGGGCTGTTGCGAAACAGCTCGGTTTTCCAAAGTCCAGTTGCGCCGCTTTTCACCTTGGCAGTCTAAAGCATTTCAGCGCACCGATAGTGGAGTGGTAAAATTCTGCGTGGCACCGATAGTCCTTTCTTTACTTTTTTTTTTTTAATGTGCCCTTTCTTCGACGCCTTAAAAGGCGGGGACAAAGGAAAGCAGATAAAACGGTTGACCCTAACTTTAAATGTTAAACAAAACTGCTTCGGTTTCCCGGACAGGAGTCGTCGTGGGCCTACTATATGGTCAACGAGATAAGGGGTGAATCAGGGACCGGTCCCCTTGTCTTATTTGTTCATCGTGACTACACGATGACCTGTTATACTACACACTAGTGAATGCGTCTCGACATCTTGTTAACATGCATTTCTTGTGCGTTCGAGAAGTACACCACGCTTCCTAGAGTGATATGCTTCAGTTTCGAGGTTGGGAACGCGCCAAGCGTATGCGTCGAACAGACAGCGCTTGTCCGATACACCTAACAACGCGTCAAATTACACAAATGTAACTGTAATAATAATAATATTTGAGGTTTTACGTGCCAAAACCACTTTCTGATTATGAGGCACGCCGTAGTGGAGGACTCCGGAAATTTTGACCACCTGGGGTTCTTTAACGTGCACCTAAATCTAAGCACACGGGTGTTTTCGCATTTCGCCCCCATCGAAATGCGGCCGCCGTGGCCGGGATTCGATCCCGCGACCTCGTGCTCAGCAGCCCAACACCATAGCCACTGAGCAACCACGGCGGGTACAAATGTAACTGTTAGTACCCTCATAAATGTGCCCATAAACCCGCGTAATTATTTTGGGCAACGTTCTTAAGGGAAACCATTGAGGGCGACGACAACATTACCAACTGAAATCCATTGTTATGGAGCTCAAAGGCAGGACCTGTACCATGGATGCAGTAAAGAATCAACAAAGGGGGCGCCCATAGTACTGCATTATATATGCTTACGCTTTGCGTTAACCCATAAGCACATGACAGCGTCTGTCTGCATCTGTGTCGTGACATGTAGCACTCGGCCGTGCCACCGATGGGCTTTATTGTCGCGTTACCAGGTGACGTACGCTAAGGCGAAATCACGCGCGCTAATGACGCGCTATAGGTTTCGGTTCTCGTGTTGAAAATAAGTCGGAGCTCTTTGTGGCAGCATGGTCTTAAACAAAGACTTTTGATCCGTTTTCAAAGCGAACTTGTTAGGAGCTCGCCATTAGATCGAAATGTCCCATTGGCACGGGTGGCGTAACGTTGACATTTTAAACGATAACAAATCGTACCTAATTAAAGTGCTAAACGATTCAATAGAAAAATTTATTGTGTCTCCGCCCTTGTTGCAAACCTTGCTCCGCAAGAAGTATTATTGTCTTTCCAATAAACTATTTTTTTTAATAATTAGAGAGCAGTCGTGCCTGAAAAGAACACATGGTATAATTAACAGGCAAAGTTTTGAGTTCTTGAAAGGTGCAAGTGAACGGGGAGTCTGGAAAACCGGCTTAGAAGACACGAGTGCAGGTTTAAAACTGGATTATTCTCCCACGTTCCGTCTTTGAAGGTTGCATGAAAAATAAATGCCGTAGAAAAGTGAACTTGTGTCCTATATGGCGTGGCAATATACTGTTACGAAGAGGAAGTCTGATGCACTATTTACAGTTATTTACACAGGGAAAAGTTAGTGGGGATCGCGCAGGCTGGTACAAAGATCATAGCTCCAGGAGACGGTCTACCACTTCCTCCTCGTCTTCCTCTTGCGCGCACAGTCCAGTCCAAAGGCACCATAACAATATATATATATATATATATATATATATATATATATATATATATATATATATATATATATATATATATATATATATATATATATATATATATATATATATATATATATATATATATATATATATATATATCGGCGTCTTGAATCGCGTCTTGTTTTTTTACTGGTTACTGGCCCAAATTTTTAAAAATTGCCGTTGACACATTAACACAATTTCTAACCCTAGCGCTACATTATTCGATGAGCCAGCCAGTCCTATGAAATGCAGTGGCGTTCCGGTTACTTCTTTTGTTGCAATGCATAAACAATGTTTTCTTTAAAAAGTAAGTGTAACAACAGTGAATCTTTAACGCAAGTTTGATGGCGTAATTTTCGAAATCGTTACCATTCCGAGAATTCCTTCCAAGTCAATATGCTTCACAAGCTCACTAGCTACAATCCCTAAATTGCTATATGTACCATAAAGTAATGAGTAAAAAAAACTTAATCAGTGAAATGTTGTTAATTATTCAATTAAGCATGTTAATTTCACGTAGAAGTTATGTCCGCCTCATCGAGCAATTTAGCTAAAAGGTTAGAATTGCGCTATGTATATAGTAGGATACAACTTAAAGAAAACAGCAGTTGGCAACCAAGGCACAAGGACCGCGCCAGGTTGTTACTCCGCTAACCAATCACGGAAGCAAACGAAGTCGTCGTCATGCAACGTTTTCAAAATGGCGTCGTACTTGATTCCTCCGGAGAGTCTGCTTTTCTTGAAGAGCCTTTTCATAGGCAGAAGCGGTGAGGTGTGCAACAGACATGGACAAAGTGTACGGAGTCTGAGCATTTCAATCTTCAAAAGCCCACGGTACAGTTCAATTCACTGCTGAGCCCGCTTTACTCATGAAACTTCACTCCCAACTGAAGTGAAACTTGACCGTAAAATAGCTGCAGGAAAGCAAACGTTTTATTTCAGTTCAATAAAGAATTAGGCTTTCCCCATTCCACTACAATAGACGAGTGAAAACGTATAAAATTACTCACGTATAATTTTATTTTTGTGGTTACCGCCTTATTCAGTTAACAGGAGAAGTTTGAAGTGCGAACTACTTGCAACCTTGCGGAGGAACAGTGGCTGACCGTTATGAGGGCGTGGGTGGGGCTTCACTGCAGACTTAAGTTGTATGCGACTAAACCAGAAGTAATTTTTTTTTTAATTTGGCACATCTGAAAAAAAGAAACGTCCTATGTATATTTCACCGGATAGAGGGGCGCGTTTATCGCCCCCTTCGTACGGTCGTTGCACAAACTCGGCCAACCGACGAGCAAGCTATAGATTAGAAACGATACAAACTCATGGAGCAATTTGCAAAAAAAAAAAAAAAAGATGCCTTCGCGAATGTGAAACACTCCCACCACATGGCAATGTATCTGATTACGCAGATTGCAGATCTGCGCTCTACAGACGCGCGCATGGCCGCTCGGTTTTAGGGAGCGCCCTGGAGAATCTAGGAAGAGGAAGCAACAAGCGAGAGGAAATCGGATGTTCCATCAAATCGATCTGGGCTCCATTCCTTGCGGCGGCTGAAAATGCAGGGTGGCTCCCTGGAGTGTTCGATTACGCTTCGCCGTGAAAGCTTCCGAAGTGCACGAGTATCGAAAGCTTAATTGTGCTGCACTCTCGTAGACAGCTAGTCGTCGATCTTGAGAACCAAAGGGGCCGGCCGACTTCAAGACAGGGTCTAATGGGTATCGAAAGGGGAGCTATACAGCCAAGGCCGATAAGTTTAAGCATATATCGAACGCGGGCTCTTGGGCGAAAACAGAGCCACCATATTGTAATTCGACGTCGCTTATGTGCCTTTGGGCATTTGTGGAGGAGGCCTGCAATATTTCTTTTTAATTTTAGTTTCTATGACCCGCTGCAATCACAGCACGTGTACCCATAGCGGGGCGCTTCTTATATTTCAAGTTGCAAGCAGCACTATATAAATTATACAACGGGGTAACCACTACGCTTGGGCAAAAACGCAAATAACATTTCCGGCTGTGTGCATGCCCAATCCTCCATAGGCGTGCATTCATTAACATTAGCACTGATACTGAATTTTCTTTGGAAATCGTCGGAAGTGTATTGTTCACAAAATTTCTTCCCCTCTCTTTTACGGTTGCTCAACTGTGCTGCAAGGCATTCTTCTTGGCCCGTTACCTTTAAAGCGAACCGTTCTTTGTCTATACCCTCGTGGCTGCTGGGTCGGTCGGCATCTCTCCGGATATATTTGCGGGCTTAAATACGAAAGTTACGTGTATGCCGAATAACAATACCAGCGAGTGGGTTTGTATGGGTTTGTTGACAAAGTAGTGCAAGCAAGCGCACCTGTGTATTGCATACATATCTCATACGAAGCCAACAAACAATGACACCAAGGACAACATAGGGAAAATCAACTGTACTTACTAATTTAATTAATGAAATGATAAATTAATAGAAATGAAAGTGGATTAAAAAACAACTTGCCGCAGATGGGGAACGATCCCACGTCTTCACATTACGCGTGCGATGCTCTATATACCAGTTTGGATACCGCGGCGGCCTCTTTCCATCCACTTTCATGGGTATATATGTTTTACTGCTGGAACTAACCCTGGGGGTGCCAACTAGCACCACCATTCATAAACCTTGGCGGTGGATGTGAAACTTCTTTTCTGCCGCAGGCGTCACGAGTACGTGATCTTTTTGGGCGAAGGCAACTGGTCAATAAACCCACACATGCTACCTGAAGGCATCAATGTTGCCGGATTCGAGGCCCTCGTTATGTAATGAACGAGGGTCTCTCTCTCTCTCTCTCTCTCTCTCTCTCTCTCTCTATATATATATATATATATATATATATATATATATATATATATATATATATATATATATATATATATATATATATAGACACAATCGCACTTTATATTTCACGGAGTCTTTGATTTACTTTCTTTTCTTTTATTTCGCCACTTGGTATACGCTACTGGGTGTGTGCCATTCTTGGTCAATCCTCCACAGTTAGTATGTGCCACTGTGACACAAGAGGTACATAATCATTAATACGTTGATTTTGTTTGTACATGCACCTGTCATTGCCATTCCTCCCTCGAAAAGCGAAATAGACCACGTTCGTCCTCGTGGCATACTTTCGTAGACGTCTCACAATGTGCACCCCTCTGATATGGTGTTTGCCTTTCGGCATACCTCGTGAGCGGTGTATAGTGCATAAACATAAACGTTGCATGAGGATAAACTTGTGACCTTTGTTGTGGATAAACATAACCATTGCGCAAGATAACACGTTGCATAAAATGAAACTAACCAAAATTGTCCGCATCACTGTTAGTTGTAGAGCATTTAAATTACCACTTCACTAAAGCTTCGCTCCACGTAAATCACGACATATGAGTCTGGTCTGCATCTCTTCTTTTTTTTTCTTTGTATATATGACCTACCTAAGAACATATCCTTAATGCGTATTTTCGCTGAAGACTCCATAATTTACCGGAGAATTGCTAGTACCAATGAACACTTGATAATTCAAAGCGGCCTTGATCTTATCAATAATTTGTGCATGGCCACTTGTCTAATATGAGTTAATTTAATAAAAAGTAATCTTTTTCACTCGGAAACATTCCAACTCTAACGTTCCGTACTGTATAAATAACATACCTTTGGCTGAAGTCAGATATTTTAAATATTTAGGTCCACGAAGCAATAAACCCCTCTTTACATTTAGCTCAGCTCATTCTAAACTGGTGAAACGCGGTGTAGTAAACCTGTGTATAGTTTAGTAAAGTCTACTGCCGGGATGGTTGGTACATGGCTTTTAGAAATGGTTTTAGGCACAATAAATAAGACATGGACAGGCGCACTGTGTATAGTTAACGCTCTTGAAAGTCCTGTCCGCACAAAATTTGAGAAATGCTAGGACAACAGGTAGAACGCCTGGCTACCGCTGGCTACCCAGTGCACATAGTGGTATCCGTAGCCGAAAGCTTGCAAAAGAAGTTTCCAGCATATCAGCGAAAAACCAAGAACCTGCAGAAACACAAGGAAAAGTGGGTGTCATTCCATACATGCATAAAGGGTCCCATAACTTGAAGAAAGTCGCGCAACGGTCAAATGTCAGAGTAGTGTTTTTTGCACCTACAACATTCAGTAATATTTGTTTCGCTAGGCCATGCAATAATTCCGGAAAGATAATGCCATGAGAAACATGAGAAACATCGATGCGAAATTGGCAGTTACTTTTGTAAAACAAGAATGAAACTTATTGCCCACCGCCAGGGCCGTTGCGTTTTCTTTTTGCTGCCTTGGTCAACTAAAACTATTTTCAGTTCCTGTTCCCATAAAAACGCGCTCACAAACACGAAATTCTGCCAGAGCACGTACTGCTGTAACCTGCAAGATTCTGAATATTCATGAGGCGCGGTTAGGGTGACAACTATTGCTCAGCACGTTTAGAGTACACTAGACTGTTTTAGGCTTGTAGCGCAGCTTAGGACGAGCAAAAAAGGAAGGAGGTAGGGGTAATCAAAGAGAACGGAAAACAGAGTGAGCGCTAGAATACACTAAGCACGTTACTCCATGCGTTCCTCTGCTAAGCGGCAACAAACAGGGTTGCCAGATGGCCCCACAAAAAATTGCCAAATGATCTCAAAATGTAGCCCAAAAGTAGCCAGACGAAAATTTTTCCTGAGCGAAAAGTAGCCAAAAACATAGTCAAAATGTTTGATGATGTCCTGCAGCTGTCTTATAGAAGGTGTAGATGGTGTCCAAATCTCCCTGCGTATTTTTGGCTCCAAAAATTACTTCCGCCGCGTGCACTCCTTGCTACTGTGTAGCACTTCTACTACTGGGGCTTGTACCCACAATTTCTGTAGTGGAGGCTAAGATATCACCATTTAACACGTTGTTGGCATGCTCTCGCAACCTGTCATTCCCACAATGCATCGTCCTGTCTGTTTTCTGTAGTACAAAGGCAACGCATACACAACATTGCTTTTGCAAAGCCCTGTCTGTGCTCTATCTACCAACCAATTTTCTTAGCTCTTTGGTAGCTGGCTTTGCACAGACTAAAAAGCCTCTTTGGTGCATGAAACTGTATAAGGATATGCAGCGCTTAGAACGGCTGCAAAGGAAAGCAGTTAGATTTATATAAAATGCTAGATTCTCTAGCACAACCCATAAGTGCCCATAGCATCCCTACATTAGCTATACGCAGAAAAATAAGCCAACTAAAATTCTTGCTAAATATTTTGTCTGGAAAGCTTATCAATATATCTGTGCCCTCATATCTAAAGTCCACTAAAAGAACAACACGCCACACTCACAAACACTCCCTATAACCAATCATTGCCAAAACAGGAGCATTCAAACAGTTTTTTCCCCGTACACTTTCGTACTGGAACTGTTTCCCAGAATTTGTGCGCCAAGCTGTTAACTTTGATGAAACCCCTGATCTGCATGTCTTGTTAAATATTGTGTTAGCAAAAATTGTAGTATTTGTCGTAAGAGTCTTGTTGCAAAGTATTTCTTTGCTGTTTTCATTTCTTATTGTATTGTAACTCCACTCCTACTTCGACCATACTGGCCTGAGGTATTGTGATATAAATAAAAGTACCACTACCTTAATGTTAATGGTGTTCCCAATCTTCTTAAGCCTGTGCGATACGTCATGTTTGTATGGTACCACTGCACTTTTCGTTTTCATTTTCCACTCCTTTTGTGGTGCAAAAGTCGGTACATTCAGGTGCCCATGTTTGAAAGTTTTAAGTAAACCTTTAGCTGCTGAAGTGATCACAGACTGTGGGTTCCTAGCATTTTTTAGGCGCTCAGCTTGGGCCAGAAAACTACTTTGACACTTATGAATACAGGAGCGGCAAAGAGCGTTCATTAGAGTTAGCTTCACAATACCCCTCTTTACGAGCTTAGAATGACCAGACGAAAATGGCAACAACTGCTTATTGGCCATAGGCTGATATGATCAGCATACATGGTCACTTGCCTAACAAATTCGTATACCAAGGAATCAGATTATAATTTTCCAGCATTTCATGGGTGATTAGACGCAGATGAAGGCACTTTTTAATAACGTTAAGTAGCTGCACATTATCATAATCAAATTCATTGTATCTAGGAAAACAAGGTAATCATCAACATACCGGTGCACTTTTTTTGACATTTGAACTGACACAGTTGGCTTTCCAATTTTTTGTTTACGCGGGCAAGATACAAGTTACTTAGAACAGGCGCTATACATGAACCAATACAAATTTCTTGTTTTTGAAGAAAAAAGCTACCATCGCAATTCGTAAATGTGGCTTGCAAATAGAAAGACAGCAACTCAAGAAAGCCTTTCAAAGGTACACAAACAATATTCATAGATTTCAATTCATCATAAGCCTAAATATTTTCTTGAACGTGTAAGAGCAGCTCATTATGTGGTAAGGAATAGTACAGGTCTTTGACGTCTACTCAGAAAGCCTGCAATGTACTTTGAGATTCAGTTTGGAGATAACTGATCACTTGCTCTGAATTCTTTGTCAAAAACGGATCATCAATGTGCAGTCATTTCAAGTTCTCTTGAATGTAAAGGCCAACAGACTTTTGTCAAGTGCCCGATTCTGACACGATAATGTGCAATGGCCATTTTGGCTTATGGGTTTTTACTGAAAAGAACATTTGAAGAACATCTGCTTTTTTTTACTGCCAATATCACGGGGGAGTTTGCTGACATTTAAATTTTGACAAATTCTTTTTGCTTTGATCTTTAATTTCTTAAGTGAAACATTTTTACGCATAAATGCACATCTGACAGCTGCATTGGCCTTTGCATGTAAAAGCTCATGTGGAAGCACCACAAACCCGCCTTTTTTGTCTGCAGGAATGCCTGCAGGGCTATTATCCTGAAAAAAAAAAAACTGCACACACACATTAGGAGGATTTTCGACTTGGGAAGCTTAGCTCGTGCTACCGCATCAACGCATGCTGAAATGCATCTTAATAGATCACTGACTTTGTATTACTGTATTACTGACTCTCTATTAACTCTCTACTACTGTTTTTTTGCACTCATGAACATTGTGATACCAAATTTGACAAATGCGGTTGTGTAGGCTGTTGCTAAAAGTCCATATATATATATGAGCGTGACACTTCTGAAAATAAATATCTTGAAAGTTAGCGCCTGTCTTCATCAGTTTTCACTACGTCCTTGTCCTGTGTTGTTTGCCAGATGCAGTAATTGATATAAGTGCATTGGAAGGCCACTTATCAACCTCACATTTTTGGTCATTTAATTGCTTTCTTGTCTTTAAATGAAAATATGCTAAGTATTCAATTTGATATTCACAGTCAGTCTTTATTTTTGTAGACATTGTCACTTTATGCATTTGCAATAATACTAAGTCATATACCGCATGTAGCTCTTAGAAGCAACAAAGGCACACGTGCAACCTGACTTGCAAAAACACCCTCTCGTTGAAAGTGACTATGCAGCATTGATTTGCTCCTATATACATATATTGTGAGGCCATTATTTTTGTCCTGGAATCGATCATAAACATATCAAATTCAAAAAAACAAAGAAATGTTTTCATTTGTATTTCAGATTTCAGAACAGGTGCATTGTTATGCTTATTGCAAAGCTTCTACGTGAACTCAAGGCATGTGATGAAATTCTTGCTCCACGGGTGAGGTTATAAAAGCTTGGGAATATTTTGCAAAAGTGCATATGTGGTGTATAAATGTATAAACTGCTGAATTATTCTGTCACTTTCTATATAGTATAACATAATAAAATTCTACAATATCTTCAATGCCATTGGCATTATGATACGAGACATCTTATAGTTAAACCTTGACTACATTGGCATTGTAAGAGGATTTATTGGCTCTTCAAGAACCCTTAGTGAATTAGTCATGCACTAACCCAAAATTTCAGTAATGAGACGTACGACACGAATAT
Organism: Dermacentor albipictus; assembly: GCF_038994185.2. Taxonomy (NCBI): domain Eukaryota; kingdom Metazoa; phylum Arthropoda; class Arachnida; order Ixodida; family Ixodidae; genus Dermacentor; species Dermacentor albipictus. The sequence goes on from NC_091821.1 coordinate 235,122,281, forward strand.
AAACTATAGGGCGTAAAATTGTGTGAGTTTGTTCAAGTTCATTATGATGGCGGCACAAAAGGGATGACCAGACAGAAAAGGAGCACACAGGACAAGCGCTGAACTAACAGCTGAGAGTTTATTGCAATCTGCAAGAAATAAATGGAAAAAGCCCGTCACCTCATTTAGCCGCAACCTCATTTAGCCGAATTTCTCAAACAAATTTTGCCTTCAAGCAAGTTGATGGGAGTTACAAATGCAAAATTCGTCTTTTCCATGATGATTTCACATGCTTTGAACTATGATTCTGTTTACGACGTGTTCTCTCATAAAGAGCTTACAGCCACATAACTGACAATGCAGTAACAAATGTGACAAAGGCATGCTCTGTAGAGGTTGTTTAGCGTAACTTCTCATTAAGGCAGGTGCCAGTCTGACCACTGTATATTTTGCCACAGGATAGTGGAATGTTGTGCACCATGCAATAGTCAGAAGAGAAAAAATAATTGTAATGGTTTGCAAAGCACAGAGTTTTCCCCGAGTTACCTGCCCTCTTTTTTTCCACAGAAGCACAAAACTCTAACTTGGTCCGTGCAGAAAAGACACATGCGCATGTTGTGTTTCGTGCTTTTTCAGCTCGGGGCAAAGTCTAAACTCACCTGTGCCATGGCGAAAAAAAATGGGAGGGTAGGTCAGTCAGTTAAAAACCTATGCTCTGTAAACCATGGCAGTCATTTTTTTTACTGGTGGATGATGCACGGTGTACAACCTTTCACCATACTGTGGAAAAATATACATTTCTCAATTGTCAGACTGGTGCCTGTCTTAATGAGGTTGTGCCAACACAACAATTTAACCTGAACACCTTCATCACATCCATAAGTGCATTGTCGCATGTGGTTGTAAGCCAAACACATGTCATAATTCGTAACAAAGGTTAAAATGTATGTGAAATAGCAAAACCCTCCACATAGTGAAAAACCGTTAATTTTGCATTTCTATTTCTACTATCAACCTAGTTGACCACAAGATCTGTCATGAAGATTTGGCTTAAGTCGGTAGTATGAGGCTGCACACGCAGACGGGCTTTTAAGGCGAGAGCCTTTTAGGCTCATGGTGAAGTTAGTCAGCAAACCTCACTGCCGGAGTGTCCGCCGAAGCATCATCATGCCATATGAAGACAGATTAGAGAATGAAAAATGATTGATAGTGACAGTTAGGGAATGATACCGTTATAATAGAGATTGGTAGAGGTTAATAATGACTGGTAATGACTACTAATGACTTGTAATGACTACTAATGACTACGAAATGACTAATATGTCTAACGACGGCTTGTAATGACCACAATTGATTAGAAATGACTAGAAATGTCTAGTAATGAGTAGTAATGACTAAAATGACTACTAATGACTACGAAATGACCAATATGTCTAACGATGGCTTGTAATGACCACAATTGATTACAAATGACTAAAAATGCTTACTAGGCACAGTAATGACTAATAATGACTGAAATGACTTGTAATGACTAGTAATGACTATGAAATGACCAACATGTCTTACAATGGCTTGTAATGATCACAATTGATTACAAATGACTAAAATGCTTATTAGTGAGCAGTAATGACTAATGATGACCGAAAAAACTTGTAATGACTAGGAAATGACCAATATGTTTAACGACAACTTGTAATGACTACAATTTATTAGAAATGACTAAAATGCTTAGTAATGATCAGTAATAACTAATAACTATGATATGGCCAACATGTCCAACGACGGCTTGTAATGACCACAGTTGATTATAAATGACTAAAATTCTTAGTAGTGAGCAGTAATGACTTAAGAAGAGAAAGAGAAGAGGCAAAGAGAAATAGGCGAATAATAAGAGGAGGAAGAGTAGGCTTTCGCTGTTCACCTAAGAGAGATCTTAAGAGACCCTGTAATTTTTTGTATTCGTTCTTTTCAGATTACCATAAACTGGCAGTTGTTGAGTGCTTATCTTGTGCTATGTCCTGTTGTCCTTTTTTTGCGTTGCTGTAATAATAAGTATATGATCTTTAAGGTCATGCAAGCACTTGAACAAGGGCAACAAACACAAAATTAAACAAATAAAAATAATCCAACTGGTAATGACAGTGTTGAGCACACTCTGGCAATCCATAACGCATTCTAACTGGTAGTAATTCAGTCATGTCAATTTTTTATCACTTTTGCAAATGTGAATTTCATTTGTGCATGGTTTTCTCAAAATATGTTGTGTTTCTATTGTGGCCATTCATGCAGTGATTTTGTACATGTGGGCTTAGGGATAGGCACAGGTGAAACGTACTCGATTTTCCTGCTGAAATATTGTGTGATGGAAAAATGTTGTCATTCCCATTTACTCAGGGTTCGAGGCAGCCTGTACACCATGCCTTACCTTTATGGGAGAGAGCATCGAAGAAGCAGAATTTTTTTAATCGACAAGCACCAATTGCTTTGCGTCACTGACACAGAAGAAGGATTGATGGCCGTCATGGGTGGATATTGGCAGTTAGACATAAGTTATGACAAGGCAGCACACAGCCTGTGTTGTATTTTTCAGAAGCTTTTTCTTGGTGTCAATGTGTCCAAAGCAAAGTGCGCTGCACATTGTTTTATTGCTCTTCACAAAGGACATTTTGGCGCGTGTATAAGGCTTTGTTGATATTATATGCTTGAGATCTGCGCTAAAAAAAACATGGCCTTTGTTGCATTTCTCAGAAAGTATTTCATTTTCAAACCAAAGTGCCCTACGAAGGCGCTTTTGTGGTTTACAAGTTCAGCCCCTGTGACTGAGCGCCCGCTCTGAAGGCCCATTGCCTGTATTTACATTGCTGTTTCTTTATTTGTAATTTTTATAACAGAGAGAAATAACTTCCTCCTGCTTGAGGGTTGTCTGTTCTCTATCTGATCTTTGTATTTCTATACATGCTTTCGAAAGAGCACTTTTGTTTGTATATTCTGCACATGGATAGTGGATAGTGTTGCAGTCACAAGCTATCTGAAGACTGTCAGCAATGAATCAGACATCTGTCATGTGATATCTGCGCCACTCATGTCAACTGCATATAAATGTATGGTTAATTTGTGCCTGATGCATGCATACACAACCTATAGGAAAGGTTGGAATGCTGCATAATGCACCCTAAATTAAAAAGGATGTTGTCTGCAAAAAAAAACCTTGATAAATGTGGAGTGCAATTCTCTCAAAACACCCATTGAGTGAAAAAGCTGTAATTACAACTAAACCATTCATATGGCTGTGTTAGTTCTCTAAAACACTGTTCTTTTATTGTGTAAGGGGCGAGTTATAGACATGAAAATCACCCTTGTGGGTGCAGTTTTTCCTAGTGCTTGATGTGGTCCGTTTTTCGAATAAATTTTGTTGAGTTAGCGCTGCGTATGTCTACTCCTGTCCGTCTTGTCTACTTGGCACTGTATATTCAGAATAACCAACAAGCCCATATTTACAAAGTATCTTGGACCTCCCATGTCGCCAACATCTGCAGAAACTCTGCCTGATGCTTAGTTTATGCCAGAACCTAGGTAAGACACAGATTATAAGGCCTTCATTTTAGCTTATCACTTTTAAAGACACGTAACAATGAATTATCACAGCTTCTAACATATTCAGCCACTCGGTTCACCGTCGTCTTAAGATGCGAGATGATACAAATTACAAGCTGGCTGTATCAGCAATTGAAGTTCGCCCTCAACTTGAATTCGAACGGTCTATATGGGGGGCTATCGATTTAACAAATACGTCCGAACCAATTCAAAATTGTGCTGCTCAATTTGCAAAATTAAAACTGACTCAAGCACATAATGAGAATTAAAAATTTTCTTCGTTAGTCCCTTAGGCACTCGTTATACGGCACACTTACCATTATTTAACAAGTACATTCAGGGAACTAGGCCATCACTCCCTGCCCCCCCCCCCAATTGAAATGGCGAAGCCTACACAATCTTTTGTTCACACGCATCAACGGCAAAAAAGGACACTACTTATTTATCAGCCCTTGATGTGTCACCCTCTCGTGGGGCGACTTTTCCCCAATGTAATTGAAGCTTAATCCAACAAATGTTCCGCCAGCACCTAAAAGAGAATTTTTTAGATTACCATCAGTTTCCTCGGGGTCGCATGATGGTACAGATAGCTGATTGAGTGCACAGGTGAGCAAGAATTCTCAGTGCAGAGCAATTACGATGCACATCAGGACGCTGCAGACCAGCTATAGTAGTGGTGAGGTTCGTTGCAGCTCAGCTATATCACGCTCGTCCCTGGACTGAACAGGCGGTCCGTCCTGTCATGTGAAAGCTTAATGTGCGTTAGTGAACTCTATTCCTGCTAGTTGATATTGGTTTGTTGTTCTTAACTACAGCTTCTTCCTGGCTTACTCTATAATTTTGGCATTCATCATTGTAAATGTCTTGATTGTTGGCATGTGATATCCGTATTTGCGTGCTATATTATATATTTATTTATTTACTGCAGAAGCGGAATGTCTGCGCTCTCCCCCAGACATTCGTTTCACGGAAACTACATTGTCGCCTGACACAGTAGAACACATGATAACACGCACATATTGAGTCGGCATATACCTATAGACACATATATATCCTCTGCAGATTTACCAGTCGGTGGTTCTGTTGTCTACGGTATTGCGCAACCAAATGACAAACACTACATAGATGTCCTTACTTGAAAAAGTATATATCTTCAAGCGCATCATTCCTTTAGTCAACATCATCATCAGCCAATTTTTGTGTCCGCTGCAGGACAGAGGCCTCTCCCAGCGATCTCCAATTACACTTGTTGCGCAAGCTGATTCCAACTTGCGCCTGTAAATTCCCTCATTTCATCACCGCTTCAGTTTGCTGCCATACTCGACTACGCTTCCCTTAGCACCTATTTTGTATTCCTAATGGTACACCGGTTATCTGCCCAATGCCTTACATGGCCGGGCTAGCTCCATTTCTTTCTCTTAATGTCAACTAGAATATCGGCTATCCCCGTTTGCTCTCTAATCCACGTCGATGTCTTCCTGTCTCTAAACGTTACTCCTAACATTTTATTGCGACAGCAATTATTTGAACACTCCAGACGCGTTTCTGCCGTCGCCGTGAGGTTCCGTATAAAGTCCAAGGGCGATAAAATCATCGCCGCGCGCCGTATGCTGTATGTGCGAGTGAAAGTGTGCGAGGCTGAGCCGGTGATCGCGGCCTAATCTCGAGTACGCAAGGCAGGAAAGCGAAGAGGTAGCGTGCCGCCCTCCGTCGCGCGCAAGTCTCCGGGGCACGATGCGTCTGGTGCAGGCGCTGGTCATCAGCCGCCTCTCCTACGGGCTCCCCTACCTCACCCTGCTCCGAGCAGACCTAAACAAAGTCAATGCGATGATACGCGTAGCCTACAAGAATGCCCTTGGTCTCCCAACGTATACATCCAACGTGAGCTTGGAAGCTTTGGGACTACACAACACGTTCGAGGAAATTCAAGAGGCGGTCCTCCTGTCCCAGAGAGAACGCCTCCTTTCCACAGCGACAGGCCGACACATCCTCAAGCGCATTGGCTACCCGGTGGACATTGACACCATCCAGTCGACTACGAACATTTCTACACCGTACCAGGCCATAGTACACGTGGCTCCACTCCCAAAAAACATGTCTCGAACTCACAATGAAGGAAGAACAAACGCCCGAGCAGACTACCTCAAACGCACAGTGGGACGGAGCCCGAAGACGGTCTACGTTGACGCTTCCCTATATCAGGGTGCATCGAACGCAGCAGCAGTCGTGGTGGTGGACTCTTCTTACACAGAAGTCTCCGGCATCTCCATTCCGCACTGTAGGGTCACGGAAGCGGAAGCGGCGGCGATCGTGCTGGCTGTTCAATACGGGGACGCGACAAACCGAGAACTACAAGTAGTGACCGACTCCCAAGCGGCATGTCGGCTCCTTCTAACAGGCAGAATACCTCAAAAATTAGCTAGCTTCACGAGTAATCCATTGGCTACAAATTCATCACTCAAGCACCAGATTACGTGGGCCCCGGGGCGCTCGGGGCTGGAGGGTAACAAGGTCGCGGACAGGCTAGCTCGAGTACACACAAACCGAGCGGCCACAATCCTCGCTTCCACAACCACCCTCCCCGTCCCCGCGGCTTAAGGCGCGAGACTTCAATACCTGCGCAAACAACGACAGCTTTACCCCCCACCATACAAGGGGCTAAACGCACAGGAAGCGCGGGACTGGAGACAGCTCCAGACCAAGACTTTCCCCAACTTACACAAATACAGCATCTTATAACACTACAAAGACGCATGCCCCTGGTGTAACGAACAGTCCACTGCCTACCACGTCACGTGGGTGTGTACGGGCCCCAAACCGCCAGACATACAAACACAACAGCCGGAGGAGCAGTGGGAGGCCACCCTGTCCAGCCCAGACCTAGAGACCCAGCGCGGACTGGTAATCCAGGCGAGAGCAGCAGCCAAAGCCACTGGAGTTTTGAAATGAAGACTCCCCTCACTGTACATTTTTTTCTCCATATTTGTTTCCTTGTTTGTGAATAAATGTTTTCTACTACTACTACCGGGGGAAGGGTAGGTAGGGGGCGCGCGTGCTACTGCGGTCGTAAGGTCCCTGAATATCCGGGCGACCACGCCCGCCGGGGCCGCTGTATCTTGAAAGCCATCTGCGACGGGGACAGAGTCCGCCACGGGCTTCATTTCCGCGGCTTAGTTCCAGCACGAAGGTCGACCCGCTCCCTCCTGCTGCCGCGCTTCCTCATTCCAGCGTTTCCACGGTCATCGAGTGAGATGTGTTCACGTTTGCTTGTGCGCGCGTGACACCATGCTTGTTAACTTATTTAGTATGCCTATATTTATAAGTTCATGCGGCCAATAAAACTACTATCCTTACTTGGTATAGCTGTCCACTAATTTGCTATTATTTTGCCTTTCAGGTGAAACTGCGACTTTTTTTTCGTTCCATCGCTATTTGCGCGGTTAACTTGTTCTCGAGTTCTGTTAATCTCCAAGTTTGTGCCACATATGTTAGCACCGGCATAATGCAATGATTGTACACTTTTCTGTGCAATTCCTTTCATAAGCCAAATTTTTTATATTTGCTCTTGTTCTTTGTACTGTTTTAAACAGCTTTATGAAGTTCGTTTGTCCGTTTTCATATTTGAACGGGTGTTTTCGTCGGCGAAAGCCGACTAGCCTTTTGAGACGCACGTGCTCTTGTGCGAGAACTTTGAGGTGTTTGAAGGTTTAGATGCTGCAGTCCGCGGTAGCCCTGGTTCGTGTTTCTCCGCCGCTAAATATTTCATTGCCTTTTGTTCATGCTCTCGAAACCTAATCGGTTTCCATGACTAACACCCACTTTAATGCCGTGTAGTAGCTGCAAACGTATTTGCAAGTATAGCGGCCTTAGTTTCTGCGGTAACCTAGTTTGGTTTAGTAATCAAATAGCCTTAATTTTGATGCGAAAGCATCAAGTGGCCCATTAAGCGAAAAAGCCGGCGTCTGTAGCAGCGAAACGGCACCTAAATTCTCATTGGCTGCGACGCCACGTCGCGTGCGCGCCTCGCCAGAGCAGAGATAGGGAAGCCGTGCCTTGTGATACCGCGCTCACGCGTCAGGTGTTGCGTGAGGGGAGAGGATATCGCCGCGACGCCACGTCACCCTCGCTCTCGGAAGCATGCGTTATCCACGCGTTCCTTGTCTGCGCAAGCTCTCTTCTGTATTCTAGCTTCACCCGGTAATTGCTATAAAGAAATTATTGTATAAACCCAAATTCGAAAGGAAGAACGTTGGTGCTAGCGCGTTTCGAACTATACGACCACACGCTCAGAAGCCGAGTGTCTCCCCCACTGGGCTAAACCAGGGCCTCATAGGTAGCACGCCTGTCCACTCTGCTTTATGCAATCATGCTACTTGGACTGAAATTTCCATTGCCAAGCCCTACGTGACGAAAGCGGTGATGTCAAGATCACCGTGGCTTACTCGGTAGCGTCCCCATTAGAATCTATAGCAGTCGGGCAAGGTAGCATGACGTCACGCATCAAAGTGCAGCGGCCTTGTGATATATCGGAGGCGTTGGCCAAGCGTCTCACTGCGCTCGCTCGCCCTCGAGGAGTTCGTAACTGGAAGTATCGCTCAGAGGCGTTCAATTGGACATTAATGCTTTTGCATTCACAACTAACAAGAAATGCTTAGGTGTCTGCCTTTATTTAAAACTCTAAACGTGTATATGTTGCTTTTTCGTTGCAAAACTGTGCGTGTAATACTAATTGACTTATGCTTTGTACAAGGTATGAGGTTTAAACGTTATTGGGAAGTCCTTGTTACTCTCGCAGTGCTCATCGTTTGACATGTAAAATATTTAGAACATTCGCTAAACTGATCACATTCTCTAACCGCTTAAAGACACGCGACCTACAGCAACGTAGCCGTTCAGAAATTCAGCCATTCGGTTCTCCATCGTCTTAAGATAACAGATGTGACAAAGCAGGCCCGTATCATCAGTAATGCAAATTCGAAAGTTTCGCTATGCCAGTGCTTGTGTTCTCTTTCTTTCCAACGCTTCGCAACGTGTCCTTGGTGCTTCAGGAAAATTGTAGCATATACCCATCTCTTGTTTGCAATGAACATCGACATGATTTCCGTGAAATATTCAAACGTTTCAGGGAAACGTTTTCGCGCCATGAGCATTCGCGCTTCTTTGTGTGTACATGTAGACAGCCACATGGTGTAAATAAATGTGCACAAAAAAAGTGAAAGTGCGAAGCGACGCGACTCCGTGACGCGGGCCCTTTCGCCCGGCCGGCATGCGGCACGTTCGAACCTTCCATGTTGGTGTTTTCTTTTTCCTTCTTTCACTTTCTTTTTCCTTTTTGTCTTTCTGTCCGTCCCTCTTCTAGCCAACAGCGCCTTCTCGCCTTGGGCGGAGGGGGACCTACCACGTGCTTTTAGAGCGCAGCTCTAGGCGCCCGTTTCTGCGGCGAGCGTCGGCGTTGCCTCTCGTAACCGAGAGAACGAGCACAGCGAAGTATGAAAGCGAACGCGGAGCGCAGCGGGAGATGAGAGACGCGATAGCGAAAAGAGCGCGAGGAGGAAAGCGGAGGAAGAGGGTGCAGTGGAACCATGAGGCGGGAAGCGGAGGGGGAGGGAATGGCGAAAGCGTGAGAAGAAAAGCGTAGGGCCACGCAAGGCGGGCCTTGCGGCGACGACGTCTACGAGATGGCGCCAGAGTAGTGCGCTGCCTCTCGTGATCTCCCGATTAGCGAGGCAGTCGCGTCACATTTCGCTCCATCTGCAACGTGCTGCACGAGGCCGATTGTCCGTGCCAGACAATATATCGCGAAATGAAAACACGCACAGAGAGGGAGTTGCGCTCAAATTTCGCATTAGGGATTATCGTAATCGTCGGTGAACTATTTCGTTCCTAATGAATGGCACACCCTACTAGAGCGGTCCTTTTTTCAAACACGTCTATCGCGTTTTTTCAACATGGGGGAAAGTGATCGGGAGCGGCTTCGAAGACTTCTTGACTTCTTGCGCCCTCTACAAGCAAAATGGCGGTATCGTCGTGCACAGCGCAGACGGTGGCTACAGGGGATTATAGTGTTTTATCGCGATGTCCGCATTCGATGTTTTTCCGCGATTCTATATCGGAATATGATGCCGTGTGGCTTTATGAGTTCCAAAAAAGAAAAAAAAGAGAAGAAAAAAAGCGCTAGCATGTATTTGTTAATAATTTAATTTTAATATTTGGGGTTTTACGTGCCAAAACCACTTTCTGATTATGAGGCACGCTGTAGTGGAGGACTCCGGAAATTTCGACCACCTGGAGTTCTTTAACGTGCACCTAAATCTAAGCACACGGGTGTTTTCGCCCTCATCGAAATGCGGCCGCCGTGGCCTGGATTCGATACCGCGACCTCGTGCTCAGCAGCCCAACACCATAGCCACTGAGCAACCACGGCGGGTCATATATTTGTTAGACGGTGGATACATAGGAAGCAATGGTTATGTACATTTCGGAGAGGCCTAGTTTCTATTATTCTGTTCCATGTTTCTGATCTCAAGGCCCTTAAGTGAGATGCGCCAAACCAATCTCCTTATCACTGTTGAAACGATTACCTTTTAATGCGAAAGCATAAAATGCCCCATTACACGAAAATCCGGTGTCGTCGGCGTCGCCACCGAGCGATAGTACCAAAAGTGGCCGACGGCGCAAAGTTGGGATACGTTAAAAATGCTCAGATTGACATTAAATTTGTCTGATAGGTTCCTGTAAACAAAGTAAATCAGTAGCTTTGAAAAAAGAGAAGAAAGCGGGACGAGCCCGCTTCTCCGATGCCACGGCGGCTCCACGGTTCTGGTTGACTGAAGATGTTCCTAGTGCGTGCGTCATTGCACGTATCACATCGAAAGGTGTGGCCTAATGCATGCGGTCTTGTGCACGTGATGGCGCAGCCAAGGGGAGGAGGTGGCGTCACGTCACGAGTGCATAAAATAAAAAAGCAATAATGTCCAATTGAACGCCGCAGAGCGGTCCTTCAGATTATGAACTGCAGTTTTTCTTCGCGCGCACAAGAAGCGCGCGCAGAAAGAAAAGCTGGCGGATCCCACGCCCTGTGAGAACCGATGTTATGCGAAGCAGTGTGCAGGGAGCCTACCAAAATAACGAAACGACCACGAAAGCACCAAAGCGTAGGCGGCTCTTTCATGACCTACATGACACACATGTCATAACATTCATGTGGTCAAATGATGAATGTCGTGACCTATCATTTATGTTCGTCATGCACTCGTCATACTATGTCAATTATGGTACATACGAAGGCAGACGTAGGCGGCTGTTTCATGACCTACATGGCATGCATGTCATATTAATGTCATCACCTATTATTTATGTTCGTCACGCACTCTTGTCATACTGTCGCGAAAAAGGTATAGCGCGGGCCTCTTTGCTTGCTTTCCGGGAATTTTGTGGGCTCCTCGACGCGGGGGAAACCTTTGTACCCCGAATGACCTCGACGGCGCCGGGCATGCACTGCGGCCCGGCCGCCGCGCCTGACGTCACACGTGCACCTGACGCGTCTTCGTCCCACACTCGGCTGTCAAAAGCCGATTAGTTATGGTCAGAGTGCTTTTGTGTACGGAGTGTTGACGCGACCATTTCTTGACCCCTTGAACTCTGACGCTCATTGGATGATGTCGGCTTGCCTGATTGGTCGGAGTAACGAAGTAACCCATTGGTGGAGAAAAGTGTCTCTTGGATGCTGGGGAAACTTATTTAAGGGATAGTTCGAGTAGTTTTTGGGAGTGAGCAAGTAGACAGCAGCAGACACGGCGCAACTTCACCAGGGGAGACCAGGCCGGTCAGGCAGGCCGACAACGACGGGTATGTCATCGTTCTGTTTGTAAATATTTTTGTAAAGTGTTAGCTTAATGTAAAATATCAAATAAATAAACCTAGTTGTTGAAATGCTACTTCTCGTCGTCGTACCTGTGGATTTGGACTTGCCCCTGCCAGAGCTCATCCCCATTCATCTCCGTCTCCCTGGTGAGCTGATGCGTCAGATATCTCACGGCTGCGTCACTTCGCTACAAAGTGGTGGAATGTGCTGGGTACCGAAGTCCACGCTCTAATATCATGGGCCGTGGCAACAAACCCGAAGAACCTAGCTCTAACAGCTCGACTATGACCGAACCCCCTACTGTCCTCGCTACCATGTCCACCTCTCAAGCGGAACCTTTCATCGGACCGCCAGTATTTAAAGGCACACCAGAAGAGTCAATATCCGAGTGGCTGCTTTGCTACGAATGCGTAGCCTCCCTCAATAACTGGGATGAAGGGACGAAAGTAAAATTTTTATATTTGGCATTAGAGGGCAACGCAAAAAAGTGGCACACGACGCAAATTTTAACAGGTGCCCCTAATACATGGAAGGAGTGGTAGACGCTCTTAAAAACGTCTTTCACAAGTCGCCACTCAGTTGAGATCGCATATTTGCGGCTCCAAAACCGAACGCAGCTGCCATCAGAATCTCCCGAACATTATTACTATGACGTTGTGCAGCTGTGCGCCAGAGCCAATTCATCTATGACGGAAGAGGAGCGGATGCGAACCTCGTGCGCGGATTGCGTCCGGACGTGCTGGAAAAAATTCTTATTGCAAACCCGGACAGCTGCTCCCCTTTCCTCGAAATTTTACGCCGAATTGATCGGGCAGCTTTTTTTATGGTGCGTGCGTCGCAACCAGAAGCGACCGGCACCTATTTCTCTGCCGGCCAGCAGTCGTGCTACCCATTCGCCTCGGCACCTGCCGCCGGAGTGACACCCGCTGGAGCAACAGTGCAGCCGCCTCCAACATGTCTCGCCACCCGCGCTGCGGCAGAGCGTCACTGCCCGCTAGAGGCCACCGACCGCGACAGGGACTTGAGGGCGATCGCGGACTCTATAGCCTCATTATTTGACCGCCTGAAAGCTATTGAAGAAGGTGTACGTCGTCCTCCGGTGCCCTGGCCAGCTGGAAATACCCGTGACGACGACGAGCAACCACGCTGCCAGCTATGCGACCGCATCGGCTACTTTGCGCCCCAGTGCCGGCAATGGCTCCAGGAAAACGGACCCCAGTGGAAGGAGCAGCGCTCTAACTTTAAGCAAAACAACACCCGCACGCTTTCCCGACTTCCGCATGATTTCGCGCCAGCAAGCGACGAAAATCCCTAACTGTTGCTCGTGCTGGATCATGTGGACATCGGCGAAAAGCAGAGAGAGGATTCATGGATGCGAGAAGTAATACAGCACCTAGAGCCGCCGAGTGCGCCCGTTGCCAGAAAAACGAAAAGAAAAGCACGGAGCTTTCGCTTGATCGGCGGTGTGTTGTATAGAAGAGCGAAAGGCTTTCAAGACGGTCGCACGGCACTTGTTGTCCCAGGGTGTTTGAGGTCGGAGGTGTTACGACATTGTCATGTCGATAGCTCGGCGGGCCACCTCGACGTCAGGCGCACCTGGGGGAAAGTTCGCCGCCGTTATTTCTGGCGAAAGATGTTTTGCCACGTCAGCAAGTACGTCCTATCCTCCTCTGACTGCCAGAAACAGCCGCTCGCCCACAGAAAGCCAGCCAGTGTCGCCCCCTTTGTAAGCTCCAAAAATGAGCCTCTACTTCAGGTAGGCCAAGGAATGCAACGCGGAACCCAGGACGCCAAGAAAGTGGCCCACAATACGGACCCTGCTCAGATTCTAGCCGACCAAACCGGGAAAAAACGCGACGTTTTTAATGTTGCGCGGTTAAAACAGTGCCATGTGAGACAGTGCTCGGATGACGACGAGTCTGCTACCGAACGTCAGAAGCACAAGAAAATGTGTTGTGTTCCTCGCGTTGTGCCCCAATGTAGTTCGCGTGGTGACCGGAGGCATGCCCCGTGTGATCGTGTGTGTGAGACGTCGACTAGTGATCGAGGACGAAAACCTAAGAACCCGGACGGGACTGAACTTTACTCCAACTGGAGTACATTTAACTGGAGGACATTTCATAGGAAGGGTGAGCCTCGAACCATCGCTCCATACGACGCGGACACTGATGTGTATTGTAGCGCAACCGAATAATCTTCATTGTTAATTTTATTGTGTAGCGCGCGCGAATGAACTTTGATGTTTCTTGTCTTGTGCATTTTGTTTCCATTTTGTTAAAACTTGTTTGTTTAAACACGTACAATTTGTACGTGTTTAATTTGTTAATTTGTTTTTGTTTTAATGCTTTGTAACGAGTGGGACACTCTTTCTCGTAGGGGGGAGGTGTCGCGAAAAGAGTATAGCGCGGGCCTCTTTGCTTGCTTTCCGGGAATATTGTGGGCTCCTCGACGCGGGGGAAACCATTGTACCCCGAATGACCTCGACGTCACACGTGCACCTGACGCGTCTTCGTCCCACGCTCGGCTGTCAAAAGCCGATTAGTTATGGTCAGAGTGCTTTTGTGTACGGAGTGTTGACGCGACCATTTCTTGACCCCTTGAACTCTGACGCTCATTGGATGATGTCGGCTTGCCTGATTGGTCGGAGTAACGAAGTAACCCATTGGTGGAGAAAAGTGTCTCTTGGATGCTGGGGAAACTTATTTAAGGGATAGTTCGAGTAGTTTTTGGGAGTGAGCAAGTAGACAGCAGCAGACACGGCGCAACTTCACCAGGGGAGACCAGGCCGGTCAGGCAGGCCGACAACGACGGGTATGGCATCGTTCTGTTTGTAAATATTTTTGTACAGTGTTAACTTAATGTAAAATATCAAGTAAATAAACCTAGTTGTTGAAATGCTACTTCTCGTCGTCGTACCAGTGGATTTGGACTTGCCCCTGCCAGTGCTCATCCCCATTCATCTCCGTCTCCCTGGTGCGCTGATGCGTCAGATATCTCACGGCTGCGTCACTTCGCTACAATACTATGCCAATTTTGCTACAAACTTAAAGGGGCCCTGAACCACCCTTCGGGCTGGGTGAAGTAACATAGTCGGCGTGCAGCATATGCTGTTGTGAACATCTCAGCCAAGTTCTGCTGTCGTACGCGATCCGTGGAGCTCGCAAGTGGAGCGCGAGTCACCTTTCTCTCAAACGCTCTCGTTTCAAAAACCTCATGATCCTCGCTCTTTTCTGTGTGCTTTATTTCGTCATAAAGCACACTCCAATACACGGCTTCTACTGGTTGCTGCGCTCGGCTACACCGCGGCCGCCGCGAGGTGCCGCCACGAGTCCAGTGGCTAAGCGCACTGCGGCTCTCTGAGGACAGCCGCTTTTGGCTTACGTTTAGAGCGGCATAGGCACCAAATCGGAAATTTGAACTGCGTGCCACGGTGACGTCTCTGCCGTAGCCTTCGCAGTGCAAGGCATTGGAGGAGGAAGGGGAGCACAGCTTAGGCCGTGTTTGATTGCAGATAACTCCGCTTCTGCTGAACGCATTGAAGTACTTTTCGCGGCAAAGTGGTTCTTAAAAAGCCTATCTTCACTTCAAATGTCTTTCTCCACTTCGATAAAAGGTGCTTCGGGGCCCCTTTAATGAAACGACCATGAGAGCAAGCACCATGACGTAGGCGACTGGATAGATAGATACTGTCAAAGTGGCAAATGTTCGCCAAGAAATGCTTGGCATTTGACAGACAGACAGATAGATTCAATACGACTGAAGTAACCAAAGGATGCTAATCGCATTAAAATATGAGAGTGGAAAGGAAAACGAGAAAAGTGCGCAGCAGACGATAGGTGTGTGTGTTGTAAGTGAATGAAGGCCTTTTCTCGTAAAACTTGTCTACTTCACTTTTATTGCAGCACAAACATCATGAAGGACAGTATGGTGAAAAGTATAGCACTAAACTCAGGAATGCGTCCGGAGATGTGGTCCAGAGCACCGGAGAATGGTTTTTCTAGCTTTAAACTTTGAGCGATTAAATTTTGAGTCCCTTGTTCATCCCACACTGGAAACATGATGCCCAATAGTCCATAAATTAGGTTCAAACTGAATTTCAGGGCAGATGTAGTTGAGCCATGGACGGAAGTTTTTTTAAAAGACAGCATTTCATTCAGCCGTGACGCGGTCGCCTTCACCGTCCGCACGTATCCTATAGTTGCCACCGGGTTCCTTTTCATGAGGTTAGGTTTCTGCCCTTCGTGCTTTTCTTCTGTCTTCTGACCTTACATTTCGATAGTCTTCCCCTCCTCTTTTAGCGACACTACTCCACCTACACCACTGGCCTCATCAATGCTGCTTTAGGATATTTCGAATGTAACACTACATCCGAGAGGTTGGAGCTCCGGCAGCAAGACTGGCGGAGTATGCTGAGCCTTGGGGTTGCACTATGGTCACTTGATCGAAAGCGAATGGGGGAGCGCCTTGTGGACCTTGTGGGACCATGACTGGATTTGCGTTGCCAGTGGCATTCGGCGCGAAGACGCCAGCGTCGGCCTTTTGTCCTGGCAGCATCAGCTCCGGAGGGCTTTCCTGCACTCCGAACGTAATCCCTTGAAGGCACTGCATTACTTCTAGCCTTCTTTTCCTCGTATATGTCTCTTTGGCTTGTAGTTCTTCCCGCTCTCTCTTCAGTCCATGCAAAGTGGCAAGTGTCGAAGCGATGCTCTCGTCTAGTTCCGATATCCGTGACCGAATAGCGTCCTCTTGCCGGTACTGGAGCGTTAGATTGTTCACTAGGTTTTGAAGTGGACTGGTCACAAGTGTGGTGTTTGTTGACGGCGCCGAGGATGGATGAGGATTAGAGATGAAGGCTGACGTAGGGGCTTGCGACATCATCACGGGCGGTTCAGAGCTGGAAATTACCGCTGTCGGCGGGGCTTGCGCGTTTGGTGTTGGAAGTCCCACCATGTTCTCCATGCTAGGATCCATCATACTGGTTAGATGAACTGGATCATTCTGTAAAGGAAGCGATGATCCATTGTTTGAGACAGCACCAGACGATGTTGCATCGGTCATAAATGATTTAGTAGACATGGAAGTTATTGTGCTTTGTACCGGCACTTCAAGCAGAAGAGTAGGCTTAGAGATGACTGCTGACGTCGGGACTTGTGCTTTTGGTGTTGGATGCCCCACTACGTTCCCTATGCCATGATTCATGATGCTTGTTAGAGGAACTGGTGTCGTCTCGGAAGTAAGGGACGATCCATCGCTGTAGGCCATTCCAGAAAACTGCGATATCCCCGTAAACGCAGAAGTAGTCGCGGAAGTCTTACTTCTCACTCCTGGAGTTTCGAAGAACTGCACAGAAGGTAGCTGCGCTGGCGGCACTCGCACAGCAGGCGCCGGGTTGCCCACTTGCAGTTTCGGCTTACGTCTTTTGTTC
Source organism: Dermacentor albipictus (assembly GCF_038994185.2). NCBI lineage: Eukaryota > Metazoa > Arthropoda > Arachnida > Ixodida > Ixodidae > Dermacentor > Dermacentor albipictus. Next base: position 235,139,143 of record NC_091821.1, read on the forward strand.
CCTGATGCCTTGGAATGCGACACGGTTCGATTCGGGGGTAGCGGTGGCTGCATCGGTGTAGGCGGTAGTACAGAGACCGAGGTCATGCTTACTTGTGGTTGCGGTTCCTTGTCTAGTTGTTCTGACTCGACACACGTCGACAATGACGGTGCTGACGGCGGAGCCGGTAGAGATCCGATTGTGTCAACCGTGAAGCTTGTACTCGCATCCGAAAGTCTGCCGCGTTGAGCAGGCGGCTGCGCTTCAGTGACGTTGAATGGCTGCTTCGTTAACCTCCGGCCCCTCTTGCCTGTCTCTGTCCGTTGTTTCTGAACCTGTAGCATCCACTTATTCAGTTGAGTCTGTGCCTTGATAGAAGACGGAAAGTTCACAACCGTTTCCATTGCTCCCAATGGGTAGGGGTTCTTGCCTGGAGCCAGGCGACGGACCGGAACTTTGTCGGCGAGTCGTTTCATTACCGGGCTTGCTGTCACGGCACAGCTTGGTCGTCGCTTTCCTATTCGTCTTTGAAGCGTCGGCGTTCGAATATACTTCGTTGTCTTCTACTCGCGACCGCACGTGCTCACGTGGAGCTCTCGCACGCACGTCGTTGCCAATTACCCATTCTTGGTAAGTTGATGATGATAATATGTATTTATCATCATCAACTTATGAAAAAAATGGGCAATTGACAAAGTTAAAGAAGGACGTAAACGTGAAATAAATGAAAATATGTAATCAATATTGCGCATCTATTTCATAATAGAAACAACAGAAGTGGTACAGTGGCTACAATTATAAACGTTCATGCTTCGTGCTTCCTTCCCTACTTGGACCATCGTCATCGCCATTGATATCAACACTCGCGGTAAATTTAACTTCATGGAAGCACTCCACAGGGAACAAAACTGTGTGGTTCTTGTTCAGCCAAGCAAAGTGAGCATCACCGCTCCGATCTGTGTTGCAGTTCCTACATTGTCACAGACGCCTTTTGCCGATCGATTTGGAACAGGCAGCAAATATGTCTGTTTGAAGAAAAAATCGGTCTATTTTCGTCGTGTTGCGAAGAGAGCGAGAGAGAAGTGGTTCTTTATGAAGAAGGGAAAAGTTAGCACTGTGTTCTGCAGCCCTTGAGGGAGCATGGCTCAGTGCCAAGTGGGAAAAGGACGATGAGGGAAATGACATACCTCGTGAGCGAAAGAGAAGAAATGTTCAAACTTTTCCTTATGCTAAGCCTTTCTATTTAGTCAATGGGTGGGATGCACTGGAGCTGTGAACAAAGCCATAACGACTAAACTGAGTTTCTTTGGAAAAGCCACCCTACAATATACTAATAAGATGCAACGCAAGCGGAAATTATCTACGGGCGTGTGCAAAAATAGTAGCGCCTCCCCCAACTCGATCACTTTGCGACATCTTTGCTGCTGGTGAAAAAATGAAGTCATAAAGTGAATGAAGCGGGGGAGTTCCATTACATTAGCGCACAAGGCTAGATGATACTATTCGCACACCTCTCCACAACGTGCTTCAATAACCCACAATGATGACCAAACGAAATAAGGAAATAAGAAACGAACAAATAAAAGCAAACTGGAATCAGGAAAACAAAAGTTTCCAAGCCGATTAGAAAACCTATATATATGCAAGAGGCAATTGTGACAACCTAAGCACTTCGACGTGGACTAGAGGGGTGACGTTTGCTTTGCTTTACTGGAGCACGGAGAGCTTACAAGACACTATATATTGTTGCTAAACTAGTATTTTAACTGTTGTTACAACGCTCAGACGCGATTGGGGCGCCTTCAAACATGCATACAAACGTTGTCATCTAGTGCGCTGCTTATCTTACTCTCGTTCGAAGCCAGAGCTAGACGGGTGTTTCATAAGCACCGAAGATGCATGTCGAAGGCTATTAACGCGCTGGAGGAAAGAGCGCGGTTGCTCATTACCAGTGCGATAAACTAGTACCGTATGTGACGAGGTTTGCGTTTGAGACCGTTGCGATCCGTGGCGCTTGGCGGTGATGTCACGTGAGCTTTCTTTCAATTATATGGACACTCCAGGTGCACTTCTACCATCGGCGTCGCCGCGCGGCTCCATATAAAGTCCAGGGGCGATAAAGTCGTTGCCGCGCGCCGTATGCTGAATGTGCGCGTGAAATCTTGCGAGGGCAAGCCGGCGATCGCGACTCAACCTCGCGCACCCAACGGAGGAAAGCAAGGCGGAAGCGCGCCGCCTTCGGTCGCGAGCAAGACTTCGTGGGAGTGGAGGGAGTGGGGCGCGTTCTACTACCGGCGGCCCGGGCTGCCGCGCGCGCCCGGCCGGGCTGCTGTATGTTGAAAGCCATTTGCGACGAGTACATGTCCGCGTTGCGCTGTTTTCACGGTGTAGTTCGCGTTGATGCGAGCGGCAGCAAGGTAGATGTACTGGTAGCGAAGGCTCCATAGACGCCCATTGGTCCAAAAAATGGCGGCTCGTGGGCACTCCAGCGCCCCCTCGATTTTGGGGGGCAAACTACGCAAACGTGACGTAGAATGACGTCACGCATACGTATGCTTTTGGCGCGAATTATAAAGCGGTCTTTCTGTAGAATCCGCGTTTTCGAGCCCGTACCTCTCGAAGGTTGCTGCTTTTCAGCGCGCCCCAACCTTTGCCAGTCAAATGTGCTCGAGTTCCTGCTAGTTATGGCCTTGTTAATGTGCAACTGGGAACGCAATGAAAGTGACTGGTAAAGGAGGGGCAGCATAGAAAGGCAGCAACACTTCCAGACACTGGCGAAGCCACAGTCTCAATTTGTGATACCACTAATTCAAGATCGCCGGTCAAATTGTCTTACAGTTTGATTTTCTATTCTTGCCTTGCACTGCAAATATTGTATATTTTCACGGCTTCTTTAGGCCTGGAAAATATGCATAATAAATAAATAAAATGTGACGTCATCATCGTCTTGTATGACGTCAGTAGTGATACAGAAGGTAGTAAATAAAAAAACGTTAATTATGAGCAATTATGGGTAATTAATTGGAAATAATTTCAATAAGGGTGGAATAAATTGCATTAAGGTTCGTGCAAACTATAGCACGGTGGATTACGGGAGATTAAGGTAGAATTGTGTAGGACACGTGACAATGTATGAACTAACTTATCACGGTCACGTGACAATTGCAAGTGTAGATGCGTGAAGTGATTAAGTTTTCGCATTCGTAAGTGACTGTCGACTTTTTTTCAAGGATTCTTATGTTACTGGCATGACGGCCACTCCAAAAATGTATCATCCAGAAAAAGTACGCCCTTTCTTTTACAATTTAATTATAATTATATTTCGTGCTCACAGTAATATTAACATGCAAATAAACACTACTAGAAAAACTGCTGTAGCAGAACGAAAACACGCGAGCAACTTGCACAATTCTGCACGATTATTTCGGTGCCCTTCATAGCCCAACAAAATGTGGCGAAAGGGAAGAAGCTGTTTGGATACATTGCTGAACAAACAGCGACGTGCTGTTAGATGAGCCTTTGCTGTACAATGACATAAACGTACAATTTGCATGGTGAAGCCATAAAGAAGACATTCATAGAGGCGAGATCCCGTTGGAAGTTCTCAAACCCGAATTTCCACGTACCTTGCCTAATTTATTCAGAGGTTTACTAAGCTACTGCTCTGCTTTCTAAGCGCATCCTCAGATACAGCTTGTAAGGCTCAGCCTATATATTAAGGGCTGGTGTCATCAAAGGTGTAATTTCTTATCCACAGCATACTCTCTTGCAAACGCAGTCTTCAATCTCCTCATGAATGTTTACGCGTCGCTGTCGCACGACGAAGATGTGAGCGTCTTTATGGAGCCAGGATATTGCTGAAACTACGCCATGACCTCGCAAGGTTGCTTCGTTCGGACGCAGCGAATAATCTAATAGCACCAGCAGAAGAGCGCCGATCGTCTCGCTTACGGTCCCGATTTGTGTACTGTACCCTCAGTGCTGCAGCACAGACTGCGCCCCCCCCCCCAAAAAAAAAAAATGCTCGGCACGAAACGTAGTAGCAACTACCAGCCTCACCGCTCGAGTGACCACAACGCAGCAGCAAACAGGCGGCCATGTAAGCAAGCAAACCTGTCAGAATAAACGTTCAATTTGCGCGCCGCCCCCTGCCCAATGAAAAGCGACCAGAAGTGACGCGATGACGCTATACCTGTGACTTCGGCCAACTCTAGGAGGCGCTGCTTCGGCCAACGCCTCCTTTATATTGCTTCGGCGCGCAGCAGGACGGGAAGGCGGAAGCTGCGCCATTATGACATTTTCTTGCTGCTTGTATGCTGCCTGTGTTCGCGTCTTGCGCTGTGCGAAATAATTTTAAACGTGTGATTAGTTTTGTGCGCGGTGTAGAATAAAGATGTGGCGCGTGCTTTGTGTATTACTCGTGCCCCACTTCAAAGCACAGCGCTCGTACGCACTGGAAGATGAATCCACGAAGGCTGAAACGAGAAGTTGCAACGTGACCGGGCGGTATAGTACTGGCATAATGGAAATTTCAGGCAAGTGCCCGTTTATTTGGTATTTGTTTTGTTCGGTCTAGAAGAATCTCACTGTGATCTCGTAGCATAATTCACTAATGTGAGAGCAAGAGCAGCTGCACTTCTAGTAGCGCAAGTTAACTACCTTGATCGCGCCCCGTGTGACTAATGTTTGTCAAACCTACATCGGGCGTGGTGCGCCTGCATAGTGACGCTTTGTTTCTCAGCGCTTGAACGTTCATAGATGTGCTTCTCTTGTGCGTTGAATACGGTCGTTCGCACTTCAGTTCAACGTGGTCAACCACTTTTGCGTCGCGTAGGAAAAGGACGACTGGCTTTGCCACCTTTCGAAAGAACCGGCGCGGTATTGGTTCTCCCTGATGCGGTCGCGTGTTGCTGCTTGCCGGACGCCTTCAGCATGTTTTCGGCTCGCTTTGTCTGCGTGTGTGCGTGCTCGCGCTTGGCTCGATTTGTTTGTTTGATTGTGTGTGTGTGTGTGTGTGTGTGTGTGTGTGTGTGTGTGTGTGTGTGTGTGTGTGTGTGTGTGTGTGTGTGTGTGTGTGTGTGTGTGTGTGTGTGTGTGTGTGTGTGTGTGTGTGTGTGTGTGTGTGTGTGTGTGTGCGCGCGCGCGCGCGCGCGCGCTCGGCTCGCTGTGTGTGTGTCCGTGCGCGCGCGTACAGTACATGCCGGTTTATATGGGCCGGCGTGTTTGCGTGTGTCTAGTGCGTGCGTGTTTTGTGAGTGTGTTTATGTGGGTCGCTGTGTGTGCATGCGTGCACGTGTTAGCGTGTCTGCCTGCATGTATGTGTGCTTGTTTGTGTTTATCAATGTGCGCGTGCGCGCATTTGTGTCTGCACTTTGAGAGTGCGTATATTTGTGTGTGCGTGCGTATGTATTGCATGAGGCCGGTAGAGTTTTACTCGCAATAAACTTTTCCAATTTGGTGCAGCGAGTGTTCTCGCCCGAAAGCCGAGTTTGGTTTCAAGCCACCCTGGACAACTGCTGTATGAGGCGCCGTTTCTCGGGAGGACCGGTGGGAAGGCGTCAGGTATACGCTTCGTCCTTTTTTCCCTTCCACGCCCTGATGAATCGATATCCTTGATTGTTATTGTAAAAGGAACGTTACATCCAGAGCATGAATAAATGATTAAGAAATCTGGTAGTGTGTTTCGCCATTACACTAATTCTGATTTTAAAGACGTGGATTTCCCATTAGCCCACATTTCCGGTGATGCAGACAACCGCTGAAATTGTTAATGGCAGGTTATTCGAGGCGTTCTACGTATATAGCAATTGTCTTCAGGAGCTTTAATGAATTTTGAAAATTTGAAGTGTTGTTGTGCTTTAGAGGCCTCATATTAAAGCTTTAGGTCTTTCCGGGTAGTTTGCATGCCCTTCGGCAGCTGTCGCCTATAGCCCTATTGAAATTCGTAACTACAGTTTGAAGCACTGGGGAAGCTAGAAGGCTTGTTCTGGCTGTCGAGAAAGGGTTTAAGCTGGAAGTGTAGGTTGAGGAGTTAGGGGTTGGTCACACAAAGGCTTTTTAATGCCTTAGCAATAGGAGTGTCAAAGGATAAAAAGTGCCAAGCGTGGGAAGCTGCTCATGTGGTAGAGGCGTGTGTGTTGTGTGTGCGCACGCGCATGCGTGTGTGTGTGTGAATTCGCTCCTCACAAGGGAGTATGTGTGTAAATGAGCTGGTACTTTGCTGGTGCTGTCTGCCAAAAATTGGCAAGAAAACACAATAATCAATATAACTTGAAATAATAAGCTATGCAAAGCATGCTGGCTCAGTAGCGACAACAGCATTGAGCATACAGACATGCAGCTGTGTGACAATCTTAATGCATGACTGCAGCATCTGGAAGGATGTTTGCTTCTTTTTCAGTAAGCAGCACAAAGGCCATATTTTTGGCTTTTCTCATGCAAACCAAACCGAGGCTCATTGCCAGTGATCTTGGCTTTTGTTCTAATAGCGTTTGGTTATCTTGAACTTATAGAGCGTCGTTTCTCGCAGGTCATGCAGATGATAGCAGCAGTTTCGCAATGCCCAGCCTTGGTGCCCTCCATCAAGAGCAAGCCACTTGCATTCGCCTTCAGACAGATGGTTGATGTCTTCTTGGAAGCAGTTTGGAAGACAGCATTGTAAGTAGATATAAGTGTATAGTGTAATATAATAAGTCAAGTTATAATTTAAAACTCTGAGGCTCCTTGGTGGCCTAAGCTTGATATCGGGTGCAGTTGTGTGGGGTTTTAAATATTGCCGATGGTACAGTGCATACTGCGGGTATGACTGCTGATCCAAAGTATACACTTGCATTTTTATGATGGCCTTTCATAATCAATATTTTCTTTGTGCAAGAATATTCACAGAATGGGGCATTGCAGCGCCATTATTCTCTATCGGGCATTCAGTGCTAATTTTGTATGACCTTCCTGCTACCAATTTATTTGCAGGAAATGAATATTTGTTCACTCTCTGCAATGAGCTTGTTATTTGCTCTTTGCATTACACTCTCTTCCTTTAATTTATTCTCATATAATTCTCAAAACCATAAAAGTTAAGCTGTTTTTATTTTGAATATGTAACATCAATATCAATATATGCCGGATTGCAATCTAGACTGCAAGGGATTTGAAGAAATTACAAGAAACCAGGACCTCTCGTGGGCGTTAAAAAACATTTCCGCATGCAATGCACCCATTTCTTGTACCGAGCTAGCTGTTCATGAAAACTGCAAGTATCTTTCATTTCACACAGTTTTGCAGGATATAGCAGGCCTATCGTTGTCTCTAAGTACAAGCTTTCCTCCTTCGCATCATGAAAATTCGTTGAATGCTTAATTTGGGAAAAGTCTTGAAAAATGAATGTTTCATAAATTTGAAACTATGTATGTATTGGTTGGGGCTTGACAGTTTTCAGACAACTTGACCATGTTGAACCTAGCCATTATGAACAAGAAAAAAAACATGCAGAGGAGCACTCATTTAATCAAATGCAATGCTTGTGGTCATTTTCCTTGTGGCAAAATGTACTTTTAAGCGAGAGAGGGCAGGTAGCCAATAGCCAATTTACAACCATTGCAGCTCACGTGGGTAGTGGCAACACAGGATGAGAAATGGTTGTGGCTCTGAGGTTCATAGAATATGTGAACACCTATATCCAATCCCCCCCCCCCGCCCCCCCTGTGAGGGGTAACTGTGCAGTATGTTTCGGGCGGAAAGATGATTCTTTTAGGAGACGAGATTTCAGGCTCTAGTTGAGAGGCTACAGAAAGAAGGACCATGTAAATAGTCGCAGATTAACATAGACTGCATAGGAGGGGCATCACAGTTTAGAGTGTGAGGAAGGATCATAAGTTTAAATAAGGGAATACTACTTGTGAGTGTTGCCAAGCTAACCCATTGAAAGAAGGGGGCGTGCTCTAAGGGAAATAGCTGACAACACATGCTAAATTTTCCAGAAAGTATGCCGAAATACCAATTCTTACTAAATTAGTAAATAAGAAATACACAATGAATTTTAGGATACAGAAAGGGTCTAATAAACTGCATTGGAGAGTTGGCGATCATTGGGCTGGATGCATGTATTGCAGGGCAAATGAGAATTCCAGTGGAGGTTTCCTCATTTTCATTTTGTGTGCACTCTGTAAAACGGTACGCTTTGTCTCCTAGTGTAATAATGTGTAAAAACAGTTTTTTCATCACTTGTGCATCTCAGTCTTAATGTGCCATATCCCGTAAGGTTGTCAGATGCAGTACTTATAAAGTGTAATGCACAGATATATTGCAGATTTCATAATGTCAATTTTATATTAAGGTCACATACACACTCCTGGACAAATGTCTGTTGTTGAGAGATGTCATCGGTTGTGTCTTTAAATTTTATTCTCTTATTTTCTATGGTGAAAATGCTACTGTACATTAATTTGCTTTTGCTGCTGTATGTGCCATGTTGTATTCACATGACATAGTGGTTTAGTGCTCACAGTAACACGCAATTCCTAAGTTTGCAAAATAGAAATTTCTCCTACCTTTCACTTGTCTTGCCCAGTTGCCTGAGCTGTGCATTGTGCCGTCACATTAATTAAGTTTGTTACTTTAAGGAGCTTGTTGCCTTATCAAATTTTCAGCAGTGTACATACATAATTCCGCAGACTGAACTCTCATGATTCTCTTATTGTGCTAATGCAGGATGCAAGATTCCAGCGATGCCATACGCTGCACTTATTGGTCAAGATGCTCAGAGAATGGAGTTCCTGCATCTCATGGTTAACCGTGAACAGTATTCTTTTTTGCTTTTTGAATGCTAAATGCCATTTGCTGCATTAATTGCATTTTTTCAGGTCAAATGTATACCATACTTTTTCTAATTTTGAATCAATTAATATACACTATTCAGCATGATAAAAAAATGACCTACAGCATGAAGGAGGACTGCGAGAGACGACATACACTGCGCTGACTTCCAACAATATTTTATTGTGTTATCACATCGTGTGTATATATGCAAGAGGGGCCATGTGCAGAAAATCAAAGGCAGTCAAAGGGGTGTTTTAACAGCAAGTAATTGTACTAAGAACATGGTCACTTGAAAAAAATTAACATCACAATTTCTCTGTTGAGATACAAGACTTCACTAGGGGTCAGTGTGATAGAGGGGGCACTAACGCACACATTATCTAGTTTTCTGGTGAAATCAGCTTCAATAATTTACTGGGTGAGCTGTCTCGCTAAAACTTCGGTATCTTCAAAGAGGGGCATGCAGCCGCAGTCCTGGCAATGGATAGCCAAGTAGCCTTGAACAGTGTTATGGATGTTGTTATAGTGCTTTCTTAAAAGATCATTTAGGCACCTGCCTGTCTGTCCAAGATATTTACTGCCTCAACACAGGGGAATTTGGTAAACCGCATTCATTGCACATATCACAAAACGTTTTCTGTGCCCGACAGAGCAACAACTCCGACGCGATTTAGGCGCCTTTACACGCTTACATAGCCTTGCCAGCTTTTCCGGGGCTGAGCAAAGGACTGATTCCTGAACGTTGCCCAATCTTTTTTAGCCTATGGGAGACATCATGCACGTACGGTAGTACTGCAAACCTGTCTTTCAACTGGCTGGTTCCTTGTATAAAATATACAAAGGAATGGTGTTTGTATAGGATCATGCCTGGAGCCACCACTAAGTGATATTTATCTAGTTCATGATCGCAATATTCAAGGTCACCTAGATGTGTCTCCTGTTGTCAAAGTGTGTAGGTTTGTGGACGACTACCTGATATTTATTGATTGCACTGATCATGCCTTCGAGCCTGCTACTTCGGGAGTCTTGGAGATCTTTAAGAAAGAGCTGCAGCCTCTAGAACTAATGCATGAGGTCCCTATTGATTATTCCTTGCGCTTTCTAAATATCAGGCTGTGCCTTGCAAACAAACATGTGTGCTGCTGCTTCAAACCGAGAAGTAAGAAGTCACTCTTGCTCTTTAACTCCGCACACCCAAAGCTCGTTAAATGGGGTATTAAAAGTGTTGCCTCGTAAACAGCCTCAACAAATCTTGCTCACACGAGATGCAACATAATCTTGCTGCACAGTTTGATCACTTTTCTTGGGTTGGCTACCCTTTTGTCTTAATTTCAGCCATAGCGGAACAGCTTTTGAAGTGCACAAAATGTCATGAGCCCACTCAGTCAAGGAACCAGCCGGTTGAAAGACAGGTTTGCAGTACTACCATACGTGCATGATGTCTCCCATAGGCTAAAAAAGGTTGGGCAACGTGCAGGAATCAGTCCTTTGCTCAGCCCCGGAAAAGCTGGCAAGGCTATGTAAGCATGTAAAGGCGCCTAAATCGCGTCGGAGTTGTTGCACTGTCGGGCACAGAAAACGTTTTGTGATATGTGCATGTGCAATGGATGCGGTTTACCAAATTCCCCTGTTTTGAGGCAGTAAATATCAGACAGGCAGACAGGCAGGCAGGTGCTTAACCGATCGTTTAAGAGAAGACTATAACAATGTCCATAACACTGTTCAAGGCAACTTGGGCATCCATTGCAGGGACTGCGGCTGCATGCCCCTCTTAAAGATACGGAAGTTTTAGCGAGACACAGCTCATCTGGGAAACTGTAGAAGCTGATTTCACCAGAAAGCTTAATAGTGTGGGCGTTAGTGCCCCTTCTATTGCACTGACCCCTAGTCAAGTTTTGTATCTCAACAGATAGAAATCGTAAAGTTTTTTTAGGTGACGATGTTCTTAGTACAATGACTTGCTGTTAGACATCCTTCCTTGCGACTCCGTTTCATTTTCTGCACATGCCCGTTCTTGTGTGTGTGTGTGTGTGTGTGTGTGTGTGTGTGTGTATATATAATATGCACACACACACACAATGTGGCAACGCAATAAAATTGTTGGAAGTCAGCGCAGTGTATGTCGTCTCTCGCAGTCCTTGTCCTTCGTGCTGTACGTCATTTTTTATCATGAATTGCCAACTATCCCAAGAAACCACCCTTGTTCAGTATATTTATATTTGATATGACCATTTCTTGCTGACAAATGTTAACAGTGTGATATTTGACTTGAACTTATGGATGACTGCCTTTGCTGTGTTCTTTTAGAAACCAGAGTATGGATGATTTAATAAACCATATTTGCTAATTTGCATACTCATGCTACAGCAAGCCCTAATCTTGTATTACCACATCTAAGTGCAAATAATTTTGAAATTTAGTATGTATCTTAAAACATTGTCCACCTTTTGTGCTCAGCGAAATTGTTTAATCAATAGTGGTTTGTTTTTATCAGGCCTCCTACTGCACTTTGCACCCAAACAGTAGTAACAGTGGAATATTCAGTCTTTTGAATTACAGTTAGAAAAGAACCCTTTTTCAAACTACATATTGTATAACAGACCAGTGCCTTCGGGTTACAAGACAAAAATTTATAGAAAGTGGAATTGTTGTTAGAAAATCTGCTATACAGCACCTTTAACCCAGAGAACTCTTGTTTCACAAAAGAGGAAAAACTATGTTGGCACTAAAAGATTTTGCATATTTTTCGTGCTCAAGTAAGCTTGTTGGAAAGAGAAAATTAGCAATAATGCTCCTGGCTTAAACCTTACTTAAAGCACGTCTATGTTTGGAAAGTAGTGTTTCAGTCTGAAAAATGTTGGCCAGTTATGCTTTACATCGACTTTCCAAACTTTTCATAATGCTTTGCGATTACATTACTGTACAAAATAACAGGTGTCTTTCTTGTGCGTTTGCTCTGCATTTCAAATACTTCCATAATTCACCTTTGCAATATTCCCTTTTTTTTTTCAAGGCATCAAAACTTGAGTTTTCGTTCATTGGAGCCTAATACTGCAAATTTATTCCTTTATGTGGCCCAAAGCACTGCGAGGTCATCTCAGACTCTTTCAGTGCTGCTATACATAGTTTCTTCTCTAATAACAGATTTCATCAATACATATATTTAGACACCCTTGTGGGAAATGTACATGTTCTTGTACTTACCAATGTGTTTGGTGATTGTGCATGTTTATATTTTATGTGATTTATGTATATCTTGTACTCTGTATTGCAGCATGCAATAAATATATTAACATTTTTCTTGAAAATGCAGCATATATCTTACCAGTCTGTGTTGCATGTTATGTGGATCTGAAAATCGTGATAACTGTTGGTGTTGATATACATGCTGAAAAGTGTCAAATTTGCTATGTTGTATTTGTGCAGCGAAGACAGGTTTTGCAATACACACCATGAATTACTAATATGTAATGTGATCCACACGTATAGGTGTTGTGTATGCCCATCGAAGCTTCAAGGCCGGCTATTGGACAGTGCGTTTGGTAGCCGAACTTGAACCTTCTGGCACATGCTAGAGTTACGCGTGGATCGCTGTACATAGTAGTAATTGAAGGCGTGTACTGCCGAACCTGCCTTCCATACACGCCAGAAGGATGTGCACCCTTCCAACTCTCACATAGATGGGTGTTAATTTGGACTAGCACCCTTACACCCGAAATTTATTTTGCTGGACACCCTTCCTCTAGGGTGCTATAATTGCACCCCAACTGTAGGGTGTATACAACAGCACCCTTAGGGTGTTCGTCTGGCGATAAACTGATGTACACCTTTAAGGGTGTTAAAATGTTTAGTGTGTACGATCTCTCCAATGCTATTCACAGCGTGTTTACAGGAGGTATTCAGAGACCTGCATTGGGAAGAATTGGGGATAAGAGTTCATGGAAAATACCTTAGTAACTCAGGGGACCAATAATAATGCATGCTCAGTGACCTGGAGAGGCAAAGCAGAAGGGTGGGTCTAAAAATTAATCTGCACTAAACTAATGTAATGTTTAACAGTCTCGGAAGAGAACAGGAGTTTACAATAGGTAGCGAGGCACTGGAAGTGGTAAGGGAATACATCTATTCAGGGCAGGTAGTGACCGCGGGTCCGGATCACGAGACGGAAATAATCAGAAGAATACGAATGGGCTGGGGTGCGTTTGGCAGGCATTCTCAGATCATGAACAGCAGGTTACCATTATTCCTCAAGAGAAAAGTGTATAAATAGCTGTGTATTACCAGTACACATCTATGGGGCAGAAACCCGGAGGCTTACGAAAGGAGTTCTACTTAAATTGAGGACGACGCAACGAGCTATGGAAAGAAGAACGATGGGCGTAACGTTAAGGCATAAGAAAAGAGCAGATCGGGTGAGGGAACAAACGCGAGTTAATGACATCTTAGTTGAAGTCAAGAAAAAGAAATGGGCTTGGGCAGGACATGTAATGGGGAGGGAAGATAACCGATGGTCATTAACGGTTACGGACTGGATTCCAAGAGGAGGGAAGCGTAGCAGAGGGCAGCAGAGAGTTAGGTGGGCGGATGAGATTAAGAAGTTTGCAGGAACAGCATGGTCACAATTGGCACATGACCGGGGTAGTTGGAGAAGTATGGGAGAGGCCTTTGCCCTGTAGTCGGCCTTTGCCCAGGCTGATGATGATGATTATTATTATTATAGTTCAGAGCGAAAAAATAAGTGCGCTTGTTGATCGTCTATGAAGCAGAAATACCACCACTATTTCATGCGAAATCCGCTTATTCGCCTTCGGAATGAGCTTCCGCTAACCATGCCACTCACCTTTTCGTCGTAGAAGCTTCAACATATTTTAGCAACTTGCAAACACGCAATGACAGAGACCTGTATCTCCTCATTGCACATGCTGACGGCTCCAGATGATTGTTTTTCATTCTGCATGCTTTATTTGTTGCGCGCTCACACACAAGTCGGTCGGCATTACTTTTCATTCCTCCATGGTTGGCACACTTACTGCTCCAGCTACCATAATCCTGTTGTTGCTATGTGGATGCATCTCGTTAGGCCTGCGAGCGTGGGAATAGCAGAACGATTTCAGAAATCGGACGTGCTATGCGCTCATAACTAACGTTTGAGATGAGTTTAAAGAAAGCGAAAGCTCATTTCAATAGTTACTGGCGATCAGCGCGAGTAAGAACGTAGCCATCAGGAGAATTCACACCGAAGCGGTAGCCATGGGTGCTGCCATATTGGACAACGCTATTTCTTGGTGTGCGTAAACATTAGATATCTGTGCTCAAGCCGCGATTCGACGCGTACGATCTGTCCTGCACCATCTGCGCATCGTCTTCCACAGCTGGCTCGTCGTCGTCCCTCGGCGTAACTGCGTGAACATACTCGTGCCACTGCCCATGCGTTCGTCGTCTTCCACAGCTGGCTGCGGTGCCACTCATCCTGCATGCCAGCATTCCCACACTGCCCCTCGTGCTCGTGCCACTGCTCGTGCCTTCGTCGTCACCTTCTTCCACGGCTGGCTCTGATGAAGCTCAGCGTTGCCGTAGTGCCCCTCCCTCTGCGAAGGCGCCGACGGCACTTGCCCACTGCCAGTCGGTGCGGTGCTTTCAGTCTCAAGTTCTTTGCCTCGCTATATCGCGCAACGAAAACACGTATACAGCTGCGCTCAAATTTCGCATTAGGGAATAATCGCCAGACAGTTTTTTTTATCAATTTCAGCAATGAGTGGTGATACTAGCGATAATAGCGACGCGGAAACGTCCGTGCCACTTACCTTGTCCGAGCTGCGAGACACGTTCAAAACAATGACGAAATGTGAAAATAATTGAAAACGAAATGTTTCGTTATAAATGCGGCCGATGAACGCATGCCATGCGTTGCCGAGGGATTTATGTTCATCTATTCAGAAAGGCTGCGCGCAGCCGCTTTTGAAAAAGTATGGTGCACCAGTTTTGAAAAAGGAAAAATGGGGCGTTATAACGTAAAGCTATTCCAAACTTTTCTGTTCCAACTCTGTAATCAGCCCTCCGCGATTGGTCAAAAATATTTTGGACCACCCCCACTTTGCCTCTCTGTCCCTCGACGTCACGAAAACCGCGATAGCTCCCCATCTGATATGACGTGTGCACACTGATTATGCATGATTTGACCGAACAAAAGAAAAATAATTATTTCTAATTCGATGTCTTTTTGCCATTAGCCCTCTGCTATTGGTCAAAAGTTTTCGGGCTGCACCCACTTCACCTGCTTGTCACGTGACGTCACAAAACCGCGAAAACTCAACACGTCAAAGTGACGTGTACGCGTTCAAAATGCATTAATAGGCCGTTAAAAACTGACTTTTCTTCTGAATAGCCGCAGGCTGCCCCGTTCAGAAAGGAATAAAAGATGGCTGCCACCGATCACTCGGGCTCTGGCCGCTCGCTCCTGCCGGAGAGCATGGGTATATTCGCGTATAATAAAACTTTCTGCATGGCCGTGTAACGTCTTCCCGCACTTTCCGCACGTTTACAACCTCATTCTGCCAACTCTTCTTTGCTGAGGATCCGTTTTAGCGTCATAGTTAAGCTTCCGTTGCACGCCGCCGCAATTTTAAACAAGTCACCACAAGCTAAGTAATTGAAAGCGGACCAATCGCAGACGCCGGCACCACCCTCATCATCCAGTTATCAATTTTCAGTGCTGTGGCTCGGCCCCATCGAATCCCTCTCTACTTGAGCGTGATGCTCGCCTCTTGCGAGCCAATTAGATAAGACAAGCCGCTCAGTGCAGACAATGTTATTTGTTTTTCAAGCAAACAAAAGTGACCGCCTATGAACGAGTAGAGGGTTTGATAGGTTTGTTGAGACAACCCTGCGGGTCACCGCCCGATGCTTGCGTCGGCGGTTACGCAAATTTGACGTCAGGAGATCGGAATAAAAACATATTGGAATAGTTTTATGTTATAGGGCCCATGGCTATTTCTAAAGCCACGCGCGTGCAATATTTGCAGTATGGCAATGATGCGCGTTCTCTCAACCCCTGTACCACGCTGTGTAAGCTCAAGCTTTGTTAGCTGTGTTGCATTGGGCTGAAGATACGTGTTTTCATGCTTTAATTTTGTATGGAGTCCTTACCGCAGAAATTTTCTTTTTTTATAACAGTGCCTTCTTGACTGTCATTCTTTTTGATGACATAATTTAATACCAGAGACATCGCTGTGTTAGATCATAAAAATGTGCATTTCGCGAAGGAGCAAACGCTTGGAAGGCTCCACTATTTCTTACTGTCTGCCTCTGTCACTCTTCACGTGCATATTTCAAGAATCTCCACTTTTTCCTCAATATACTCTCCACAGCCAGAGGACATCATGTATTTTCAAGGGCAAATTTCCAAGCATCAGGAGACGATTGCAAGGCTTCGAAAACAGCAGGTGAAGACCCCCAGCACAGTCGAAGGGCTTAACAGGCTGTGATGCCAATATCTTGCAGCTGTTTAATGAAGGACTCACTGGATTGCACATAGTGGCGATGATGTTGGTGCCTGCTCAACTGTTCATGCAGCTGGACCAGGACAGGCTTCAGAGCTGGTTGTATACTTGCCACTTTGTTTTGGCGTGCAAGCAATCACATAATTTTGTTACCTTAATTCTCACTCCTTCGTAGAAGTAATGAACGAAACAGCATCATATTTATTCCTTATTAGAAATCCCATCCTGAGTAAATTAACTGCTGGCTTTTTTGTGTAGTTTGTTTAATTATCTCGATATTCGTGCGTGTTTCTTATGCTTATGTGAACGTTTGTTGCCACCACGCCATTATTTTCCGAGTATTCTCTCTTAATTGCATTTTCCCGTTTTCAGGGGTCTGCCACTTTTCTAACGATTTTTCTACCAAAAATTCTTCTGTGCTGTTTTCGTGTTCTTTACTGTCCAGAAAGCTGTATGTTTTTGGAGGAACACGACATATCATTCATTTACAATAATCACTTTCGGGTGAATTACTATAAGTACAATATCGCAAACGATAAAGTTGTACTTCCTCATTAACGTGATTGTTGCGCTAAGTTACTGCTTGGAACGTAACAAATATGAATTTAAATACAACTAACAAACTGAAACAACAGCTTCGTGCGCTGGTCGTTGCAATATATAAATAGCGGTGCAAGCGCTTGCATTAAATCACTCCGTGCCAGCATCGTTGCTGGTAACAAAAACACAACAGAAAACGAAGTCCTGGCCTCCGGGACTTGGTGGCGCGTAGCAGCCATCTCGGAGGCGAGTGTGTTTCACCGGGTCCAGTTGGTGCGCTGAGAGCTAAAGTCAGCTAGAAGTACTGTATATGGCTCCCTGCGGGAGCCATATACAGTAACTTTAATCTTTAAAGTCAACTGCAGGGGACTACGAGAGTGTGCTCTCTTATCGTTTGCTGTATTATTTTAGGCCGGCAGTTGGAGCCACCAAGGCAGAAGCGAGTTGCTGTAGTAGGCAAGCAAATGCACCAGCGATTACACAGTCTGCAACCAAGCCATTCAACAGAGAGCTTCTGGACAATTCCTTCAGTTGCAACACCTCGGCCTGCGATCGGTTGTGGGTGGTTCATGAGCGATTTCTGTGTCGTGCCTCTACCTCGCCAGGCGATAGTCTAGTTCGTGTTTCCCGACACCGACCTTTCGATGTTTTCGGTTGTGCTCCTCGTGTCCGCAGTCGATTTCTAAACATCACCTACCGCATCTGTCCACAAGCAATGGCTACAAGTACACCCCCCCTCCTCCATTTTCAAGCCTCCTCATCTCCATCCGCTCAGCAACTAGAGGCGAGACAGATTTCCCAGAGGATGCCCTTCATGCAATTTAGACGACTAATGCATGGCGGAGTCCAATACAGTATCAAATGACCTATGAAAGGCCGTCATCGCTGCAGTACAATAAATAAAGGCGACAAAACTGAACATGTCTATAAAGTATTCTTTCTCCTCACATTGAAACTATCGCTTGCGCATGCGCGTTATCCACTGGTAACCCCGTCCCGTGATTTTTTTGTTCTTTTTGTCATAGAAAAGAACAGCACAAGACAAAGGTTGCTTTTAAACATTGTTAACATTGTAATCGGACATTTCTGAACATTGTGGGTAACTTTTGCATTAAATTAAGATTAAATCCTAAGGTTTTACGTCCCAATACCACGATCCGATTATGAGGCACGCTGTTAAAGGAGATGCCGGAATTTTATTTACTGTCACTATTGCGCAATAAACAAGCGTTTTTTTTTTTTTTTTGCGGTACACCCTCATCGGAATACGGCATCCGCGGCCGGGTCGGTCCTGCGAACCTTGCGCTCAGCAGCGCAATGCCAATGGGCGATAAAGCCACCGAGCTAAAGCAATAGTTGCAGCAGGTCCGCAACTGTTGCATGGACGTCGTATAAGTTACGTAAGTTAATTAATGTTTAGCTACTTAAACTAAATCTAATAATGACTTACGCACACACACAAAAGAGTACCCATGACTATAAGCATGAACAATGCCTGCTAGCAGTGGGCGTCATTCACCTAAAGTCCTCCGTTATATTTAGAGCGATCAGCTTTTTTGGGTCTACCGCCCATTTTTGTGGTCATGATTGGCGGTCGGGCTATCACCGCCGATACGACGGGTGCATGCTCTCTATCGCGCAACCGAGTTCGGCGTCCGGCGACGAACGCCAACAGTAAATATACAAGGATGAAAAAAAAAAACTTCGATGCTAATGTACTTCTTACAAGCCTACGAGTTCTGGATAGACATTTGCAACGGTAAAATAAATATTTCGTAAAATTTCATTAAACGCTCGGGACTATTTTGGGGGTTGGGAAGATCGACGATATGTGAGATGAGGCGAATGTATACGAGTATATAATTTGGCTCCGTTGAAGACGTGCCTTCGTTCTAGGGTTGTGCATGTAAGCAAATAGCCGGGCCTGCCTGCACGTGCTGTCGCGCAAGAGCTTTGAAGCGTCTGAAGGTGGCTGCAGTGGAGCGGTCAGGAAGAATTGCCTTCCTCTTCCCCAGCCGCCCTCTCCCCATGTGGCAGCTGGAGAGAGATAGAGAGAGCTCCGGCACCGCTACAGATGTGCTCGTCAACCGTTCAGTTTTCTATCGAATTAATGAAACAGAAAACGCCACGTACATGTCCTTACCGCATCAATTATATGCCGTCAAGTGCATCATTTCTTTAATAGAGCGCATAACTTTCTAAAAACGTTAGCCTACTCACTTGATCGGTTTCTGCACAATATATATATATATATATATATATATATATATATATATATATATATATATATATATATATATATATATATATATATATATATATATATATATATATATATATATATATATATATATATAAAGTGGGCGAGATTTCGATGAGATCTTGTGAGAACGCAGTTAAGCCAGAAACTTTCGCATTTGTTGCCGTGGAAACATCGCCTTGACATTGAACCTTGTCCAGTGTGTTGAATTGCGAAGAAATTACAAGCTATAATTCGACCTCTGGACTGCCCTCATAAGGTAACGTAAGGCACCAGCTCCCGTAACGAACGAGCGACGTATCGGCACTAAATAGAGAAATTCGAACTGAGACCGAAATATTTAATTTTTAAAACGTAGTCTATAATTTGAGATGGCACTACGTTTCTATTGAATTTGTGAAGTATAAGATGATGACTAGAAAAATCTTGAGTAGGCGATTTTACATTCGAGTCATGGGATCCGCCATCTTGGGCTGTTACATACAAAAAAATTCTCAGTTTTATGAGAAATCAAGTCACGTAACATTGTCAGGCAAAGCTCTACGCATTTATAGAATTATTTTCATGCTTGCGAATCGGCTGTAGTAACGCGGACATTTCGTTAAAGATGAAAAGAAGCAGCGTTAACAGCCCAAGGTAGCGGCGCCTAAACGCTCCCATACAATAGTCTATACACTGCACGTAAGTTGCATATTGCGTTCACGGGATGCTGGCGGGTCAACCAACTTTCATGGCACTCAGCGCACTACATGGAAGGATCGCTTTGTAGCATGCTTATGTTCCCACGGAGATGCTGCTAGTGTTTTTCTCTTTCTTTCTTTCTTGCCCTTTTTTTTAACTTCCCAGTGACTGCCTTCACCAAGGACGTATACATAGCACGTACAGGCGCTTTCTCGGCGCGTATGCATAATGGACGCCCTGACCCGAATCAGGGTTCCGCAACCTTAGTGTTTTCACAGCGACGCCTCCTACCACGCGCAGGTGAGCAGGCGTAAGGAAACAAATTGAGGTTGTCTCTGAGAAGTGTGCGTTGACCGAAAAAATACTTGATGGGCAAGTCTGCGCTGCCTCTTGGTAGCATGCGGCCCGAAATATCGTTCGCCTGAAAACATATGGCAGGAACAGACGTGCATACCAATGAGGCAACATTTAAAATTAGAGGTGCATGAATACTCGAGGTTCTGAATACGAATCAACAGTTTGGCGTTATTCTATCCTTACTTTATCCGCAAATTTCGTATTCAGTGTTTCCGACTACGCTTACGTTCGCATGCACCAGCGCAAGCCTTTGTGACGGATGGGTGCTATGGTTATGGGCTGACTTGATTTCATGAAGTTTATACACTTTGAATAAACGAGTGACAACGAGAAGAGAAACGGAGGGGCTTAATTGTTTGTTTTTTTTCCTTTACAGCCCTACAAAGCAAATAGACAACAAAGGTGGGGAAAGCATATAGGGGAAATTACCAATTATCTTTAATTGAAGTGTAGAAATAATTAAGGAAAGGGAAAACTGAAAATGGACGAAATGGCAACTTGGTCGCAGGTGAGAACGGAACCCATGTGGCGCTATGCACGCCGTGCTTTATACCGTTGAGCTACCACAGCGGCCGTCCTCATCCTGTCAGCTCTTGGGTATTCACGTATGTGAATTTACGCCTGTGACCGGTAGCCAGTGTCCCTCGCGGCCTTGATTGTGTTCTCACTGATCACATAGCTTTGCATAGATCACACGACTTCGGCAGTATTGATGCCATCAGGTAGCATACGAGGCTTTACTCGCCGGTTGCCTGGTCCTGTAAGTGCACGTAGTACGTGACGCCAACGGTTGAAAGGATGTTTCGCATCCAGGCTGGTGAACACTACCAGGGTTAATCTTGTGCACATACACATACCAAAAAAAGTTGACGCGAGGACGGCCGCAGTGGTTGCCTGATGGCATAAAACATCGCGCGCTTAAAGTGATATATGTGCGCTCGGCTCCCGCCTGTGGAAAGTTGTCTTTCCGTTCGTTTTTCATTTCGCGCTTTCACTTATTATTTTTACATTTCAGTTAAATTGCTTCCCTAGTGCCTTCCCTGGTTTTATTGTCCGTTTGCTTTAAGCCAAATCCGCTAGGAATGTTTAACTGTTCCTGCAACAACTACCCTGCGTGAAAGTTATTATTATTTTTTTTGCGAACTCGCGAAAAATTTCATCTACTCGTGCAGATCTTCTTTATTTCTCTACTGTCGTTGCTGAGATAACATAAATAGTTGCAACCATTCAAGTGCTTTGGCGTGTGCGGGCTGTTCAGTTAATTAAGCGCATTTTAATTTAGCTCAGGTTGCAATCGCCGCCGCTGCTTTGAAGAACATTAATCAGCTTTCACTCGTTTTTCCACGTGCGTCTTTTCCTACTTTTAGTAAAGCAATGAATGGGGCTAGTTGGTGAACGTTCATGGTTATATTGCGCTCAGTTTTACACAGACGGTATTAAGTGAAGGACGGGACGTGGACGGACGTCCGTCCATGTCCCGTCCTTCACCTAATATCGTCCGTGTAAAACTGAGCGCAATATAACCATGAACTTTCCTTACTTGGTAGGACAGGGAGAAGTATCCATTAAGATTATGCAAAATATCGCTTAGGCACGTCCATGGGATACGGGTGCCTTATTCGCTCAGCTCCTATTCCTTCTTCTTCTTTTTCTTCTTCTTCTTCTGCCTCTTCTTCTGCTCCTCTTCTTCTCCTCCTCCTCCTCCTCCTCCTCCTCTTCTTCTTCTCCTCCTCTTCTTCTTCTTCTTCTAAACTTAGTAGGGCCTCTCTTGTGTTTCTTTTTTCGTCTGGCGCTGGTGGACTACTATATAATAGTCGTCGTTCGTTCTTCGGAATGGTCCTCCGCGCGGAATAATTCGTGCTAACGGGCTCAGTGCATTGACAAGCCTCAGAACACCACATGAACACCGTGACTAAATGTAAATGTATGCGTGGAACTCGCAGCAATATTCCTCCGACGAACTATTACCTTAATAATACTCCCCTAGAGGTCGTAACCTCCTATAAATACCTAGGTGTCCACATGACCTCGTCACTTTCCTGGTCGTTGCACATCGACAACGTAATTAACAATACCAATCGCATGCTAGGTTACCTTCGCCGAAATTTTTCTCTTCCTACATCATTAAAATTAATCCTATACAAAACGCTTATTAGGAGTTAAATGAAGTACGCCTCATCCATCTGGAACCCACACCTCGAAACCCTTATTCAATCACTTGAACTAATCCAAAACAATGCCGCACGTTTCATTCATAGCAATTTACAGCCGCACGTCAAGCGTAACTGCTGTGAAAAACTCTTTGCTGCTTGCTCCTCTCTCAGACCGGAGTAAGTGCTTTCGCCTTGCTTTATTGCATAAACTATATTTCCACAATTTCTACCTGCGCCATAATCTTATATCATCTCTTGCCTACATTTCCTCTCGCATTGATCATAGCCATAAGGTTGGAATCATTCAATGCCGCACCAGAACCTGTAACGAATAATTTATACATAGGACCTCTCAGGAATGGAACCACCTTCTCGGCACAGTTGTCGCAATCAAGTACAACTCAAAGTTTCGTTCGGCCTTATCAGACATCATCACTCCCGGATACAATTATCTAATTAATTTTGCTGTAATAACTAACCATTTCTTGCGGCTTTGTTATTTACGTGTGTATGTTTTTTTACCCAGTCCCCTCCGTAATACTTCGATGTTGACGGTACAATAAAATAAAAAAAAATTAATAATGACAGGAGAGCACATACTGTGCTAAAAAACATATAAGCTAAACCTATGATATGCCTTATCGGTGTGGTTTTTATTTATTTATTTATTTATTTATTTATTTGGTTGAAAATGCATGATTGTCGTCATGGCGGAGACGAAAAGCGACGTCAACGGTCACCTGACTAGCCCTCGAGCACCACAATATATGTTGCTAGATCAAGAAACTACCACACACACGAGCAACTAGTAACAGAAAAAGAAATCAAGACACTGTTACTGAAAACACAACGCACGCACGCACGCACGCACACACACACAAACACACACACACACACACACACACACACACACACACACACACACACACACATATATATATATATATATATATATATATATATATATATATATATATATATATATATATATATATATATATATATATATATATATATATATATATATATATATGCACAATCAAGAAAATGTCTTCGATTGCTTTCTGACAGATGAAATTGAGGAACATTGCGTATCAACATTATACATGCAGATGAGGAATTTGCCATTTTAACATCTGCTGTCCCTAGTTAGTCTTAGTTTTTGGTTTAGTAAAAATTGAATGTCGAAAGTCATAATTCCGAATGCTGTTAGTATAGGTACCAAGAAATTGTTGGCAGTCAATAGACAATTCTGTAAGTTCGGAAAGACGGTGGCTCTACACTTCAGGAATGCTATGATTATGTTCTGATGAAAAGTAATAAGAAACGTGTTCATGGTAACATAAGTTATGAATAAAACGAAGAGCTTTTCTGCATGAGGTGAAGGTCGTTCAGATTGGTCGTAGGTGTACCTCCCCAAACAAGAACGCAGTAGTGCAGGGGAGTGAATTAGAGAAAAGTAAAGTTGTCGTTTCAAGCCTTCGGGTAACAAGGTCCAAAATCTATTAAGCATGCATACTGATTTGGTTATATTGCGTACAACACATTCTATATGCGGTGGCCATCGTAGATGTTCATGGAATTGTACTCATCCGAACTTATGTATATTGCGATACGCCTTCTAAAACTTGAGACTTCAATGAAATTGAACAGAATGAAACAACTCTTTTTAATAGCATGGAATATTATTACCTTGGTTGTGGTGACATTTAGATTTAACTGATTAGTATTTAACCATTCTGTTAAGAGAAAGCTTTACCTTGAGCCCAACTCCAATGCGGCCTATTCAAGTACATGTAAAACGCAAAAACGTTTTTCTGAGATAACCCCTGGACCAATTTTAATGAAATTTGTTGCATTTGAGAGGAGAAAATAAATCCTAGTGACTTTTGTGAGCGGAATTTCGATTTAGGGCTTGAATTTTGTTTAAAAAATTTTCAAATATTCCACCGCTTGAAAAAAATACAAGCACGAAGTTTACAAATTCATAGCTCTGCATCAAGAATAGATATCGCGGTCCTGTAAACGGTATACTTGAGAACATTTAAAGCGGACAAATTCGATGTGTGATTTTACATCTTACGTGAATTAGTTACGTTGGTTACAAGGGTTCTACAAAAGCTGTATTTCCATATTACAAAATTTTTTTTATATTCATATGTAACATATGCATTTTGTACGCTTTAGATGTACTATTAGATGCAATTGACAGAATTGTATTATCATTCTTCGTTGTTTAGTTACAGAGTTGTAAAGTCAATAGTTTCATTTTTTGAGAGCTTTAGATTTTTGCCAATTTTTAATAAAAAATTGACGACCTTAGAAATTCGAAACCAACAGTCACTAGGGTTTAAGTTTTCCTTTTAAATGCATCAAACCTCGTCAAATTTTATGCAGTGCTTGCCGAGAAAAGGAATTCTCCTCTTACATGTATTTAGATAGGAGCACCCGAGCTAAAGCTTCCTCTTAAGCAGTGCAGCCACGTGTTTGCAGGATCTATGAGGCGAGGAAAACTAGGAGACGAAAACACTCGTACCATCTGCATAGAGGACTATTTCTAGGCATCTGAGGAATAAAAACAGTATCATTAATACAAATAAGAAACAAAATAGGCCCTAAAGTTGATCCTTATGGTACGCCACGTTTAATGAAATGCAGGTCGGACTTCACATTATTAATCAGAACGGACTGACTTCGGTTAGATACGTCGCTCTATATCAAGTTACATGTCGTACCTCTTATTCCATACTCCGGTAACTTAACAAAAAGAATTTCATGTTTATATGTCGAATGGTTTCTTGAAGTCTAAGAAAATGCCGACAGTGTATAATTGGTTTTGTGTACTATATAATAACTTTTCCCCATTATTAAGCAATGCATTTTCTGCTGATTTGCCTTTTGGAAACCGTATTGGTGCTGTGATAACAAGTTCTGCTTACAGAGGTAATTTATTAACCTGGAGCTGATCACTTTCTATACAATTTTTTGAAGACCACGTAAGTTTAGATATGGGTCGACAATTGTTAATGTTATTAATGAACCACCCTTATGCAAGACAGTAATTAATTGCTCTAGTTTTCATGTTCTCAGGGAATACTCACGTGGACAGTATAGAATTAGTTATGTCACAAAATACCTCCTATATCAAATCGGAGACTTCTTTAATTGGTAGAGCCTTGATACTATCGAAGCCAGCCGAGCAGCTATTCTTCGGCTCACGTATGATGCTGAGGATTTCTTAAGCAGTCGGATAAAGAAACAAATCACTGGGCATATTGAATTGCATATACTGGTTGGCATTTTTTTCTTCTTTTTCTTTTTTACTACCAGGGAAATCAAACTCCCCAGATGTCACAAAATGTCGGTTAATCTCGTTAGCGATGCTCAAGTTTCCCGAAGAACGTATTTTGTGACGCGGCAGTTTAATGTGCGGCAAGACAGGCCACGTTTAAGCGCCAAGCTATCCTTAGCTCATGATATGGTATACAGCGAGAGAGATAAACTTTATTTATTGACGACTCTCTCTGTCCAGCTGGGTCTCCGGTCTCGATGCCGAGTCCATTTGTCCAGTCCATTTGACCGAGTCCAGACCCGCTCAAATGTTTTATGTGGGCCACCAACATGGCCATGGCGTAGGGCACCCTTGCGCTGAATCAGCGCAGCCGTCCCAGTAAGGCAGGGTGGGGTCTTTGAGCGAGTTAGAAAGTGTAAAGAAGAGCGTGATCATGGGCATTCCCAGTGCGTATGGGTATTTGCCGCATACCTGACGCAGTCGTTTGCCAGGTCTATTCTCGATGTGGTGTTGGATAGCATCGTTCAGTAGTGTGTCCGTGCTTGGTGAATTAGTAGAGCGTCCTATCTTATGAGTATTTGCGATGGCGATGGTGAGAGGAGTGAGCCTGTTTTAATCGTTTATACTTTCTTCGGCAGTAGCCAACAATAACCAGAATCAACTACCGCTGACGGCGAAAAATTATGTCGTTGAGAAGAAACTTTACTATTTTTCATGATAAGACATTAAGTTGTATAAAGGGGGGGAAAATGTGAAAGAGGGGAAGCACTTTATAGCAAGTGGCAACGAAAGTTGTAGCCCTTATGGGAACCAAAAAAAAAGAAAAAGGAAAGGGAAATATATTTCAGTGAGTAGTGCTTCTCGGTGCAATCTTTCTTCCACTCGCGAAATGAGTCAAGCAAGGAAGTCCGTTTCCGAAGACAAATGGTGGAAAACCGAGAAACCCTGAGCGGCCGAACGCTCGACTAGCCAACAGAAAACAACGTACAGGCAGAGTCCCGCTTAGGTGTTCTAGATCTAGGCTGCGCACAACAACGCATCCTCCAGCTTTTTCGCCACGCGTTCGCCTCAAAATACGCGTTCTTCTCTGCAAGTTTCATGAAACTGAAGAAGGCAGCAAAAGGGGAAACAAAATATTATTCTTGTTTTTGAAAAAAAATGCGTGATAGTCATCCTAAATTCGAACTTCGTTTCTCGCACGTCGCGGTGTGTTTTTTTTTTTTTTTTCCCGCCTAATGCGGGTCTGCGGGTTGTGGCGAACGTGCGCGAGCAACGTTTGCGCCAGAATTTATGGCCCAGCGCGTTGTGACGGCGCTGGTTTACACGCGTGTACTACATACGTTCCCGTGCACACAGTGCGTATGCGGCCGGCAACATCACGTCGTGTTCCGCGACGAGTGCGGAAGCAGGCGAGCGCGTGTAAGTGCACGCCATATTATAGCCTCCAACCCTTCCTCAACTCGTTGCTGTTTCTCATGACTCCCAGCCTCGCTTTCTCTTTAGCGCTCACCGGCACGTTCATATATACGCCTCTCGAGCCTTGGGCCCGCAGAAAGATGGGCGCCAAGGCAAACCCGGCAGCAAATGAAAATTTGTCCGCACCCGCCTCTAGTCATGCGCTTAAATCCATTACTCTCTCTCCCCCCCTCTCCCCCCTCTCTCTCTGATCCTTTATTGCAGCATGCGCGATCACGGGCTCGGAGAGCGAAGAGGACACCTCGGCATTCCACCAGCACGCCAGGCGCGTTGGCGGCGGGAGTGAATGAGTATTCTGCCGCGGAGCGTGCGGCTTAATTCCCAAAGCGCGCTCCGAATCGGGACGTTAAAGAGAGGGCGGAAGGTCCATGACAAACAGGAGACGAAAACAAGAAAGAAGCGCTTTCTTTGGAGAGTGTGCAAGGAAGGGGTGATTAACAGCGCATAAAAGGAGCGGCTGGAAGCACACTGCTCTCCGCGTGCACGCCTCCTTGTACGTGGCGCGGAAAATTGCAGCGCGTTATGCCGCGCCATGGGCCACGTACATTTCCCGCTTTATATATAAGGCGAGGAAATCGACGACGCTTTTTGGTCGTGCTTCCTATACTCTGCCTTCACTTCGCAACTCCGCTTCTCCTCAAAGGCTGCACTGTCGTCAGTGGGGAAGCTTAAGAAAAGAATTTTGGGCGCTCTGAAGATCCATAGATGGTTCCCTAACGAGATGTCGAGGCGCGCCCGGCACCGTGCCTGCGCGAGAACGAACGTGCGCAGATTGCTATATCGGCGTTCGCTTGTTTTATTTCTGCGTCCGCTGTCGCCTCGAGGTGCTTATCTCTGTGCACGTAGAAGCCCAGGGTTTCTGGAGACATACTGGATCCCTTTCTCTACTTCGGCCTTCTCTCTTGCTTTCATTTTTTTCCCGCATGTTATTTTGCTTTTGCGAGTGAACATAACACATACAGATATGCAGGGAGTGTTGGCTGAACTTTCGTATAAGCTGGGCAAGTCACACACCTAGATGAGAGATTTGCAGTTATGTCCACCCGTATAGCTCTTTCCAAAAAAAAAAAAGAAATGATAAAGCAAGAAGACAAGAAAAAAAAAGAGAAAGCAAACACGTCATGGACACGCCCTGAAAGTTTTTTTTTTTTTTTTGCTGTGTCACTGCTCTGACTTGCGCACTTGAGCGGTAATTGTAACTGTATATTGTAGCAATCACATTCATATTATCCGGGATCGTTTTACTATTCTTTAAGGAAATGCGATTCCCCCTCGCTGTTGTTGCTCGACAAAATTTGAGTTCGTTTGGCTTTAGGAACCAAAGTTGCAGCTCAGGAACCAATGACTGCAACTCAAATGCCTAAAGGAGGTGCATCCCTGCCTAGCGCACAGCGGTAAGCCTCGGAGAGGCGAAAGGGAAGAGAAAGGAGTGCCCAGGGCTTAGCGGTGCTCTGGGAATGTCGATGTTATGCAGTTTTTTACGGTTTGGCCAGTTTAGTCTCTCGCACGGCCACCTGAAGAAGGACAGCCGTCGCTACTTCATCGCTCATGTTTAGACGACAGGCCTTTGGCAGCTCTGACCAGCTCCATACCATGAGAGAGCTCAACGCCCGCAGCCATGGACTCTGACAACGAATACACCGTAGCCATGGGCCGTCCTATGAAGAAGAAGATGCGTCAGATGTCGAGGGAGCAGACTTCATCTAAGCAGATGTGAGCAGCAATCCTTCATGGTCTCTTACGTGCCGCTTACGGCGTCACTCACCATGAACTCCCTAAGTAGGCAGTTCTTAACAGAATATTTTGAAAGTGTGGCCCCTGGGCAAATCAACGAAATCCGGATCAACTGTCGGAAAAAACATCATGATGGTAGATTAAAAAGTCGACTATAATGCAGACATTCGACATGCAGACTTCCGACATTAAGCGCTATTCCCGTCCTTCCCTTTATTAATTACGGGGAGGAGTCAACAACAGGTGTAATTTCTGATGTTGACCTTTATATCAAGTATGTGAGCCTCAGGAATCTGCTGAGTTGATCGGTGCGCATTCTTGAGATTCACCACTTGGGGGACTCCAGGTTCACAAAATGGTATTTGCTTCTTCGACTTCGCCAACGTCTGTCAAAGTGGAGTACGTGATTCACCGCGTCCGAGCATTCGTCCCGAGGCCTCTGCAGTGTCGGAAGTGTCTCAAGATAGGCCACGTAAGCGCTGTGTGCAGAAATCAAGTGACCCGCCAGCGTTGCGGTGGGCAGCATAATACAACAGACCAGACTGGTGGGCAAGTTGGTACTACATAACTTCAGGCAAAGCGCAAAATAGCACGGAAGACAACTTCGTGTCTTCGTTCCCTTCTGTTGTCCTACGTGCTATTTTGCGCTTTGCCTGAAGTTAAGCATAACACCGCCGACTGTGATGCACCTTCATTAAGATTTCACAACTGTACTGACTCTCACGAAGCAACGTCGAAGGATCGCCCGGAAGTTCATGGAGCGAGAAGTTCGTGTTCTCACAAAAATGGCAAGAGATGAATGTTCCCATAGAGAGGCTGTTCAATATGGTTGCCGAGACAGACAACGCTCGTGTAAGAGGCACCACCAACCTCTGCCTGTGCCGGCATCGGCACAGGCAGAGGCACTTCAAATTCAGGGTCTCTGAGAGCACAGAGCGAATATTCGTCGCCCCTGGGTGGCAGAGACACGGAGTGGCATTTGCTGCCCTGTAGACCCATGGGCCCGACACCATGCCGTAGTGTTCCTCTACGTCAAGCAGTGAATGCTAGGGCTAGTAAAGCCGACAACCCTATAGGCGAGCAAGAAGCAAAAAAAAAAAAACAGACAAGGAAAGCGTTGAAAAAATTCTCAAGCCCCTGCTATAATCGATGCGCGTGATTCTCTATTGTCTCTATATAATGCTGCTGATAAAAGTGTCGTGGATGTCCTCGCCGTACTGGAGCCGCTTGTCGGAGCTCTTCACACACTGTAAACACGCTTCTTGGCACCTGTGATGCTCACATAAGGGAAGCCCACACACGAGCTTTTTCGTTGCGCGTTTTTGTGAAGTTTTGATTGGAATTGTGACTCCAGCCATGACCTAGAAGGCGGATGACACTCATGAATGACTTTTTTGAACTTTGTTGATAACCATGAGAATGCTGAACTTCCCTTCATCGTTGTGCATCCTTCTGCTACGTCATATCGTAACCCATCGTACACCCTTTACGTCCCCGTTCCTCCCTCCTCCTGTGCAGAGTAGCAGGCTATAGAGCATGCTAGCTCAGGCCGACTTCTCTGACCTTTTTTGAAATAAATGATTTCTCTCTGGGAAAGGCGAACAGTTGATTGTACTAGTTGTTAAGCACATAGTAGTTCGGGAGTCTTGTGAAAGCACGGGAACTTCAACGTTAATAACACATTTGCTTGAGTTTACATTGCTTACAGCACATCATGTACATTGTTTGCAGTGGCCAAAACAGTGTGTACGCCGCTTATTTTCATTACATTTGTTTCGCACGCAAACAATATTTATTTTAGTATCACGATCCACGCAAGTATGCTCACGCGGATGTTTTTGCTTCCACAACGCGTTAAACATTGCGATGCAGAGCAAGCGTTTGATCTTGACTCTGTCCTTGTGCGCGTGCGTGTGCGTGCGGGCGTGTGTGTGTGTGTGCGTGTGTGTTTGTGCGTGTGTGTGTATGTCAGGTGGTATCTGGGACCTATGGAGGCCACAGTTCGTGCGACTATGTTCAAACCGCTAAACAGAGTTACAAAGGGCACCTGTTTCGAGCACCCGAAATGGGCCACCGTAATAATCAAGTATGCACACTAAAATGAGCTTCGTTTCAAAGCTCTAGGCACCAGCCACCTTTACATAATCTAAATCTCTAAAAGGCGCGCCTGTCCTCGCTACAGACGTACACGTCGTTCAAACAGACCTAAGTTCAGCAGCATGTTCATGCAAACGCTGCACGTTGGCGTTGACAAAAAAAAATGGAAAAAAGGGGAAAAGAAGAAAGAAAAAGCAACACACCTAACCCTAAACTCGACAGGACCCAAGCGGTCGACCGGAGGCAGTTACAAACCAAGACCTTCCTCAACCCCATTCACCTCAGGAGGATATATCCAGACATCTATTCAGACGATAACTGCAGACCATGCGGCAGGGCTCACGCATCTCTTAGACACATTCTCTGGGAATGTGAGGTTATAGACAGAGAGATGAAGCTGCGGCGTGGCGGACGGCCGCGCTGGGGAGCTCAAAGCTCCAAGATCAACTATGGGTCATCCAACAAGCCCGTGAAGCGGCGAGGATACAGGATCTCCCGACCTCTTCTGGAGGCGTCTTAGGCCCAGGCCACGAATTGGCCGAATTTTAAATAAAGTTGTTACCACCATCACCACCACCTCCACCGATACAGAGGTACGCAATGCGGCCCACCGAAATGTTCGAATAGGGTAATTTCTAATGCGGAGCAATCTTGGTGAGTTCAACCCTGTTTTCAGTGACGGCTATCTCGCCGTTTTCGTCGGTCGATTCAGTAGACAGCGAAATCTAACGTTGTTGGCCGACCCCGAATGTATAGTGCAATCTAAAATGTGGATCGCTCCCATGGGTATGTGCTACTGGGTATTTGCCACAGGGTATGCATGTGCCGCTGTTCAATGAACCTCATTCGGTATTACAACAAACAACACCATGCGCTGCACTCATCAGTTCGCAGCACGTAGCAGAAGCCCAATACCCGCTAACTGCAAGATAGTTGGACGATTCAGTCCTAAACACGAGGTCGCGGCATCACATCCCGGCCGCGGCGACCGCATTTCGATGGGGGCGAAGCACAAAAATGTCCGTGTCCCTTGCATCGGGGCACGTGAAAGATCCTCTGGTGTTCGAAATTAATGCGGAATCCCCCACTACTGCGTGCCTCATAATCAAATCGTGGTTTTGGCACGTAAACACCAGAATGCGTTTGATTCATCAGCACTATTTTCTAACAAACTGTGCATAGTTCGCAGTACGTCGAGTTGAGTGTGTTTAAATTGTTAATCGAATAAGATTATTCAGAAAAACGGCCTCCGGATATTGAATCGAATGCAAAATATTCTTCAGCTTTTTGCCTCGTGCGCCGCAACATTGTTGCAAATATAGGTTCAATTCAATTCAATTTTTACAATTTTCGTGAGTCCGTTTAGGAAGAAATTATGTATTTACATTACTTGATACAAGGGCATTATCGCGCGTTGCTTTGCATTTCGACGATGACCGTTTTTCACCGTATTTTTACCAGTTATCGATGTGTCGATAGGCGCACGTCGCGCCCATGACATATCCGAAAATTTATTTATTAAATGCTGCCGCAGATTCATCAGTGAACGAGTCTCGCGTAGTCAAAGTGCGCAACGCGATTGCTGCCACACAATCTCGAATGTAAGCAAGCACGAGCGCTTTTACTGGAACGAAGTGAACTATGGCGTAAATACATGGCAACGGGGCCCTCGTAAAGTTAATGCAGACCGACCACTCTCGAGCTTTCCGTTCTATATCGTTCCTGCCACGGGCGGTCCCGGACTTTTTCACTGCACACGGCACTCGCAATAACAGCCAATGGTAGGCACTCATCCACCTGTCCGCCTCAATTAAGGACTTCCCCACGTGCTCCCTTTCCTACGGCCCTCCGCCTTGTTTCATCTATAGGGAAAAGTAAATAAATATAATGAAAAACAAACACACCGCGCGCATTTCGCGCCTAACACGGAGTGCTCAAGAAAAACTGGAATAGGCGGGAAGGGCGGGTCCTCTAAAAATCCACCTCAACGAGTTCGTGGCGTATGCGGCGCCTTCAAAAACAAAGCCCTCCCTCCCCCCCCTCCCCCCCCCCCCTTGTGAGGCCGCGAGCACGCCCGCTGCTTCGGTGCAAATTAGGTCAGTCGGCCTAGGAAGCGCGGAACGCGGCTCTTTTTCAGGCTGTACGTTATTGGCAGCGACGGATTTTCTCTCTTGTGTCCCGCTGGCAGCGGTGGCACGCGCCCATGTGGCGCGAATTTCAACAGCCCGCCCACTCGCCCGCCACCGGAGCACCTGCGGACCCCGAATATGTGCCGCGCGGCTCGCGGCCCGCTGAGCGGCGAGCTCCCACCGGGTCTTCGCGCGGGCGCCGGTGTACGAATGGACGGCTGCGAGGGGACGGCGTATCGCGCGCCAGAGCTAGTCGCCTGCAAGAGAGCTGGCGGCGCAGTACCGAGGAAAAAAAAACTGGCGGCGGGCTGGAGAAAAGGAAATCAAATTTTCAATACGGTGCAGGTCCCGAAGAAGGTGACAGCACCAAGACACTAGCAAGTGCCTTTCACGCGCCACTGGTGCCGAACTTAATTAGCGAGCTGTTCCACACTGAAACAAAATTAACGATCCCGGTCAGCGCGCGCCGATGCCTGTGCGAGCCCCCTCCCGGCACCCCCGCTCTACTCCCCTCGGTGCTCCCAGCAGCAGGACGCTCAGAGAAACGAAAAAAAAAAAAGCGTAGTTCGAGTCTTACCTCGTGTGAAAGTGGGAATTCTTCTCGAGAGCCCATTTCCTCAAAATCTCTAACTCTATATTTCGAGTCCGCGGCTCCGGAAAGTCTGACTCAATCAGGAGAGAAATAAAGCGGGTCTAGCAGGGCCGAAAGCAGTCCTCCTGCGCGGCTTTACAGAACGCGCACTTAACATTTCCATTCGGGACAAAGACGTGAAAGCGCCGTCTCGTGGTATAGCGGGGAGCGAGGGGAGCGAGGGGAGCCGTTTCGTTTGCGTACGCGCGCGTGCGCTACGGCTGCCTGCCAGCTTTAATTCCGCGCGATTCTGAGCGAAAGCTTACCGGGGCAAGAAGAAGAGGAAGAACGGCGTGCGTATTTCGAATAGCTTTCTTTCGTAAACAACCTGGGGCACCACACAACATGCCGTGTGTTTATGGTCTTCATAGAAAACCCGATAAAGCATCACGGCAGCACGCGGCTTTCTAGAGAGGCCCTTCAACGGAACGACGAAGGAACATTGTGGCTGACCAGATGTGCTCTGTAATGGCCTGTTACATGCATTAATCCCAGCGCGTGACTTTGGAGAAAAATGAAAGGTACTGCAAATACAACGACCATGCAGTTGATGGTGCTTCGCTCCTTTAAAAGCACGTTAGAATTCTAGCAAAACAGGCATGGGAGAACCTGTTTTCCGATTGTTTACACAGTGTGACATTTTTGTTGCAAGTGTAATTACACCATTGCGCAATCTGCTGTTTACGCTCAATTAGCATTATTCTGGAAGGGCATTATTTGCTTTTCTTTAATTCCGTTTCCTGCACACATGCATCAACACATTTGCCATACTTCGGCTCACACAATCCTGGTGACGTTACTTCGAATTTGTGTTAGCTAAATATGAAATGTCAAACTCAATGGTACCAAATTATTCTAAACTGCGAGTTATTTGTTCCCGCTTTTTTCTCCCTTTCTTTTAAAGCGCGGAATGGCTCCTGTGGAAGAATTGAAAACCAGAGACAATGCTTTACAGATAAACTTTCGCTACATAAGTTCATGATGCACTATATTAAGCCCGTTGCTTAACAAGATATTAGCGCTAAGGGATCCGCTTGGCGAAAAAAGCTTCGTCAGTTCACAGTACAAAGTGTTAAACTCTGTTTTTCCGTATTTCCGGTATGCTGCCATAACAACAGCATCACAAAGGGTTGACTACTTGGCTCAAAAGTTAAATTATGGAGTTTTACGCGCCAAAACCACTTTCTCATTATGAGGCACGCCGTAGTGGAGGACTCCGGAAATTTTGACCACCTGGTGTTCTTTAACGTGCGCCTATATCTAAGTACACGGGTGTTTTCGCGTTTCGCCTCCATCGAAATGCGGCCGCCGTGGCCGGGATTCGATCCCGCGACCTCGTGCTCAGCAGCCCAACACCATAGCCACTGAGCAACCACGGCGGGTCTACTTGGCCCAAGAACATCGCCATGTAGGGTAATGCTTCCGTTTTCATCACTGTGCCATTTCTTTTCATTATAGTTAGCTCCAAGCGTGATGACGACTCGGGACAAAAAGTTACAGCGTTATACAGCGCGTAATTAACCGAGTCTTCCACTCTACGTAAGCGTCCTCTCCAAACACAGACATCTAGACGTGTTCCCGTCCGCACACATGTCATATTTGTCCGGAAATGGGCTCTTTTGGGGAACAGTCGTTTCTCCCGACACAGCCGTTTCACACAGTCGCTCCGCCGCGCGTCTCACTTCCGCAGCAGTAACACGCCTACTATGCCGCTGCGCTTTGAGCACATACTATAACTCCCCGACTCCCTCCCCTTTATTTAGCGCTAGAGGATTGTTCTTTTTTTTCCCATTTAAAGGACGCGTTTCCGAATTCTGTCACTCTAAGAGAAGTTTGCGATTCCAATTATATAGGGCAATGTTCGCACAAGTATTGTAACACCGATATGGCTGACGCCACTTTACTCCTACCTTAACACATCGTCTTCCGCTACCACGACCAACTTATTTGCGTCCATTGGGTGGCTTACACCTAATGATATGTTCAGACTACGTTCGTAAGGCGCCGATTTTTCGTAACATACGTAAGCGGAAGCGCAACAAGCGTATGCGTCTAGTTCAGACTGCGAACCTAAAGCTACCAACGTGCGCAATTATCGCAAAAATCGTGGGTGAGAGTGTTAAAGGGTCGGCAACATTTACGACTGTTATGTTACGACCGTTGCGACACAGCCAATGACCGATAAGCTTTCGGCTTTCAACAACCGGTGACGACACTTCCGTCCTCCCGTCTGCAGACAGCTCCGGGCGCGGGAAGTGCCATTCCGTGCGCACGATTGGCTGTGTTCGTGAAAATTTTTGCAGTGCGCCTTGCGAGACTGTTTTCAGTTCATCTGGTTTATCCGCCGAGGAAATCGATGGCCGCAGATGCGTGCTCCGAACTTCGATGAGTGGTCTCATTAGGTTTTCAAGGAAGCGGAACTGCTGGGGCGACATGCGCATGATGTTATGAAACATCGCAGCGTCACCAACTCGGAGCTTGGCGAAAAGGTTGTGAAAATCGCCGTCCAGGGCCCTGTCGGGAAATACTTGCCGCACCCAAACCCTTTTGCGTCGCCTTCGTCGTCTTTGGGTGATTGAATACATAACTATAAGTTTGTTTTGAGCGTGAATTTCTTCGATCTCGGCCAGCGCTCGCATGTTAGTAGGAGCCATATTGGACCGCTGGTGACGTCGATTCTGCAGCTCCAAATTTGATTGGCCTGTTGTAAAAGCCGTAATTTAAGCAGCAGTAAATATGAACAAAGGTGCCGGCTTAACTGCCGTAACGTTTTTTACAGCCGTTACGTTCGATACGCCAAAAGAGCTGTTACGCGCGTTACGACCGTAGTGTGAACATAGCATAAGATGCAGTGTTCAGCAGATTCCACCAAGCGCATAGCGTAGGCATATAGTCTGTACTAGACGCTTGTAAAACGGCTCGGAAGCTGTGCACGCATCTGAATCCCCCTGAAAACCATTCGTCGAAGCTACCTTTTTCACAATGCAGGAACATTTATGGGGAGAAACCGTCTACCGTAAGTCCCTCTCTCTTACGCAGGCGACAAACTGTAACAACACACGTGTACGTATATACAGTATGTTTTTGAACAATACACTCCTGTGAGAGTTGGTACTTGTTCAAGCACGAAATGTGAACGCGAGCAAAAGAAAGTACTCGACAAATGCTCTTGTACAGTCCTCTCCTTTTCTCCTCGTTTTCATTTCGGGCTCGGTTTCTTAGCTATGAACGTAAGTGTTATATTTAAGTACGAACATTTACGTGCATACGTCACTCTCTATTGGAATGCGTGAGTGTGCGTACGTGTCTGTGTGCGTCTGCGTGCGTCCGCGTCTGCGTGTGCGCGTATGTTTGTGTGTGGGGTCTCTGCCTGTAATATGCCATTGTTATTTCTCGTCTGCAACCGATGTGTAATACCTTTTCCCTCTCATGGAAATAGCCCCAAAGGGGATGAGGAATGTAAAATAAATGAAATAAACCACCTGTAATATGTAGGATGAATGAATTCTTTTGCAAATGCTTTATTGACACAGTAATCTCGCACTGTTTCACTTTACAGTTCTATTTTGTTTTAAACTATTTCTGAAACTTGCCCATTGAGTCTTAAAAAGCCGACCACGTCTCCTCGCCTATATCATTCCTAAGCATTTGCCGCTGCCCATGCCGGATCGCCTCAGTACAATGGTGGTTAAAATAGATTGGCGGCCAAACAAAGGTGCTTTGCACGAACCCTAAAGTAATGTCATGTTAATAGCTTTCAGCAGTATTTCAGAAAAAAGGCTGCGTTCTTCCTTCGTATTTACTACTCACGTATCAATATAAAAGCGATGGTTGTGTCTATAACCGTTGTAGATAACGCAACATCTAAAATTACTTGTCAAGTTCCGCGGCAATCATTCGAAGTATTTAACAGAAATATTTATGAAGCAGTACATTTACGGTGATATCGTCTCAGTGAAGTGTATACAAAGCGTGCGCAAAGATTCTGCTACCCGCATTGTCGCGTTCTCTTGGTAGGTCAAATCTTGAAACCGAAGGAGGTCTAAGCCAAACACTCTTCTCAAGCTTCTATCAACAGCAGCGTGCATGGTGTAGTGGAGTAACCGTATATGATTAATCGCTCTATTTGGTGGGAACGCGTTCAGGCGACATTCTCATGCCAGTAGGAATGGGAGAAAGAAGTGGCCCGATTTAGTCTTTTTTTTTTGCTCTTCTTTTTAATTTGCCTCCCGGGCACGAAAATATTATGCACAACAATTCCTATGCATATCGTTTTCTAAATGCGTCTGCATCTTTGGGGCCGAATTCACAAAGCTTTTCGTTCGTAAGTGGGATTTGCTATTGGCCGCGCGCCTTCGTCAACGATGTGCACCGCACGTATACGATCGGCCATGGCAGCTTGGGGCGCTGTAACGTAAAGCTATTCCAAACTTTTCTATTCCAATTCTGCAATCAACCCACCGCAATTGGTCAAAAACTTTTTTGGACCACCCCCACTTCACCTGTCTGTCACGCGACGTCATGAAAACCGCGATAGCTTCCCATCTGATATGACCTGTGTACACTGAATATGCATAATTTGACCGAACGAAACAAAAATAGTTATTTCTGATTCGATGCCTTTCTGCCATTATCCCTCGGCTATTGGTCAAAAGTTTTCGGGCTGCACCCACTTCACCTGCCTCTCACGCGACGTCACAAAACCGCAAAAACGCGTACGCGTCAAAGTGACGCATACGCGTTAAAGATGCTATAATATGCCGAACAAAACTCAATTTTCTTTTGAATAGCCGCAGGCTAACCCGTTCCGAAAGGAATAAAAGATGGCTGCCGCCGATCTCTCCGGCACTGGCTACTCGCCCCTGCCGGAGAGCATGGGTTTATTTGAGTGTAATAAAACTTTTTGCGTGGCGGTTTAACGTTTTTGAGAACTTTCGGCACGTTTACGACTTCGTTCTGCCAACTCTTCTTTGGTGAGGAACCGTTTTAGCGTCATTCTTAAGCTTCCGTTGGAAGCCGCCGCGATTGTCGACGAGCCACCGCAAGCTGAGTAGGAGAAAGCGGGCAAATCGCAGACGCCGGCACCCCCTTCTCCATCCGGTCATCGACTTTCAGTGCAGTGGCTCGGCCCCATCGAATCCCTCTCCACTTGAGCATGCTCCTCGCCTCTTGTGAGCCAATTAGATAAAACAAGCTGCTCAGAGCAAGCAAAAGTGACCTCCTATGAACGAGGGGAGCGTTGATTGGTTTGTTCAGACAACCCTGCGGGTGACCCCCCGATGCCTGCGTCAGCGGTTACGCAAATTTGACGTCAGGTGATTGGAATAAAAATATATTGGAATAGTTTTGCGTTATACGGCCCTTGTCTTACGAACAATGCGTATGAATTTTTTTGTTGATAATACGGGACCTGTATTTCAATATTCGTAAAAGTACCGGCCGATTAAAGGGCAATATGTGTGATTCACCTGCGTACTCACAAGATGCCTCACCCGTTTCATGCCGCGAAGTAACCTTTCGAATTATATATATATATATATATATATATATATATATATATATATATATATATATATATATATATATATATATATATATATATATATATATATAAGAAATGAAAAGGAGCCCCCTGTGGGCATGTGTTACTGGCAAGAATGCACCCAATGTTTCGGTGTAAACAGTTCTTAATTAACACTGCCACCTTTGAACACACTGAACAGCGCACTACAAAAACAAGAAAAGCCATCAGTGTTTGTAGGCAACGGGCAAACTGTTGTCAAAGTTGGCTTCGCTATCACGGCTGGTTGGTTGGAGTACAAAAAAGTATGGCAGGTACCCAACGGTGTGAACGCAGATAGTCACTATCGATATGGGGAGCAGCCACAAAATTTTCCAGCGGTGAAGCGCGCCATTTGTCAGCTTCCGCTCTCGCATGAGCTCACCTGCGTTCGTATTCCCCAAAAAGAAGTTATCGCGATAGAAGCATTCGTAAGAGGAAATGACAGCCAATCCTGACGGTGGACACATTATCAGTGAAGGTTGCCGGCCAATCACAAATATCACTTATGAACGAAAAGCTCTATGAACGCGACCCCTGGGTGCGTATTCCCAAAAAGGTTCTCACGTTCGTAAGAGCAGATGCTAGTCTGTCGTGCTGTCGGACATATTATTAGAGAAGGAGGATGGCCGCCGGTGAACAGTCCTTACGACCGAAAACCTTCGCGAATTCAGCCCCTGTGGCCGTATATATACAGAAAGCTTTTCCATCGTAAGGGTGTTTTGCCGTTGGCCTGCCGCCTTCTCTCATAATATTTCGCGGATAATGATTGGTTGAAATTGGTTCTTACGAGCAAATGCTGGCGCGAGAGCTTTTTTGTGAATATTGTCCCTTTCATCTGACACCGGAGCACGCTGATTGCGGTGTGGACATTTCGAAAGAAAAAGAGAAAGGAAGATACAAACAAGACAAAAATATAATTGAAAGGCGAGAAGAAGAAAATGACACAGAACAAATGAACGAAGCTAAAATACATCAAGCGCGCAGCACGGTGAAAATAGCATGGCGAGGGTCCGTATAACTTGTAATGGCGCTTCCATTCCATTTTCCAGTCTCTTTTTACTTCTCGTCATTGACTGGCACGCCGCAACACTGCCGTGATAGCAGGGATTATGGCACTCTGCCCAATGGACGAGAAGCAAAATTGGAGATTACAGGGATGGTCACAAAATAGAAAAGGCTTATTAATTATTAATTAATCGAGTTAGCGGGCGGGTGAGTGACCAGCCGATTGAAAACCTCACCGAATGTCCGACTGATCGGAGGGTTTCCCTGGCTGGAAAATATAGCTCGTTCGCAGGCACGTGAGCGCAAACAAGATTAAAGAAAAAGAAAAGAAAAGAAAAGAAAAGAAAGAAAGAAAGAAAGAAAGAAAGAAAGAAAGAAAGAAAGAAAGAAAGAAAGAAAGAAAGAAAGAAAGAAAGAAAGAAAGAAAGAAAGAAAGAAAGAAAGAAAGGAGGCTCAAAATTGGCGGGGGGGGGGCTTCGTTTTTCAAGATTGGCCCGGTGTGTCAGGCACCTCGCATGTGTCGTCGCTGCCCACCCATTTGCCCTACAGGCTGAGCGCGGTTGCATGTGACGAAGGCTTGCGGAAGGCCGCAGGCACAAACGAACAGACGGTTCTATCACATAAGGCGGTTCAGGGACACACGGCACTCTCGCTCAGTGGCTGCCGCAAGTAGCCAGCGCACAAACGCCGCCCAATGACCACTTGGCAAACACGAGCCCGCCGTTCGCGTCGCTTTTCGCAACACTGCACGGATTTGGTGACAAGGATTGCAAGGAAGCAGTCGCGCAGGGTGCTATAAACAGAAGCAACAGACGCGAGCTCGGAATAAGCAACTGTAAGGCCACTCAATTCTCGAACGGCAACGAATTGGCCGAGCGTCCTTAGCCCGGCGGGACATGGCAGTGGCGTTGTTTCTCGCAGATTGGATTACACGCTCGCTTGCGGCACCCGGGCGCCGGCAGGGTCGGAGCGTATAAAGCACCGCGAGGTATATACCCGCGTCTGACTCGGATGCTCTCGCCTCTTCGATATTCACAGTGGGACAGAGGAAGGTCCAGGAGGCCGCGGAAATCGCCGGTAGCAGCATGGAGCCCGACCGCGCCTCACCCTCCTTAGAACGCCATACGAATGGTACAGGCCGTTATAAACGAAAGTGGTCACCAAGCAACACTGCGACTGATGCCAGCTGCAGAACGCGTAGAAACTACGAGCTCATAACCGATGCTTTGGCAGTATGAAACTTCAAGCTTCCAAACTTCAAGCTTTTTTTTTTATTTCAACTTCAAGCTTTCGTGTGAGACGTGGTTATCCTTACCTGATGGAAACTGCCGCCGAGGGGGAACACCACCACGCGTGCGCGTCACGCTCATGAAGGCAGCGACAAGCGCAACGTAAACCTATCTCTGCCGTGGTGCACATTTTGGCTTGTTGGTACGTACCGTCGTATTGAGTAGCGCAGGGCAAACACCAACGCAAGGACATATGACTACACGAGGCACAAAGCGCCTCGTGTCTTTGTGTGTCTTTCCTGTGTCGGTGTCCACCCTGCGCTATACTATTTCTGCTAACGAGCCCACTATACAAGCGGAACGTGAGCGAATATCCTTTGTTCTTCAGCAGGCAAGTCGACTTCTCGCTCCTCATGCGTGTGGGACAAACACTTATTGAAAGTGTGCGCTTTAGGGTACTTGAACACACGAACTGTGAAAACTTCGGGCCATGTACGCTATACTATACCACTTCAGCAGTGTAATCAGTG
The DNA here is from genome assembly GCF_038994185.2 of Dermacentor albipictus. Classification (NCBI taxonomy): domain Eukaryota; kingdom Metazoa; phylum Arthropoda; class Arachnida; order Ixodida; family Ixodidae; genus Dermacentor; species Dermacentor albipictus. The sequence continues at coordinate 235,181,112 of NC_091821.1, forward strand.
TCGCGGTTGGCAAGCATCAGTTCTAAAAAAAGCATGATTTACTCTCTCTCTCTCTCTCTCTCTCTCTCTCACACACACACACACACACACACACACACGCACGCACGCACGCACGCACGCACGCGCACGACGCACGCACGCACGCACACGCACGCACACGCACGCGCGCGCACGCACACACGCACACACGCACACACGCACACACGCACACACACACACACAGCGCCATCGTATTGGCGTTCAACCACTCACATGCCATATAGCGCACAATACGGAACATTAGCAAAAGCACATCGACATTGATTAGGTGCCCAAACGACAATCCTTTTCACTATAGGCACACACGCGCTGTAGAAACTAGATGGGCTTCATACCGCATGCGTCGCCTTTCTTACGTTCCTGTTATATTTTCGCCGATAGTAATACGAAAACACTGAGAGCAGGAGTAGGTATACCGTGATGTTTGTAGTCCGCCACGATGCTGGCGCACTTGGTGCGGCAGCACAATTCGGCCATAATGCGGTCGCAGCAATGTAACGTCCATCTTTATTTCCATCTTTTACTGTTCAGCCGTGAAACTCTCGAGGAAACGAAATGAACCCAAAAGGAACAAATAGGAGCAAGGACGGTGCCAGCGGTTAATATTTGATATGGATTCTATCTTGGACACACTCGGGGCCAGAGGACGACAATCGGTTCTTCTGCGAGGAAGCGGTCGCGGAGTGGCGGTCCGACAGCGCGCAGTGGAGAACAAAGGGCGCCGCTGCAGCCAGGGAAACGCAATAACCCCCCTTGCCCCTCCTCCCCCCGCAAAAGGAAGGTATGAGACAGGCAGTGGCGGCACTGGTCTGCGTTCTCCCTCGCACAGCATTGTGTGCAACGCAACCAACACTGCGGCTGTGGCCGATCCAATTAGGAAGGCGATAGCGTTCGAGCCGTCTGTCACTGCATCACCCTCCTGCCATTAATTCGAGTCGGCGGCGGCTGCCCTACCTCGAAGAGGCACGAAAGGAAGCAGTGCTCCAGCAAAGCGCGCTGTGGATTCAGTGTCAGGTGACCTACTCGAATGGATTGCTCGTACGAGAAGGGGGAATTTTCCGCGACAAAGCGTTCAGTCCAGCAGTTGTGCATTCAACTAGGAAGGCCGAGTGCACAGGTTGGCCTCCGAGCACTCTCCGAAAAAGAACCGGCGCTCTGGCCGATGGCGCGGGTCCCATATGGCGTTTCGAAACAGCGTGCACCGTTTGAGAGAAGGAGGGGGCGGAAGGTCACGCGGCAACCAATCAGTTCGTGGTCTGTGCGCAAGCGCCAATACACACAGCTGCAAGAAGCGCGCGGGACAGAGAATCCCGGAGGCAAGAAAAGGACGCGTCTGCGACATGGGCCAAATGACACGCGTCCCCGCCTGCCGGTCTGCGGGCTAACAACGTTACAGCGCCACCGGGAGCTCGGCGGATAACGGCCGTGGAAGCCGCGACTGCGGGTAACCCCGGCCCTTATTCGCTCTATCATTTCGTCGCATCCGTTTGATTGTGGTGGAAGCAATATACTCGCCCTTCAGTTTCGCGGACCTTGTTTGTACCCCCCCCCCCTTTCACACACTTCTCTATTGTTTCTCCTCAACTGCCGTTTTCTTATTGGCTTCGTTTCCTTCGTGCATTCATTGTGAAATACTGCAGCATGCGAGCCAAGCGTCCCTTGTTCTGCGAGGGGAACTGGAGGAAAGTGAACGTCACCTTGACTAGCGGGGGTGCGGCAAAGACTGCTATAGGCAGTCACTAGAAGAAGGAATAATAATAATAATAATAATAATAATAATAATAATAATAATAATAATAATAATAATAATAATAATAATAATAATAATAATAATAATAATAATAATAACAGCAACAACAGAAAGTACCTTAGCGGTTCTGCAAGGGCAATGTTAGATGGGTCGAACAGATTTGGCGTTCTTGTGGCAAGTACAGCTGGGCGAACCAAGGTTAGCATACCTGGCTACACAAATTTAACTGTATTCTCACAGAAGCCGTAAGACGCCCGCACGCTGCAAAGACAGCGCGACAAATATAGCGGTATTTTCGACGGAAGTAGCGTGAACACAGTAAAGGAAACAGCGTGATCAGCGAGAGAGAGCCGCGTGAGATATCATTTTAGATGTACATTAATTAACGGACCATGTGCATAAATCCTATTGATGAACACTTAGACGCAAATGCTGTATTGAGGGAACGTCAAGCTCGTCGTATCTGCGAATGCAAAACACGTAAACCGAGAAGATACGCTTTCAGCGCATAGCGCTTGCATGTCGTGCGGCATTCTGATTATACAAACTTTGCCTCCGGCTTTCCGAAACCATTTGTGTGACTTTGACGCCTTTCAGTGACCAAGATGCCCCGGCATCTAGAGATGAAATGAACGCGATTAATTCAACGTGGGAGGACAAACTTTCGGGTTATTAAGTCTCTATAAATACTGCGGCGAATATGCTGCTGATTATGCAGTATGCTGGTGGCGTTTGCAAGAGCTTTTTGCTATTTTGCTTGTTTTTTACACCTCTCTTTCCTGGAGGTATCTAAAACAACCGTAGCTGGCACTCGAAGAAAATAGAGCGTCGGTAAAGAGCCATAATTGACCAAATGCAAACGGACGAATGTACGCTTATTAAAATTCATTCCATTTTCATACGCTCAGACAGACAGATAGACAGGTAAGCAAATCATGCATAGAGCTATGCATTGTATGTTTGTATTTCTCGATCTGTCTTTTTCTCTTCCCGCCGTTAGCTTCCTGATGCCACGCGCCTCCTGGTGCGAAATCAGATCCTTCTATGGAGCTGCCCTGTTTGCCTAATATTTAAGTTCTCTTATCGGACACTTCTTGTCGGTTATGCAAATGTAGCTCTTTTTCTTTCTTTCTTTTTTTACGCGCGCAGAATAAATGCTTACGTATAATTACCACTGTGTTTAGGATGTAATGAAGCTGGATTAATCAATAGCGAAGCCTATAGTAAACCAAGATGTTTGATCTTGCGCGCCACAAACCGTTTCTTTGCTTGTTCTATCGTTTATTTCGTAAGGATTATCTGCTAAGCGCGGAATATAGACTGTAACTAAATTTACACTTGGAAAGGAAGCATCCAACCATTATCAGCCGACTGACTCATTTCTTTCGTATTAGTCTATGCACTTGTCCAGCGAAAAAAAAAATAATGATAGAGGAAGCGAAGCCCTTACTTGGCTTATTCAACTTCATGCCATGTCACGGTGCCGATTACGCCAGAGTGACGACAAAATTTTGGCCACATTTTCGCGCACTTGAACTTTTCTTTTTTATGAAGACTACAGAAGTTGTCACGGGGCGTTATCTTTTATTAGGAAGATAATCGAATCCTTACTTTTCTTTAAATTAAGTTCTAACAGCTTGGGTCGGCCCTTTCCACACTTTATTCTGTCACAAGGAGCTCGGGCTAGAATTTCAATGATTGCCGTACCGCTGTCGATTTCACTCGATTTTCCGAGCGACCGCTGTTGCTACGTAAGAACCGCCTAAATGTGAGTTTTCCAAGAGTCCATTAATTCCTCAATTATTTAGTTCTCATCAGAGCGACTAACAGCGTCGCATGCCCCGCTTCACGAGTTAAATTTGACGAAATTACGGAGCACACTCTGCATCACTGTCCATTATTTTACTGTCGACGGTGCTCTGCGTGTTATAGTCTCAGCCGCGTAGTCGACGGAGTGTCCTCAGAAGCGAAGGTACTGGGACCTTGGCCGAAGAACTCTAGTACGCACAGGGCCACCAAACGTTAAATGACCTTAATTCCTGAAGACAAATAAGCTATGCGAGCGCTTGTGAGTGACCACGTGAGTGAACATTCATCTGCAGCTGCGCCCACACTCTTTCCTTCTTTCCCACCTGTATAGGGTGGGAAACCATGGGCACGACCACGACTCGCTATCTTTCCTTCTCTCTGTTTAGAAGTTCAACACAGAGATATTGGTTAATTGACTATTTCACTCAGTTTCACTTAATTCAGCAGTGAAGCCAAGGCGAGGCAGTGAGGGACGCTCGTGGTTTCTTTAACCATATATTCATAACCTTACGCCAACGGCTCAAATTAGGGCGCAGTATAAGCACGACGCGTAACCTCGTGAATCGACTTTAAATAACGGGGAAAATCCTCGCGACTTTCACTTGCGTCGAAGAGACTCGCTCCTAAGGAGGGGCTCACTTCATGGCACCGCTATAGGAGCGGAGCCTCGAGAAATATGCTGGCGCGCACAAAGGCATCTTTTTCACGAGGGAAGCATTTCACGAGTGTAACATGCCAGCGACAGAGAATTCGCCCGATTATCGTATCAGCGACACCGAGAAACGTGATACAGCTATAGTCTTAGGACCATTAATCGCCAAGATTCGGAAGAACAATGCGACCAGACGCCGCCACACGTTTTAGCACAAAATGCGACGCTGAAATCTCGTGGTTCTTCACGCGAACTACATCCACCTTTTATAGGCTGTGGCGAACACGTCCTTTCCCCATATTACGGCTCCATAGGCGGAGAGTTCATTTTCTCAGGGAGTGGGGGGGGGGGGGGGGGGGAATACAGAGCGATACCCGCCTCCGCCCGTATGCCCAGAAATCAGAGTAATATTTGGCGTTGAGAACACTTCCTCGTCGAGGTTATGTTGAAGTAGACACGTTAAACGCGAGAAGAAACAGAGCGATAGCGGCGCGCATCGAGGTGCAGCAAACTGAGACTTCCTCCGGTGTCGCGTGTCACATTGCCACTCGCAGAGTTTTTCACTCCGAGTCGGTGGCTCATCAGGCAATGAAGAGAAGCTGCATTCCACGTGATGTGCCTTGCACACGTAGCGCACTGATTGTTGTTGAATGAAACGGGAGCCCGTAACGGAAACGGCGTTTTCATGCTATCGAACAGTCAGTTTTGGAATGCCGACGTGAACTGTCGTCGCAGCAAAAGTCGGTCAAGGCTCTGTTGACTTTTCTACGTGACAGTGGCCTATTAGAAAGACTATAATGACCCCATTTCGTCCCTTTTCATATTTTTTTCTCACGCTTTCATTTTTGTCACGCTCTTCTTTCCGTCTTTACTTCCCCTTTCCCTTCCCCTGGTGCAGGGTAGCAAACCGGACGTTTTAAGTCTGGTTAACCTCCCTGCCTTCCTCTCATTTGCATCTCTCTCTTTCTCTCATGCTATCTCGATATGCCACATTTGTTCATTTAGAGCAGAGAATCCCTCTCTTGGGACGGAGGAGAAGGTCGGCGTAAGAATAATCAGAATACAATCTTTATATATATTTCTTGCCCTTGAAGAAACTTCGTGCGACCTCGAAAAATTGAACGCTGAAATGATGGCTTTATATGAGTACATACAAGACCAGACAGTTCAATTTCATAGCCTGAGTCGTCTCGGTGGTGTAATCTTCCTTCATGTAATTGTCGTATACCATGGCTACTAATACGTACTGTTTCGCCTTTCCGGCGAAACTGCAGCCTCTCTCTCTCTCTCTCTTTCTGTGAGTCCGAGTATAAGCGCTGCTGCGCATGACTGCTCTTGATTCAGATTTCGAGTGAATCCGGCTTGGCCTCACTTCGGTTACTGAGTGAATTATACAGTGTTCCCCAACCGAGACTTTAAAAAAAAAAGGGCAGTTGCATTACTCGAAGAAAACCTAGTGCATATTGTTTCCAGTACAGTGGAGCAGCCGCCAGTAACTCTTTCGTTACTAAGATTTAATTCGGTAATTGCAATTAATTATCTAACTCCAGAAGTACTGTTCTAATTTTCAAAGTGTCAATGAGGCATTTGTAAGCATCCCCAAATGACATCTAACTGCGGTGTTTTCAGGGACGTACTAATTGCGTACAATTTATTCCGACTGGAAAAGAGACCTTACGAAATATGAAACATACCACGTGAGTGCGCTCCCGCCCTCATCACAAAGCATCGCCCTCAAAGAAGCTGATTGAAAGCAACTGCATTGCCTGTCGTAAACCTGAAGAGATAGCGCATCAGCTTGATAATGGCACGGAAGGAGCACCAACAGCAGGTTTCGCACGCCGTTGATAAAAGACTCTGCCGAAGGAGTCACTGAAGTGTATAGGCTTTTTCATGGTAAAAATATCCCGCGAAGCAATTTGAAGTGAGGTAAACATACAGCAACATATTCATTCTCTATAGGCATAGGCTATTCATACCTTTAGAAATAATTTTTAATTGGCTACCTCCAACTCTTCCAACAATATAAGAAACTTTGTCTTGTGTGTATATTTATATATATTGTGTATGTGTATGGTGTTTACAGTGGAAATTTAATATAATGTTGACGTGAGAAAATACGGACGAGGCAGCCGCCGCTAGTGCTACTAATGCACTTGTCCTCCTATTGTCGGGATTTGCAGAAATAAAGCGAAAGTATTAATTAAAAGCTGCGCACGTCCGCGCCAACAACGATGCAGCAAGCTATTAGCCCAAATAAAATTTGAAGTGGAATGGTCGAGGAACGTCAAAAGAAACCTCAAATGATGTGGGTGACAAAGCTCTGGTAATGACACTTTAGGTTAGTTAGTTAGTTAGTTGATTCGGGTTTAATGGCGCAAAGGCGACTAAGGCCATGCTGCGCCAGTCACAGGACAGTATAAGATCTAATGTTAAGGTAGTTATAGCTGTATTACCTTAAAGTCGATGCAGATAATCGGTTTCACATAAAAACTGGAACAGGTTAGTGAATGGCACTAGTGGGTCATCGCCCAATATCAAGGCAGGGTGCAGAGGTATATGTAAGTGATACAGATTTTTGAAATGTTTCTGTCTCTGTGTTTCAGTGTGTGGGCATGATATAATGATGTGGGTTACTGTGAGCGTTTCGTGACATTTCTCGCATGTTGGTGGACTTTCGTTTCGAAGTAAAAAGTTGTGTGTTAGATGCGTGTGTCCAATTCGAAGTCGGCATAACATTACCTCATAGAATCGTTCTTGGTGAGTGCATGATTTCCACTCGCGAAGCAGGGGTTTAGTTATATGTAACTTGTTATTTACGCATGAGTTCCAGTCTTGCTGCCATTTTGATGCAAGGGCCTTACGAACCGCTCTGATGCTGTCTTTGTATGGAAGTGTTATGTGTGTGATGCTTTTGTGCGCTGCCATGGATGCGCTTCTATCTGCAGCTTCATTCCCTGCTATCCCAACATGGCTTGGGACCCAGCAGAATCGTATGGTTCCTTCGTATTTCTTGTTAAATACTATGTTTAAGATATCGCCAAGCAGGGGCTCAGACGCGGAGTTTAAGTTAAGGGCTCTTAGGGCACTTAACGAGTCAGTATAGATGATAGCATTCTTCTGCTTGTCGGAAGTAATTTTCTTGACTGCCATCCATATCGCATAAACTTCGGCGGTAAAGACTGAAGAAAAATTATTTATGCGAATGCTATTTTCCCAATTTTTTGTTACGATCCCGACACCTACGTATTCTTGTGTTTTAGAGCCGTCAGTGTAAAATTCTGTATAATCTTTGTATTTTTCTTGGATAGCTCGGAACTCTTGTATTATATGCTCTTGTGGAATGTCATTTTTATTTATATGTGTTAACGTCCAGTCACACAGCTGTGTAACATTGCACCACGGGGGCAATCTTGCTGGCCTTTCGGCAACCTGCAGGGCTTCGGGAGGAACATCATAGGTCTGACAATATTGTTCGTGTCTTAAGATGAGTGGCCGAATCATGTTTGGTTTATTTGTGTAGTGTATTCGTGATTGGCACTGTGTTACGATGTTGTAGCATATATGTTGTGGTGATGTCCGAATTCTTAGTACATAGCAAAGTGTGAGTTGTGCTCTGCGGTGCTGTAATGAAGGCTCATTAGCGTCAACGTATAAACTTTGTACAGGCGATGTCCTGTAGGCACCGCTCGCCAGTCGTAGGCCAAGATTGTGAACCGGATCAAGTCGCTTAATGTAGGACTGCCTAGCTGCTCCATAAACTACACTACCGTAGTCGAGGATGCTACGTACAAGGGACCGGTATATACGTAATAGACATGTTCGGTCAGATCCCCAGTGCTTACGTTATAAAACCTTAAGGATATTTAGCGCTTTATTTGCTTTAGTTTTAGTTGCGTTAATGTGGGACAGGAAGTTCAGTTTAGTGTCAAATGTTACGCCTAGAAATTTATAGTGTTCTTTGACGGGCAGCGTTGTACCATGTAAAGTGATACCTGGAGTGCAGTGTAACCCTCGCTTCTGCGAAAAGAGAACTGTAACAGTTTTGTGTGTTGAGAACCGGAAACCATTTTTATCAGCCCATTTTGTAAGATTATTTATTGTTATTTGTAGTTGTCGTTCGCAGGTGGGTAGGTTTGAGGCGCGGCAAGCTATTTGCAAATCGTCGACATATATTGAGTACATAACTGATGGTGGGATGACTTTATTTACAGAGTTCATTTTGACTATGAAGAGCGTCGTGCTGAGAATGCAACCTTGTGGAACGCCATTTTCTTGTGTGAATGTGTGCGAGAGTGTTGTGCCGAGACGTACTTGAAATGTTCGGTTTGACATGAAATCGCATAGACAATTTAGCATTCTTCCGCGAATTCCCATGTCAGCCAGGTCTCTCAAAATTCCGTATCGCCATGTGGTATCATATGCCTTTTCAAAATCAAAGAAAACCGCTAGGCAGTATTGCTTGTGAAGAAATGCGTCACGGATTTCTTGCTCTAGTCGCACGAGATGGTCAGTGGTAGAACAGCCCTTTTTGTATCCGCACTGGTGTTTGTCTATTAGGTTTCTTGTTTCTAGGATGAATGTGAGTCTTATGTTTATGATGCTCTCATAAGATTTGGCTAGGCAACTTGTTAGTGCAATGGGTCTATAGCTGCTAGGGGATGTAGCGGGTTTACCAGGCTTTAGAAAAGGAACTACCACTGCTTTTTTCCAATCTGTGGGCATTACTCCAGACTCCCATATCTTATTGAAAAATTTAAGAAGTGCCCCTACCGATGCTTGGGATAGGTGTGCCAGCATTGTGTAGTGCACACGGTCAGGACCTGTTGCCGTTTTTTTACCAGCAGAGAGAACTCTGTTCAATTCGTGTATTGTGAGGGGTTTATTGTACATTTCAGCTGAAGCCCCAGTGGTAGGCAGCCTCTCTTTCTCAGCAGATTCTTTATATTTTAAAAATGTATTTGAATAGTTTGCTGAGCTGGATATGTTATGAAAGTGTTCACCTAATAAGTTGGCCTGGTCCTGTAGTGTTGTTTGTGTGCTTGGACATGTAAGTAGTGGTATAGTGTATGATGAGTACTCTCCTCTAAATTTCCTCACCTGGTCCCACATTCGTTTCGATGTGACTGTACTATTGATTGACGATATGTATTTTTGCCATGATAATTTTTCTGCATTTCTTCGAATATATCGCGCTTGGGCTTTGGCCTGTTTGAAATTTAGAAGATTGTTATAAGTGGGGTACCTTCGTAGGATTCCCCAGGCCTTATTTTGTTCTTTTTTGGCTTTAGTACATTCGCTTGTCCACCAAGGATTTAGCTTTTTGCGCACAATACCGGAAGACTGCGGTATCGCCTTTTCTGCCGCTGTGATTATGACTTCAGTAATTTTTTTATTAAGGTCATCAATACTGAGCTCTGGTGAAAAGACATTTTCGAGTTTCGCGTTCTGCATAAATACCTGCCAGTCCGCGAGCTGTAATTTCCATCGGCGTGGTCTAGTTACTAGGGTTTGTGGTGATGATAGGTGTTTGATGAGTGCGGGTAAATGGTCGCTACCATATGATGTGTCGAGAGCTTCCCATTTAAAATCAGTGAAAAGAGAGGGTGAACAAAAAGCTAAATCTAAACAACTAAAAGTGCGGGAAGTCGGTGAGAAATAAGTTGGCGCACCTGAGTTTAAAAGACAGATATCGTTTGACAGAATAAAATCTTCAACGAGTTGCCCTCTTTGGTCAGTTTTGACACTGCCCCAAAGAGTACAGTGAGCGTTAAAATCTCCTACCAAGACAAATGGCTCCGGTAACTGATCTGTTAGATTTTCTAAGTCTTTGATAGTAAAATGTGTGTGGGGTGGAATATATAGTGAGCAAATGGTGATTGTTTTGTAGGATAGAATGGTGACAGCTATGGCCTCTAAAGATGTATTTAATGGGACATTTCGGGTAGGAGTGCCGCCCTGCACGACTATAGCCACTCCACCTGACAACCGGTGGGAACAATCGCGGTCCTTTCGGACAACGGTGAAGCCTTTAAGGAATTGAGTGTGTTTAGGGCCTAAGTTTGTTTCCTGTAGGCAAAATGCGACTGGCGAAAAGTTATTTGTTATGTCTTTTATGTCACCTAAATTCCGAATCAGTCCTCTACAATTCCAATGCACGATAAAAGCCATAGTGGCAGAATTGAGAATGGTAATTTACATATATGTGCTAAGTAACTGTAGGTGACATTTGTTAGTTGGAATATGCTATTGGAAGAACGGTAACCGTTCAGGTTACCGGTCCCTTTGTTCGCGTAGTTATTGTGAGTTTGTCTTTTTTAGTGCGCTCCAGGGAGCGCTGGTGTTTTGGCGTCGATGACGCCGGAGTTTTGGTGTCGACATCCATAACCTTCTCCGAGGCGCTGGATGATCGAGAACCGGGCGCTGAGACGCGCGTCTCAGGCCTGGGAGTTCGATTTAGCCTGGGACCCTGTGGGACCGGGGTCTGCAGGCCCGTCTGTGATGATGATGATGGAGCAGCACTGGCTGCTGCCACCAAGGGGACGGATGGAGTTACTACTGGGCCACTGACTGCGGTCCCTGTAGACTCCTGTGACCACTGCGGTGCTGTCCCCTGCCGCACCGCACTGGCGTAGGTTGTTAGAGGTAGGTGTGCTAGTTTCTTTCTTGCTTCATAAAAGGAAATCTTTTCTTTCACTGTGATTGCAATTATCTCTTTCTCTTTCTTCCAGCAGGGGCAAGATCTTGAATATGCTGGATGCTCTCCTTTGCAGTTTGTACAGTGTGGAGCAGCATTGCAGTTCTCCGACTGATGGTCATTGGCGCTACACTTTGCACATGTTGATTTACCTCTGCATGACTGCGATGCATGGCCGAACCTCTGGCACTTGAAACACCGCCTCGGGTTTGGGATATATGGTCTTACGTTGATCTTCAGATAGCCTGCTTCAAGTGTAGTAGGTACAATACTAGTACCAAAGGTAAGTATAACGTGTTTGGTCGGGATTTGCTCGTTATTTCTTCGGAGAGTTATTCTTTGAACCTTGATTACATTCTGTTCTTGGAAACCTTCCAGGAGTTCTTCATCACTCAGGTTTAAGAAATCTTCTTCTGATATTACGCCCCTGCTTGTGTTAAGCGAACGATGTGCTGAGATTGTGACTTTGATGTCTCCCACACAGGTGAGATCAGCGAGCTTTTCAACTTGATCTTTGGTTTTGAGTTCAAGGAGGAGGTCCCCACTTGACATCTTTGAAGCTTTGTATTGTTTTCCGATTTTTTCTACTAGGCATTTTGCTGTTAGGAATGGGGATAGTTTTCTCATTGGCAGAGATCCTTCACTGTGGATCACATGGTAGCGTGGGAACGTTTCTGCGTTGGTTTTCAAAGTGAAATCGAAGATTGCTTCGGTGCGCCCTCTTTTGTAAGGACGATCTGCAAGGGAGGGGAATGCATTTGCCATGTATTCTTAGAATATTCAGCGGCGATGGTAGCCACCCACCACCGAGCCCAACAAGGGGACGTTACGAGGTTATGAACATACCTGTAGACGTCAGCTATACAACGCCGCTATAACCTAATATATGTACCCAAGGCTGGGTAGATACACACGGTTAACCCTTGCCGCCAGGAAATACGGAAGTAATTAGAAGTGAAGAGAAGACAGGAAAGATGGAAAAGTGGGAGAGAAAGACGAAGATTGGAGAGGAGGACAGGAAAAGGCGACTGCCGATTTCCCCCGGGTGGGTCAGTCCGGGGGTGCCGTCTACGTGAAGCCGAGGCCAAAGGGGTGTGTTGCCGCCGCCGAGGGGCCGTAAAGGTCCAAACACCCGGCATTGGCTCAACCCCCAGGATCCCCTTTTCCCCGGACACGGCTAAGCCGCGCACGGCTACACGCGGGAGAGTCCAACCCTCGTGTGCTCGGGTACGTGGTGTCGCAACACACCAAACGCCTGCTTGCGCAGACGCCTCTGCGGGGACACTTTAGGTGTGTTTGTGAGGGGGGGGGGCAGAATTGTGGAGGGGGCTCGGAAACCGGAGACCCCCCCCACCCCCGCCCCCCCACCCCGGAGTCGGCGCGCCTATGGGTGGCTCAGTGAATAACGACGTTCTGAGTACGAGGTCGTGAGTTGGATTGCCACTCGCAGCGGCCTGATCTCACTTCCGGCGGAAAGCAAAAGTAGTCGTCTACCGATAATTGAATTGGCGGTACAGAACCCCAGGTGGTTAAATTAATAACCGCAAAGCTATATACCGCGTCTTTCGCCCCCCTTGATGCTTCGTGACGTGAAACCCCATCTAAAGACCGATCATTTTCCACGTTACATCTCAGCCGAACGCACGGCACATCTAGCACATAACCACTTGAGCATTCTTCTTTTTTTCCCATTAACGGCGTAATGGCGAGAGTTTCGCTTCGGCATTCCCAATTTCCGGACAGCGAAATGAAAGACATAAAACAGCAGCGAATGCCATTATTGTTGTTCTCGGAAAATACGTACTCATCAGTAAAACACGCACACACACGGGCCCTGGGAGTCCCTATTACGAACGCCGGGCCAGGCGATAGTAACGGTAAGCATGCAAAGCTGCCGCCTCTCCCAGCGAAGAGTTGGCGCGCCGCAGAGAGGAGAGACAAGACGAAGAATAAGTCGCGCGTGCTCGCCGGGATATGGGCGGCCGCCGCGGCGACGAGCTCGCGGGCGGGTGTCACGGAGAGTTTCTATACGGTTCCCAAACTTAATCCAGTCAAGAATTACGAAACGTACCTCGCGTGCCCGCGCCGAAACGAGTTTGCGCCAGCGGTGCCGCCGCAGCGTTCATGCCGTAACTCTTGGAGGACGTGTGCGCGGTCTTGCCCTTTCCCGCCTCCTGCAACAGCACCGGGCGCGTTATTCGGCCCCCCCCCTCCCCCACCTCCCCCCTCCCCGTTTTACTCCTGGGAGGCGGCAAGAGGTGCGCCCGGAAACCGCCGTAATTGAAGGCTCCCCCGAGGAGCGAGAAAAAAAGTTGCCGGTTCCGTGACACACTCCTATAAACAGCGGCTCGCGGTATAACTTTTATTGGCCGTAAAAATGAGGCCCGAACAGACCGGGGGAGTTGGAAGGAAGAAGAGAAATAAAGAAATCGAAATCATCAAGGATGCGGATGCAAAGACTGCGGCGAAACGGGCGGTCTCGTCGAACAGAGAGTCGAGCCTTTGTTCACGAGCTCAGAAACAGCCCGCGCGTGTAGTACTTTTGGCGCGGCAGAACGGGCGACGTTGCATGGAAGAAGAAAAGAATGAACGAAAGATAGAAACATGCAGCGAATTTGCGGTACCACCGCACCTCGCACTCTCCACTTGTTTCTGTCTCCCTCCCTTTGTCTTACTGTCTCTCTTCTTGCTATCTGTCGTTGGCGCGTAACTCATGCATAAGTTAAAGAAAGAAAGAAAGAAAGAAAGAAAGAAAGAAAGAAAGAAAGAAAGAAAGAAAGAAAGAAAGAAAGAAAGAAAGGAAGGTAATGATGCTCGGCAAGCGTGCGTCTGCAGCTTATTCCGATGAGGTTCGTAACATCAAACGGCTGCACTTACGCCATCCAGCCAAGGCGAGCCCATTACGAGTATACCGACGCGGATCGACGGGAAACGAAAGCTATATGCGAGTCGTGGAAAGTATAACTGAAACCTTTTGAAAACACCTTTCAACTTGCTCTGCAGCCAATGAGGAGTGATTTCGGAAGAAATCACTCGTTAATTCTCAAATCTGAAGTTCTCGCATGACGCATGGTTGTCACCATTTATGTCATTTTTTTTTTCCTACTGTGTCTTTAAGGCACCGCTCATCGAATTTAAGAAAGAAGAAATAACTATTTAAATCGCACAACTGCAACACTTTGGAGAAGTACTGTTAGCATTTTTGCAGTGCAATAATGTTCGATCTGGTTAGTTATCCTAAGCTTTAACTGATGTGGTTGGAGGGTAGTTTTTGAAGGGATTTCGCAAGGCGCAATAAGCGGGGTAGCTAAATTATCGTGCCTCTAATCGCGCGCCCCTTTCTTTCCTGCATGTTCCCACCGTCGCTCGAATTAAGCCTGTGAGCTGTCTGGAAAAAAAGCGCATTGTAAAAAGTTGTCGACAGCTACTTCGTTGCTTCGTGTGGCTTTTTTTTTACGATTTATTCTTTGATGTATGGTGCTATTCGCCATATTAACACAGGGGCTATAACGTGTTGCTGCTGAGCACAAGGTCGCCTGTTCGGTTCAGAGTTACAGGTGCCACTCTTCTATGTGAGCGAAATGCAGGAACACTTATGCCCACAAGATTAAGGTGCATGTTAATCTCCAGGGAGGGACAAAAATAAGTTCAAAACCTTCCACTATATACGACGTCTGCGTCATATATGCCCATTAAGGGTGCCCGTATGCCGGAGAATCGATGTGCATACGGAAAGTTTCAATGAGATAGCGATACAGGCTGACTTCATCTACTTTAAATGTATCTAACAGAAATTATGGGCCGATTCCCGGATGCAGTGCAGTCTGGCACAGTGTCGCAAAGCGCCATGGCTGTCACGAGGAACGAATGCGAGAAGCCGACATGCGACGCACGCACCAGACGTTTCGATCGAGGCGTAATGGTTAGAGCAACAGGCGTGCTGGGCTGGAAAACGGAGGTTCGATCGATACCATCATCCGTCACGCATTTCTTTGCAGAATTATAGGCGGACTTCACCCCCTTTTGAAGTATCCAACAGAAAACAACAAGGTCTGTTGAGCGTACGCGAACGCTCAGTTACAGTGCGCACTAGATCGCGAGTTTGTAAGAGACACGAGGTGTATATAGAAACGTCACATTGATTAATTAAAGCGTACAAGCTGGCGCACGTCACAATCTATATATGATAGCGCATGCTTAGAGAATTGGCGATGCCAGGGTTCTTTCTTTTTTTTTCTGATGCATTGCCGAAATGGGGAGCGTATACGGGAACAGGACTCGGAGCTCGCATAGCATCCAGAAATAAATATGGGATGCGGGACGTGAAAGAAAGCAGCTTTAAATTGGTAAACGGGTCAGGAAAATAAAAATAATAAAACACGGGTGCGTATCGCAGCTGCGGATGATGAGTGGTATGCATCTGTGCGGCAAAAATTACATAGCCTCGAACGCAAGAACATAAAAACTTACTTCATCTTGCGACACTTTTGGACGGAAACTTTTACAGCAAGGTGTTTTTTTTTTTCGCTCTCGGTTTTCTTTTTCTTTACCTACATTTCTAATCGCCCTCAAACCACTATCACGGTAGATGACTTGACGTAATGTAAAGACACCATTGGACGGAAGCTTCTTTTCATTGGCTCTCATATATATCGATAGACGAATATACTACATATGGGGACAGCATTAAACAAATAAATAAATAAAAATCGAGTAGGAAAAGCGCACAAGACCGAAGGCGGCATTCGAGCGCACAGAAGGAAGAAAAAAGCAGTGATGAAAATGTCATGGAGAGAACATGGGAGACAGGTCGTTGGGGGCGCGGGGAGGGGGGGGGGCGGTGAAGAGAGAGCGGCCCGAAAGGAGGGTCTCCGATTACGCGGAGCGTAATTCAGCGTGCCCCCTGGCCGGCCCGAGAAAACTGCGCGGCGTAAACACGACGCCCTGCGCGTGGCACGGCAATCCGTGAGCTACCGCGCGCGCGCGCGCGCGTCTCGTGTTGCAACGCGAATTTAATGGCCTGTCTCGGAGGGAAGCCTAAGGAGCGGGAGATTTGCGCGCAGGCAGCACCGCATTGGGCCGCTGTTTTCCTGCGGTCCTTTTTATTTTTCCGCGAAACGTTCAGCTGGCTGGCGGCCGGCTTGCGACACCTCGCGCGCTTCGGTCGCCAGCCAGAGTTAACGGAACCAGAAACGTGCGCCTATTTGGAAGGAAACTTTAGTGACCGCGGTCCTCGCCATACGTCGTATACCACCCCGCGGCTGCGAGTATTTCATTTCTTATTTCCTTCTTTTCTTTCCTTCCTTCTTTCTTTGTTTTGCTTTGCTTTGCCTGATCAAGGCTGGTAAATGCGTGAGCGCGCCGAGCGGGTATAACCATGCGCGAAACGATCGGCGTCGGACGGCGCGTCGTTCACCGGACGAACGGCGACCACTCATGGGTGAATGACGCCCGCGGCACGACGCGATTCGGCCGAGTGGGCTCGCGTCCGAGCCATGGGCTCACTTGGCTGCGTAAATAGAAGGGCAGCGCGCGGTATATACGCACGCGCGTTGCAGACGACGGTGTTCCAGCGCGCGCGAGCGCACGCATGCGCGCGAAACGGCGCATTCGAAGCCCGACGCGCGCCATTTCGGCGTTTCTGAACGCTGCACGAGTTCGCTGCACTTGCGCGAGAGGTGCTACACGGACTACCGTCAATTATGCGCTCCGCGTAAATCATCGCGGCCAACGCGTGCCACGCGCAGAGCGTCGTCGATGCCCCGGTCCGGCGGTACTGCGAGCGAGGGGGAGGACAATGCGCTCTCTCATTTTTTTAAATTGGTGTTAGTATTATTACTTGTGTTTATATGCGCAGTACCGTGTAGGGCGGGGAAGCCGACGACAAGCCACCGGAGGGCGGTGCGTCGGGCCCGACGACGGCGGACGCGCGTAAATTAGCAATTTCACGCCGGCGTGAGCCGAGGAAGCCCTCCCTTTCTCGTCGCCTCCCCGGGTTGGTTTGGCGAAGTTGGGAGGACGTCGGCCCCTCCGAGGAAAAGCCCTCGTCGCGGTCCCTCGACCACCGCTCCGCCGGACGATCAGCCCCCCGCCGCCCTCTCCCTGGCTCTTCATCGTGCTCGAGTCGAGAAATGAAGTTGAGACTTTGGGCGAGTTGCGCCAAGCTCTCGGGCTCACACTTATCCCCCGAATTTTTTTTTCGCCAACTTCTCCCGGGGAATATGCGTCCAACACATAAATGAACGCGGAGGTCAACGCCATGCGAAACTCGTGTATTTTTGTTTGCTTCGTTTGAAACTGCAAGGAGGGGACGGGGGTGAAATCGCTTTACACTTTCAGACTTAAAGCCTGGGGCTCGGTCATGAATATATTTTCGGTGGTCGACAGGAATTGAGCTTCTATTAAGTAGACAACATTTCTACGTAAAGGCGCGTCTTTATATTTAGCCGCGCAGCATTCACCCCGGCCACCTTTGCCATCCCCGCCATCGCTATGTACTGTCGCTAAACTAAACAGAATGCGAAGCGTTCGAAAGGGCGAGCACAAATTTCGAGGACGATATCTGCCCAGCGCACAAAAGACTTGGGGGGGTCTTGCGTATGCCACTGTAGTTCCAGTTTGGTTTATTTATTGAATTATTACTTTTCCGCGCACACGCTAAGCTCCTCTTAGCGTGCGCAAGCCGCTTGAGTTCGCCGTTGCAAAAGCTCTTTTAACGCAGCATACGCTCCGCTCCAGGAACGAAAACCAAAAATCGAAAATAATGTGGCCCGGGCATCGCATGCGCGCATTTCCAAACGCTGGGAGTCCTTAGTGATAAGAAAAACAATGAAGTGCAGGAAACTTGCGCACTCCGTTCCCTCCCCTCGCCATCCAACGGACAGCCGAGCGTAAGTGTCGTACTGCGCGACAATGAGCGCTGGAACAGTGAAAGTGTTTCGAAAATATACTGAGAATCTGCGATGGCAGTTAGAAAAGCTACCTGCCGAAAAGAGCAAGCAATGACCGTCGCTGAAACGAAGTACACGATTTTGAAGCACTCTTCGCGAATCGACGGAAACAATGAGTAGCACCAAAAAGCGGCCCCGAGAAGTGTTTCGAGTTCTGCTTCCCTGGTGGGCGGCGTTCTGTATAAGCAACGACGCGAAGAAGTTTATTCAGTAACCAAGCATTGTACGCTAGTGTTGACGAAATAAGTTCCCCACTGCTTATGCTAACCTAACTCATTTGTTCTTCCTGCTATATGCAAAATTAAATAATCAGTAAAATGGACAGCTGTCTAGTGGCTGGATCCCGAAAACGATCATGCATATTGCATATTGCTCAGGGGCCAAATTCACAAGGCTTTTGGCCCGCCAGAGCAGTATGCGATTGGCCAACCGCCTTCTCTAATAACGTGTTCAATATCGGGATTACTTGGCATCTCCTCTTACGAACAATGCTAGCTTAAGAAGTTTTTCATGAAAAGGGACCCATTTTTGTCATATCTAGCAGCGGTAACGAAATCTCCGGTATTGCCTATGCCCATGTAACTTAACTTTTGATAGCATTCGGTTCTTCAAATTTCTTTTTCGACGAACCTAGGGATCTATAAGATTTTGTTTTCATATATTAAGGGGCAAATATACCACAATATAAAGAAACGTCAAACAAGCGTATACATATAACACATGACAATCAGTTAATGCTTTCAGTTCGCATTGCGCTGTCCCCATTTCCACATTATGCACATGCACTTACATGCGTACAAAGATGTATATTTATGAGAGAAAGAGACAAAACTGTAGCCGTTATTCCGCATAGTTGCGAAACAGCGCCGCAAAGTATATATAGACTGCTCCATACGCGTGTGGTTCGCTTTTTTTGAGGACGAAATGCAAGGGGGTGTTCATCAGGCGATTTAGTGCGTCCTCAAAAGAAACAGAGGGCGATAAACGAGCGATTTCGCAAGAGAAGTTGATGGAGAATTTGCAGGAAGGCAAGTGAAATGGCCTGCACTAATTTTCGCCGCCGGTTCGCGCGCGCAGTTATAGCAAGCGTATTTTTTTTTTTTTTGTTCAAGCAGAGTCTGAGCTGCTCCGCTGAGAGCTCTTCTTTCACGTCTCTTCGTGACGGGCGTACAAGTTACTTCACTTTTCCAGGCGGTCCGGACAAGTTGCCTACGGCGCGCGCGCATTCAGCTAGATCGTGCGAGTTGCTAGCCTGCGTAATGAGCATGCATGCACGCGCAGGCAGCGAGAAGACAATATGAGCCTGAAGAGCAGGTGATATGCATGCGCCTGATGCGATATGTACCCACCCTGCAGGCGCAATATTAGTGCGCCGTAATTAATGCTTCAAATGACGAGCTTCCCTCTATGCGCAAACAACCCGTGCAATGGCAGGCAAGACGATTCCGTGGAATAATCGCCAAGTAGAGAGAAGTGTGCATCGCCCAAAGGGGCATATTTCATACAAATGGTTCTTGCACTCTGGGGAAAGTATATGCTGAATAATGAAGCGAAAGCAAGCATAGGAAAAGAAGCGAAGAAACAAAAAGAAATCGTCAACGAAGTGTCGATACTGAAGAAGACAAGGTCGGCGTATATGGTGGTTACAATGATTCGATGACCAAATGTTGACTATGGGCCCTGTAACGTAAAACTTGTCCATTATGCTTTTATTCAAATCGCTTGACGTAAAATTTGCGTAAACGTCGACGCATGCATCGGGCGGTGACCCGCAGGGTTGTCTAAACAGACCAATCAAACGCTCTCCTCGTCTATAGGAGGTCACTTTTGTTTACTTTAAAAACGAATAACATTGCCTACACTGAGCGGCTTGCCTTATCTAATTGGCTGATAAGAGGCGAGGAGCACGCTCAAGTGGAGAGGGATTCGATGGGGCCGAGCCAGTTCACTGAATATCGATAACCGGATGGTGGTGCTGGCGTCTGTGATTGGTCCGTTTTCCCTTACTTATCTTGCGGTGGCTGGTCGAAAATCGCGGCAGCATGCAACGGAAAGTTAAGAATGCCACTAAGAAGTATCCTTAGCAAAGAAAAGTTGGGTGAGCGACGTCGTAAACGTGCCGAAAGTGCTCGAAAACATTACACAGCCGCGCAAAAAGTTTTATTGTACGCAAATAAACACATGCTCTCTGTCAGGTGCAAGTAGCCAGTGCCTGAGTGATCGGCGGCAGCCATCTTTTATTCCTTTCGGAACGGGGCAGCCTTTCGGGGCGTTCCTCCTGGACGGGACTTTTCAGAGAAAAATTGGTTTTGTTCAGCATTTTAATGCATCTTTAACGTGCGCACTTCACTTTGACGCGGAGAGCTTTCGCGGTTTTGTGACGTCACATGACAGGCAGGTGAAGTGGATGCAGCCCAAAATCTTTTGACCAATAGCCGAGGGCTACTGGCGAAAAGGCGTCGAGTCAGAAATAACAATTTTTATTTTGTTCAGTACAATCATACATAATCAGAGTGTACGCGTCATATCAGATGGGGAGCTAATCACGGTTTACGTGACGTCGCGTGACTAACAGGCGAAGTGGGGGTGGCACAAAAAAGTTTTTGACCATTCGCGGAGGGCTCATTGCTGAATTGGAATAGAAAAGTTTGGAAGAGCTTTACGTTATAGTGCCCTATATCTCTCTATTCTGTCTATTTTTATATATCTACTTCATGTTATTATTCACTCATTTCGTATCTTACTCGTTTCGTATTTCACGCGCAATTACGTCGACCTTGTCTTTTTTTGGCACCGTCACTTGGCTGACCTTTTTTTTTTTCTGGAAGTGATTACAAGATAGCCAGATCCAAGACACGTCAAACCTGTGTGACGTCAGCAAAGATGAGCTTGTCTTCAAAGGCACGCACACTGGACGCGCGCGACGATAGCATATGGCAAGCGTATAGGGCGTGCAGGAACATCCGGGGTTGGCCGAGCGCGTGTGCAATTATTTTGCTGTTTGCGCCATAAAGTAAAGAGGGGAACTTGTTCGGTGAGCGCTCCTTCCCAAAGTGGTTAACGCCTAATAACTTGTCTAACGCAAATATAAAAAATTGATCTGAAGCTTCCATTAGCGTTTGAATGCTATTAATGTGTTTCCGGAAATAGTCGACGACCGTGCTCGCAAACGGTGTGTATGTAAGTACCCGTTACCTTAACAATATCCGGCCAAAGCAGCAGACAGGGCCTCTTGTTCCATTGAATAGGAGCCACAATAAGTAAGGAAGAACTACTGATTTTTTAACTACCATAGAGTGCATTTGAGGATGAATCGTACCTGTAGCTGAGGAGCTATCAGAGCCTCGATAGTTTCAGAAGTTTTAAGGCTCGCTGAAATCATATGGATATTTACTTTTCTTTTCGCATTAGTGAAATTTTAATAAAAATTTCTCGAGATAAGAAAAATTATGTGCGTGGAATATTGTTGGGTGTGACGTGGAAAGACAGGAAGAACTTGACAACTTTCACATGAACATGGTGTCCTTAATAATAAGAATAGCAATAATAATTATTATTACTATTACCATTTTGTGTCAGCGGTGTCTCTAGACTATAACTTCAACTCCAACAACAATGTTTCACGCAGTGCGAGTTTGATAATGATATTGATGACGATTTTTACAGGCATCGCCTTCGAAACGGATCGGCGACAAATAGTCACTGAATCTGCTTGAGCTAATAATATTTTACTACATATATTTCGGTTTAGCATTTTGTCTATCTCTCTTTAATTTCTTCTCTCTTTTATCTCTATGTAGTAGCGTTAACCGTGTTTACGTCCCCGGTTCAATCAATCTCGTCCCTTCTCCCCCCTTTTTTTTTTTTTACCAATACTCTAAAGGTCGTTTGCTCATCTCATCTGCTGACCACGGTTAATGTTTCCATTCTCTTTGAGTCCCAGCGCTCCCGGGAGGTGCACATTCCCTGCGGTTCTTGCTGGGTAACTAACTTGGAATTCCAGTACGATTTGCCGAGTCGTCTCCGGACTTTTGCTGCTGCAGGAACATGCCTAAAAATATTCGCCCTGCTGCCTATATTTTCTCCGGTATATTTTTGTCCTCGGGCAGCCACCTTGGGCCTAAAATAGCAAGGCATTCTCCTCTGTGTTGCCGTACCAATTTTCCATCCTTATTTCTATCTCATCATATTTACAAACCTCTATATGGTATTTTTGGCTTATATCCTATGCATCCAATCTAGCCCCTCCGTTTCTCGTACTTTCTTTTTGATGACTGCGGGTTCTCACTTTTCAGGTATATCCTGTACTTGGCTGCAAACATTCTTGACCTCTTCCTCCAGTCTGTGTCTACGCTTTTGAGGTACATATATTTGTGCTTTAGTCGCCCATTTATTTTCATCCATATTCTTGAGCGGCATTCCAAAACTGATTTTGCTCGGTGCTTTTCTCACTTCAAAAGAGGCCCAACCCACGTCACCCTGCATTGCCTCATTAGTGGTTTATACCGTGCCCTCATAGTTTTCTCATAAAGGTACGTAGAGCCAAAAATTGATATGTACCAGCGGGCAAATTACATTAACATTGGGAAATGTTCTAAGCCTCGTAATTTATATAATCTGATTAAATTTTCTTTGTATTTCTCCTTCAAGGTCTAGGATAATGGCAATTCATTCACATCTCGGCTAAATAGATTTCGGAAAATTTCTAGAGAAGTCATTTGTCAGAGAAGTGCCCGCACATTTGTGCGTACAGATGGCCGAGGGTTCTTGTCACAAATGGGGAAGAAAATGTCGTACTAGGCTCCGCACTAAACCACGAACGGCAGCGCAAATGCTCTTAGTTTCGATTTTACACCTGCTTCTAGAAAAACTGCAGTTTTGCCCCGAACACTTTGTGTCCACGTATAAGTCATGAATGTGGCTCTCGTTGCAACTTCACGTTGAGTTTATTGACGCGTTCCGCTAAGTCGACGCGAAAGGCCAATTTCCAGAGCCACTCGAAGCTGGGCAGTTGTGGCTCTGGGTGATCCATCTGTCAAGGTCAAGGAAACGAGTCAAAACTTTTCTGCAGCTCAGTCATCGAACTGCCGTGTGATACGTCCGATCTACGAACTTAGATTCCGTATCCTTCAGAAATTCACAGGACTGGCAGTGACTGAGTCGAAAGGCCTTCACGGGCCGTAGTTTGGAGACCCCTGCAGTAGCGGATTCTACAGCGATTGCGTGTCCTTCTTTGTCTGCGATAAGTTTCTGCCTTTAAAGCACTAAGGAAACCCTGCATTCCGCGAAAAGTAGCTGTTTATTGCTTAGTATATATGGGCGACATGGTCGTAGCGCTTTGTTCACCAAGACGTCCGATCACATGTAAAGCAGCCTTCTTGAACCACACCACATCGCTGTGTTCCTCTTTCTGACAAACATGCGTAGCCAGCACAGATCGTACCCGTCTCTAGGGATTGCTCCTTTACCGACGATAAATAGATGTCCTTGTAGTAAAATGTGCAGCTGTATCGACTCGCCAAACTTGCTATACATTCGGCTTTTACATCATATCACTGCTGGATACGACATGCCGTGCGTCAACGAGGGCGACGTGCCACACAACATCATAGACAGGGCAGCATATATGATCGACACCATGCGCAGACGGGACAGCTCAACGCGTGATGCATTAACGCTTTTGTATCCCGAATGCTCCAGGCTACCTCTTTGCCGTCTTCTTTGGGTAGACTCATCCGGCTCACTCACGGTAATATGGCAAGGCAAATCCATTCTCAGAAAACGCCCAAAAGCTGGACAAAGTGCTGCAGTATGAAGGACTAAATCCGCTTGGAGCGCTGCAGCACTTACACGCAAGGACGTCCTATTATTAGATAAACAGGAAGGTTCTAGCCATATCCGTTATATTTACTTTCTCTTTTTTTTTCGAGGACTTTTTGGATTAATAATTGGAACGTTTGCAAACACACACATACGCACGCACGCACACACACGCACACACACACACACGCGCGCACGCACACGTACACACACACGCAGACGCACGCACATAGATAGATAGATAGATAGATAGATAGATAGATAGATAGATAGATAGATAGATAGATAGATAGATAGATAGATAGATAGATAGATAGATAGATAGATAGATAGATAGATAGATAGATAGATAGATAGACTTGTACGTTTGAAAGTTTTCATGTATATACAAATAAAGATGACCTTCATTTGCTACATAATACATGTAGCACAGTCTTTATGAAGGTATAATGAAAAGTTATCCTAGCTCATGCTTAACGGGCTGTGTGGTGCTGAGTAAAAGGCCTTATTTAGGGCAAGCTTTAGCTTGGGGCTCCTCCGTATAAATAGGAAAGGAGAAATTCCTTCACTCGGGCCAACTAGTGCATCAAATTTGATGGGATCGTTTGCTGTATTTAAACGAAAAAGTTAAAATCTAGTGACTGCTGGTAGCGAATGTTTGATTTAGGCCGCCACTTATATTTTAGAAATTGTTGAAAATCGCAACCTTTCAGGAGATGATACAGTAAAGTTAGAACTTGGTAAGTCAGCAATGAAAAATGATATCGCAATTCTGTAAATTGCATCAATAGTACATCTAACGCTGACTAATTTGATGTGTTATGCATAGCTCTCAATCACACCACTAATATGTGAGTAGCACTCTTGCATAACGTCTGTAAACATTGTAACAAAGTCACGTAAGATATAAATAATTAAATTACATTAAATTGGCCCGCTTTGGCCGTTCTGATGGATGTAACTTACAGAACTGCGATATCTGTTCATGGTGCAGAGTTGCGGGTTCAAACTCCGTGCTTATATTTTTCCAAGCCTACAACTTTCGGCAATTATCGTAAAAAAATTCAGAACGTAAATCGAATTGCTGCATCCAATAGTCCTATAGTAGGATACAACTTAAAAAAAGAAAAAAAGCAGTTGGCAACCAAGGCACATGGACCGCGCGGGATTGTTACTCCGCCAGCCAATCACAGAAGCAAACAAAATCGTCGTCATGCGACCATTTCAAAATGGCGTCGTACTTGTTACCTCCGGAGCGTCTGCTGTTCATGAAAAGTCTTTTCATCGGCGAAAGCGATGAGACGTGCAAGAGGCACGGACAAAGTCTATGAAGTCTGAGCTTTTCACTCTTCAAAAGTCGGCGGCACAGTTCATTTCACTGCTGATCCCGTTTTACTCATGAAACTTCACTGCCAACTGAAGTGAATCTTAAGAACAAATAGTTGCAGCGATGCATGCGTTTTATTTCAGTTCAATAAAGTATTAAGCTTTCACCGCTCCACCATAAGAGACGAGTGAAAAAGTGCAAAATTATGCGCTCATAATTTTATTTTTGTGGTTACCGCCTTATTTAGGCAACAGGGAAAGGTTGAAGTCCGAACTACTTGCAGCCTCGCGGAGGAACAGTGGCTGGAGGGTATGAGGGCGCGGGCGGGGCTTCACTGCAGACTTGAGTTGTATCCGACCATAAAATGCAACCTTTTCTCTCAAATGCCACAAATCTGATTAAAAATGGGCCCAGGGGTTACCTCAGAAAGGCAATTTCTTCGTTTTACATGTCGAATGGAGAAGTGAGAAGCCGGTAGATATGCAGTACTTCGTTCGCTAGTGCAACATTATTCGGTAAAGTATTAGTTTCTGCGGACAGTGCAGAATTTACCTGTCCCTCCTCGCGTGTGGATGCGCAGCGCCCGCTGTCCGACTGCATGAATCTTTTCGCTCGCTAGTTCACGCAGGTCCCACGCGGGGCCGCTACTGGGTTGCCAGTGGCGATCGAAACCGAGATGTTGAGTCTCAATATCCTGCAACAGGTGGCGCGCTCGGCCGCACTACGATCGCGACTTGGCGCGAATATCTGCGCTTCGCTGTAATAGCTGATATATTTTTTCTTTTTTCCTTTATCCGCTAGCGTTTCTTTTCCTTTATTTTTAAGCCTTTCCCTTGGCGGACTGGTTTTTCAAGCCTCAGCGTGCATGCCACAATTGAGTAAAGTCAATGTCGCAAGCAGTTGATGGTCGCTTCCAATAATAACTTCCCAGTGTAGTCCCCTGAAATAGCCGAGCTAGAAAAATGCTAAACTCTAGAGGTGGCGCAAATAGCATTAGAATGTATTCATGCCACCACTCTTGTGTAGGTTTTCCATTTGCGTATGCGTCCTACTCAAAGTGAGCCTGTGTCCTCCTCTTGGGAAATAGTTATCCATTTGAAGCAGCGCCTACGCACGGGCTATAAAAGACATCAAATGCGAAAGGATAGGAGCGCACTAGGCCACAACGTCTCAAGCGACATCCCAAGGCTCTTGCTATGCCCTAACGTAACGTGCTTGGCGATACTCAGTGGGCAACAACAATCCTACGTCAACGTTGCCGTCTTGGGTTGAAGTATACAATTCAATTAAACTTATTTTATCTGTTATCCATGCTT
Source organism: Dermacentor albipictus (assembly GCF_038994185.2). NCBI lineage: Eukaryota > Metazoa > Arthropoda > Arachnida > Ixodida > Ixodidae > Dermacentor > Dermacentor albipictus. Next base: position 235,207,472 of record NC_091821.1, read on the forward strand.
CCGCTTTGGGTTTACTACTGTGGAGTAGTGAGGTTGACGTCTCGCCTTCCAAGAGACAGGTTCTTACTATGATCTGCAGTGAGAGAGAGAGATCAAGAAGAGGAAAGCAGGGAGGTCAACCAGACGAGCGCGCGGTGTACTAGCCTACATGGGGGGTAAGGGAAAGGGTGAATAGAAAGAGGAAAAGCGGGAGAGAGAGGGAGATTTGCAGTAAAATGCACAAAAGTGTTACTGTACGGCACCATTTTTATGTTTTACTATAAATCATTATAGTAACAGCAAAACTAAAGGAAAGACGTAGTGTCATGGACCTTACTTAGTGCTGTGTCATGTAGTTTAGTTTAAATAAAAAGTGTTCCTCAAACTTTTTTATTTTGCTCTTCACCAATATGTACTTGTGTTAAGGGTGAAATTGTCAGTATAGGTTCAAAATTTTTTTACGGTTTAACGTGCGCGTAAACTATCAAATCTTACATGTTTTGTTGTTCAACTTTTACTTCATTTGAGGCACGTACGTGGTGACTTTGCGCATGATTGTGGGATCACTATGTTATCCTTCTTTTTGTTCATTGAATTGCCTGCTGCTGTTACAACGCCAACTATAGACAGGGGGATTCTTTTTTGAAGTTTTAAGGAATTTTTGAAAAATCGCCTGTGGCAGATAGCACAATTCTTGTCATTGAGATGGATGACTCGAAGAGGCGGTCATTACTAGCACGAGAAATTGAAATACATATTCAAATAATTCGCAAAAATTGACTAAATAACTTCTTAATTATTTCACGGCACAGATTGCAATTTACGAATTGTAGCCTGGGAGTTTGCAAGACGCATCCACTTGAAATGAATTATCAGGATTATACCAGTTTCGATATGTTATTTACCAAAGTACGAGACGAAATACATAAGCGTTCCAGCTACTGAAGTGGAGCACCAGTGGATTCCTACGGCGAATTTGATGGCGCATACCTCCAAAATGGCGTCATCCTGAAAATTCGTTTGAAATGAATACGCCTGGCAATCTCACAGGCTACAATTCGTAAATTGCAATATGTGCCGTAGACTAATTAATTGGGAACTTAATTAGTGAATTTCTGTTATTTAGTTGAATAAGTGTTTCGATTTGTCGATAAAGTAATGTCCGCCTCTATGCACAATGCAGCTCAAGGACTAGAATTATGGTATCTGCAAGAGGCGATTTTTAAAAAGTTTCACAGAACTTGAAAATGATCACCCTGTGTGCAGTTCGCGCCGAGACCTCGTCAGGTGACAGTCTTTTGCTTCGGTGTCCTCTTTCTTTTTGTGAACAAGAGGGAAATAAACTTCGAACGTCAAAACTTCAAACTACGGTCCATGGATTTCAGAGAGGGTCCGTGGCGACGTCAATTGGAAATGTCAAACTCGTTTAGTGACGCTCGATTTCAGCGCCCTGGTTTCGTGCGTGAAACGCCACCTTCGTTACATCGATTTTAGACTTCGAGTGTCAAATACGCTAAACATTTCACAGCAATTCTGACAGTGTGAAATGTGATATCTCTTTATAGCTGTGCCAAAATTTAACACCTTTCTGTAAACTCGAATTTTTTAGAGGACAAACGTACTGAATGGGGTCCATCACAGACGTGCGGGCGGAATGGCTATACGTTTGAGAACTATTGCCTTAAACGCAGCCTACTCGGCTCAGGAAGGATACCGTCGAACAAAACAACACCCGCCGTGGTTGCTCAGTGGCTATGGTGTTGGGCTGCTGAGCACGAGGTCGCGGGATCGAATCCCGGCCACGGCGGCCGCATCTCGATGAGGGCGAAATGCGAAAACACCCGTGTACTTAGATTTAGATGCACGTTAAAGAACCTCAGGTAGTCAAAATTTCCGGAGTCCTCCACTACGACGTGCCTCATAATCAGGAAGTGGTTTTGGCACGTGAAACCCCACAATGCAATTCAACAAAAGAAGTGGCGTGCGCTTAAATGTTCCTTGGGTGCGTATCGTAAAGCAACCAACGACGTCTTATAAGTGAACACGTTAGTCAAGCTTGTCTGTACTTGGAGGATGTCATCGTAACGCAAATAACACGAAGACAATAACGAACAGAAAACGCACACTTTCTGTCTTTTGTTATTTGTGTCCGCTTTCTGTGCCCTAAAATTACTTCCCCAAATGACAACAATATACAAGACAATTACGCCGAAAAAAAGCACAATAGAAATGCACTCTTTTCGATTCTTCCTTCGATTAGCTGCCGGAATAGTTGGGAATATATGATTAGGTTCCCGTAACCTCCTTACTTTTGATGTTGAAAACAGAAAATGAAAATTGACCACGACGGTTAAACTAGCGGTAACACATCCGCATTTGCGGCGCGCGTGTTGTAACCGTGTGGGCCATGTACATCCTTAAGCAATAAACCAACATGAAACTACTAGCAATACTCCTTAAAACTCAGTCTGGATATATCGAAGCAAGAAACATAACGAATGTGAATTTGTGGCATTTTATTACTTCCGTGGCGGCACAAAAAATAAGTAATATGAAAATACTTTACGAAGAATCTTCCCCACAGCCGTCCGAGGACTATAGCGAACAAATAGTTACGAACAAAACCACCGTTAACTGCCTGACTAGACTTGCGTCCTGAAGGTCGCTCGCGTACATAACAGATTTCTCAAGCTACAACAACCTCGCACCTAAACCCAAGACACATGTAGGCGCGCAAGATATCGTCGTTATACGGGCGTGTGACTTAACATGCACACTCGGGAACCAAATGTACCTTTCGCTGTTTGGTAAGAAAACGTGGAGGAGTAACAAAATCTAGGCCTAGAAGAGATTGAAAAACATAAACCAGGTTGTAAAACAGTGTTGAGAGCCAGGAACACAAAAGAAAAGTGAGAGAGGGAAAGGAATGAAGGTTTATTGCAATTACGTCAGATTGGATGTAGGAAAAGTCAAAGAAATATTCGGAGACTATCGCGAGGACATTACAGTGGCAAATTCTCCGGGCGGCTTCCGTCTATTGTTGCATTAGCCGGTGGTCCTTAATTTCGTGTTTGTTTCAATGCCTTCAGCAATGACAATTATAGATGAAGCTCTCTAAAGCGCCGAGAAAAAGATCGCAGACGCCCCGCCCCCCTCATAGCTGGCCAGCAATGTGGCCGCTTTTCTGTCCAGTCGCTACCGTGTCCCATAAATACCCCTGCTAAATTGGGCCTGAGCCGCCCTCCGTATAGGGCAATCGTTAACGGGGCGAAAGAAAGATTTGTCGTGCGTGTGTACAGCCCAAGCCCCATCCCGCCGTGAAGTACAGCCGATGTCGTCGGCGCGAGATATGAAGTACGCCGTTCCGGATACGGCGCTCTTTTCGTTTTTTTCATGTGCGTGTATGTGTATGTGTGCCTATCGAAAGTTTCCTTCAAGCCACGTTCAATTCTGACAGCACGCCGCCGTATCCTTTGACTCGACGCTTCCGGAAACTGCACGGCGCCCAACTGTCCCATTTAGGAGGAGAGAGAGAGAGAGAGAGAGAGAGCCGCCCTGCGTGTTCATGGCCGTTCGTCACGAGAGCTCACACAAGTATGGGACAAAACAGCTATATGTAGACCCGAATTAGGCTGCCTCACGGAACGGCGCGTGCTCCGTCTGACGTCAATCGTGGTCAATTGCACCACTGCGCTATACCTGACAGGGCAAAGCTCTCCCAAATGTGACTGTTGCACAGCCTGCAGCACATGCCGCGTGTGCTGGCATGCGCCGGTAAGCAAGCACACGCAGCATCTTGAAATTCGGGCTGCATTGATCTCAAACAATAGCTGCTGCTAGCGTTTTCTTCTGGTGAAGAAAAAAAAATACGTCATTTTTAAGTAGAAAAAAAAAACAGCGTTCGAGCGGAATAATTACTTTGCGACCTTAAAATCGAACGGAAACATGAGAAATAGTAAGGGAGATGCAGCTATAGAAGAAAATAAAGGCTGAATCCGGTTGGCAACCCTGAACTGGGGAAGGGGACAAAAAGATTCACTGCGTACACACGCCCGAGCATACAGTCAGCTGTTAGCGGTCACATTGGCGGTGCACTTGTGGCTTTGTGCATCGCAAACGCGCGAGAATTGAATTCTGGCGTTTTACGTGCCAAAACCACGAGTTAGTTATGAGGTACGCCGTAGTGGGGGGCTCGGGATTAATTTTGACCACCAGGAGGATCTTTAACGTGCCCCCAATGCACGGAACATGGGCGTTTTTTTACCTTTCGCCCCCATGGAAATGCGGCCACCGCGGCCGGGATTTGATCCCGCGACCTCGTGCTAAGCAGCACAACACCATAGCCGCTAAGCCACCACGGCGGATGTAAATGCACGAGACCACGGTCACAAAAGTTCTGCTTCTCTGAAAAAAATGTAATATATTGGCCTCAAAGCGGCGCGAAGGCAAGCCTGTAATCATCGTATGAAGAGCAGTCACACGGTATATATATGTGCTTGAAGTTCTTTTCTGCTCCACGGGTGTGTTACTATTGGCACTGTCCGCCAGTACAATTAGGAATCAATTAGAGTTCGTAAAAGCAATGCATATTCGCAATCGATACAGTCTGCTTCTTATTCTTCTTCTCCTCGAGTAACACCAAATAACACGGTAGTTTATTCTGCGAGTGCATTTTGTGCAAGGCACAGTTTAGTGAAATCCGATGTGCCACTGTGATGTATACGGGAAAGAAGGCTATAGGTGGCCCACTGCGTCCGTTCTCGACTACGGAATCGAATTGCGCACACGGCTTCTCCGCACGGGCAGCTCCGTCGGCCTTTGTTTATTGCCTGCCTCAACCGCTTGATGGTAATGTACTCTGACCGCCGGTACGAGTTGTTGATGGGGGCCGCTACGCATGAGCTTACAGGAGAGCTTGTAGAGGCTTTTAATCGCAGAATATAGGCCAGTGAATGGACAACTTTGATTGACATAATAGACTGCGCTAAGGAGGGCGACAACTTTGGACCCTATCGACGTCATGACGTAACATATTTTGCACTCTGGTGGAACGTGCTATCGGCCCACGCATCTGCCTGCAGCCATCATTATGTATATGGCACATCGCTACAGTTGAGACTTTCCTGCAGACCCACCTACGTGCTTTCTTCTTCCCGCTATTATATTTTTATGGCAGTTGCAGGTTCAGCCTACTTCTTGTCGCCATGAAAGATTTGCACGACCTCTATGTCTCGCATCTACATCGAAGGCATTTTGCATGGCGATGTCTACGAAATAACCACCGCACCAGTGGAGCTGGCAGCGCTGGATTAAGGGGGGCGGGGGGGGGGGGGGCTAAGGGGGCCCAGGGCCTTACCTCGGACAGTAGGAGAAGGGGGCCCATTTATTCTAACCTGCTTAGTACATAAAACCATGGGCAACGGAACTTCGAGCGACATGTATGAAGCGAGAAAGCCAGAACGAGCAGACGGGGCCCCCTGACTAATGTAACAGCATGCGTTTAGCCTGATCAGTTGGGGAGAGGTTGTCGAGCTGCAAAAACAGGAATCCCCCGCCACAACGGCGGGGCCCTCTTTCTTACGAAGCGAGGTGCGTTTGCATGGAAGAGTTTTCGTGGTTTCCTGTCAGTCCGTCTGTCCAGTGCTGTCTGGAGAGGGGGGACAAGGGGGAAACACCTAAATCATGTAATGTGGGACGAGGACCCCTAAATCTCCCTTGTCCCTCGTCACCACCACGCCGCCCTCCACCTCTCAAATAGTTTCGCCGCTGTCCTTCTCATTGCAAGGATGTGCTGCAGTGCCCAACAGTGCCTCCCATTCGACTTTTTTTTACCGTGATGGTAATTTGGGCGGAGGAGGATGAGTCCGATAGCAGCTGATGATGAGTATGATGGCAGAGTCTAGGCAGGAAAGGAAGGAAGACGCCACACGTGCTTTTGTCCGCGTGCCGTGCGGCATGGAATGTTCACTGTTCGGGCTAGGGTTGCGGAAGAGTGAAGGGGGAAGTTGGAGAGCTGGACACAAAGGCCTATTTCCAGGGCCCATTGTTGCCTAGTGGCTGCGCCAGGCCCCGCACACTCTCAAGTTCAACAAATGGCCACAGAGGGCGAAAAATCAATCGAGGCGCGTTTCAGCGTAAGCGCGCAAGTGGAGCTACTGTAATTTGGTCGAATACTTTAATTTGTGCTTTCTCTGCTAGGGGCGCTAAACATGCTGAATTTTTTTATTTACGCAAACCATTGACATGAACAATCGAGGTGTCTAAGGATGCTTTTTTATCTCAGGCAAATAGGCAGTTGATTTTTTAAAATTTGATTGTTGAAGCCGCTTTTTAGTCATAGCGTCAAGGTTTTTGTGCTTGATTAAACACCGACAGCCGACAGCCTATTGGTATCGATGTGTTTCCTGGCCGTTGGCGTTCGAATACTACGGCGGTAAAACATTTTCGAAAGCATGCTGGTTTCGTCTGCGAGTCATTACATAGACTTGCTGTAAAAAGGTCTACTCTTGGCAAGGAATAGTGCCTCATTTTGTTAAGGCGTTGATTATCGTAATGAATGCGGCGGAGGTTGAGGAAGTGCGCTTGAAGGTACGTTTTTATGCCGTTGATCTCCATAACACCGTAAGTACGCAAACCGATGTCACAGAACACCCGATACATCATTATGTGTCCTCCGTCATCGCTTGTTTGCTGTACGCCTACTAATTCTTCATTTCTTCAAGTGTTGTATCCTCCTTTTGTCCTTGTTCTCTTGTGCTTCAGTTACAGTATGTCGTTCCGTCAGCTGTAACGCGCATTCGCAAAACCAATACGTTTGATAAGACGCAGTGGTTATCATAATTTCACTACACGTGTATAAGCTGGCACATATGGTTCAGATACAGATACCTGTATGCAGACTTGCACGACGTTGATGCGGAGATTAGGATAATTATGACACCCGTAAGGAAGAGGCAGCTGACGGCCGTAAGCTGTTGCGTTCTTTCCGCCGAACTACCCGGCCTGGTAGTGCTGTAAAGATGCTGTATAAAAGTGACGCGGTGACAGGGAAATTATTATACTTAGCAGCCGACCGTACGTTTTGTAGCTTAGGTCTTCTTTCTTGTGCGTTTGTGCTACCCTTATTAATGAGCCATTTCTTGACTATGTTCTTGACTATGTAACCGCGTTTGTGTGGATGCGTAGACGTGTGCTGTTTGTTGTACTTGTAAAATACAAATAAAATATTTTCAGGCTTACTCAATCTTTGGTATCGTGTGCGTTTATTCCAGTCGAGGCCATCGTGCCACCTGGAAACCGCATTCTGTCAGTAGCCCTACACGAAATGCAACAGCTGGCGCGCGGCGGCACAACTCGGGGTAACGGCGGCGTAATGAACAAAAAACCGCTCGGGATGCCCTTAAAAGTCAGTTCAGAGTGTGCCTTAACTCGATATGACTCAGCGCTACATGTATTCTGCTGCGCCTCGATCGTGCTCCCGCCAGTTTGGTTGCTGTGTGGCAAACGTAGCGCCTACATAAATATATAGGCGCTACGTTTGCCACACAGCAACTAAACTGGCGGGAGCACGATCGAGGCGCACCATCTAGAAACCCAGTAAAGCCACAGAACACCTGGTAAACTGTGCAAAACCCCGTTTCCGTTTCCTGTTGTACAGCGCCACCCGTGGTCGCATACTTTAGTTCACGACGCCACCGCTACGCTTATTTCCGTAGCACTGTGGAAGGTACAGTTTCCCTTCTCTAGGTGGTCTGTGGCAGGTGTTCTGTGGCTGCGCACTCTCGTGCGCGCTCGACGGAAAAAGTAGGTCAGACTGGCCGCCGAACTTTCCACAAAGAAGTAGAAAAAGTTGACTCAGAGGCGGCGGAGGGCGCGTAACTTCGCCCGCGCTAGAAGTCGCCCTCTCCCCTTCGTTCTCGTGCTCGGCGTCGACGGGGCGAAAGAAATATCGAGAACTTCCCAGAACAGACGCTTGCTCCTAGCCAATAGGAAGACGAGACCGGAACGTGAGAAGGAGTGAGTTCGCACAGAGAAGGAGGGAATTAGTACAAGGAACTCTATGCGTATGTGAACGCCTGCTTTGGCGCTAAAAAAAGGAAGTTGATCGCATGCTGCGATTCAGCCCCGAGCCACCGGTTAAGCTTGCATAAGCCCGCCCGCTGAGGAGCTCCCGGGGGACGCACCACTCTCGGCCAGCCACGGACCACCCAGGCAGCGTGCGCCAGTCATCGGGACGGCCACCGTTGGACACCTGTCGTCGCGTCGGACTGACGAATTGCCCGGCGAATAATCAGCATCCATTCATGCGAAAATGCTCTGTCGGAAGCACCAAAGTGGTGCATCTAAACGAAAGGCGACATCAAAGTGGTGCATCTAAACGAAAGGCGAAGTTAGAAAGAGAAGAGCGTGAAAAGAAGCTACCAAATATGACAAAGTACCTACTGAATGCAGCTTCCGCGGAGCAGTATGATCGCTCTACCCAGAGTCCGTGTCAAAATTCCAATTGTACCGACTGTGCTTCTGTGGAGGACTTGCCAACTCCATCACCCCGGTTTCCTGGTAAGCAAGCTTTGTCTCATCTTGGTTGTCTGGATCCTGTGAAAACGGTGCCAACCTCGGACGTCCATATTTCTGAGCAGCCGACGCTAACCGAGCCCTGTCCTGTTCCTGAGTCAGCAACGTCTATGCTACTCGGCCGGGCCTCTGCCACAAAGCTTCAGGTGTCCGGTCCGCCACGCCCGATTTCTACTACTGCTGATCAACTGGTGCCAGACTTCCCCGATGAGCCTCCTTCTACTGACGAGCGCCAGGAAACAACACTCCAAGAACTGATTCACTTGTTTGCTGTTAGTTTGGCTTCAAATAATTATGTTCCCACCCACAAAGTGTGCCTCGAGAGGACGCATGAGACGGCTTCTCGTTGCGGCAACACAGAAGTACAGACACCCCCGCAGCAAGAGGTACGTTGCGAGATTCTCCGAAGTGACCCTGCTAAGTGGCCGGACGTTACTATTGACAGCTTTCGGAGTGTATGCCTTGAGAAAGGGCCATTGTATTTTCAAAATCGGGCAGAAAATTTTCCATCTTCCGAAAGGCAATGCAAAACTCAGAAACGCTATATGTCACCTCATCTTTTCGTGCGAAAGGCTGTAAATGGGGAGGCGTTCGAGCGACACTGGTTAATGTACTCGGAGTCGAAAGCTTCCGTTTACTGTCTCATGTGCAAACTATTATCGATTTCAAGCACCCCAGTGCTTTCACCATGCACGGCTTTTCTGATTGGAAAAGAGCAGAATAAAATGTTTGCGCACATGAAAATAGCGTCGAGCACCGGAACTACGTGGCAGCATGGCTCACCCGCTCTAACTCGAGCAGCACAATTGACAAGAAGCTGGCTAAGCACCTTGTCACAGAGACCGCTTACTGGACAGAGGTGTTGAAGCACGTAGTCGTTGTAGTTAAGCTTCTAGCTGAGCGCAACCTAGTGTTTAGGGGCAGTGAGGAGATTTTTGGTTCACCGAGAAATGGCAATTATATGGGAGTGCTTGAGGCCATTGCCAAGTTTGATCCCTATCTAGAGGAGCACATCAAACGCTACGGGAACAAAGGAAAAGGTCACCCATCGTATCTGTCAAAAACCATTTGTGATGAATTTATCGAGCATATGACAAAGGCTGTCAAGGGACGTCTCGTTGACGAAGTGAAACGCGCAAAACACTTCTCTTTAATTGTTGATTCGACTGCAGACCTTACTAACGTTCATCAGCTGTCAGTTATTTTACGATACTATTTAAATGGGAAAGTTTACAAACGCTTTCTTGAATTTGCTCCAATTGAATCGCATACCGGCTTGTATCTTTTGGATACCGTGATGTCGTTCTTGACGACCAATGGCATCTCAATTGATGATTGTAGGGGCCAAGCTTATGATAATGCGAGTAATATGTCAGGAAAATAGAAAGGACTGCAAGCTCAAATCAAATACCTGAACGCATTGGCAGTCTACGTTTCGTGTGCTAGTCATTCACTGAACCATGTTGGCGCGTGTAGCGTTGACAGTTGCCTTGAGGCAGTCAAATTTTTCACTGTAATTCAGAGACTGTATGTATTCTTTGCTACCTCACCTAAGCGATGGAGGTATCTTTTAAGCAGCATGGGCGGAACTGTCCAGCAGCTTGTTTTGAAAATTCTCTCCGAGACCAAGTGGTCGAGACCCGCTGAATCATGTAAGGCCATTCTGAAAAGTTTCAATGCAGTCTTTTGTTGCCTTGAGGCTAGATCAAAGAACGAAGAAAAACGGTGACGCTAGGAACGAAGCGCACTCTCTCTTCAAGAAAATAACAAAACTAGAGACTGCATTCATGGCGATTTTCTGGAGTGAAACCTTGGAGCGCTTTGACAAAACATGCGTAGCACTTCAGAAACTCGGTCTAGACATTTCAACTGCTGTAGACCTGCTGAGCTCTCTAAAAGGCTTCGTTAATTCTTTGCGACCTCTCTTTGATACCTTCGAAGAGAGAGCACGCACGCTATAGTCGGATACAACTTTAGAAAAAAGGGGGCGCTTACTCCTCCGAGGCGGGTGCACCAATGGGCGCGCATTCTGGGCCGACGTCATGCGCCGGACGGCCGGTGACTTCGCCGCTTCGGTCATCTGGGCGGGGCCTCCCCTTTTTTCTAAAGTTGTATCCGACTATAAGTACCAATCAATGTTATCAGGATCAGGGCAGACGCATCGTTTTCAGTAAGCACTCGGACGGAAAAGGTGATAGTGTGCTACGAGGTAGGAAAAAGTTTATCGCAGAGACCTACAATGTTGCACTTGACAGTCTAGGCTCTGCTTTGCGAGTGCGAAAGGCTGCCTACCCTGAACTCTGCCAAATGTTCGGATTCTTAAAATTGCTGACAGAATTTGGGAGCCAGGCCTATCTGGCACAGCAGGCTGAGAAGTTGGTGGAAACCAACAAAAATGATTTGTAGCCAGCATTTTCCGCTGAAATCGTTCAGTTTGCAAACTTTCTGCACAGCTCTTTGTGCCAGGACACGAGTCCACTGGGAATAATGAAGTTTCTGCACGAAAGAAAGCTTATTGATGTGTTTCCGAACCTTTCTATTGCTTTGCGAATGTACTTAAGCATACCCGTGGAAAACTGTGAGACCGAACGATCGTTTTCCAAGTTGTCACTGATGAAAAATCGCCTTCGTTCGAGCCTGCTTGACGACAAGGTGAACTCGCTTGCTATCATGTCCATTGAAAGTGACCTCCTCCGCGATCTATCCTTCGAACAGACTATATCTGATTTCGCTAAAGCGAAGGTGCGAAAGATGCCATTTTAAAAGAGGACTGTTTGCGCTATGCATGAATAGTTCCAATAAGTTCGTTGTGTCGCCTCCCAGCCTCCACGTTGCCAATGAAACGCTGAGCAGTGTAATTCAAGATATCCAAATATTCGTTGTTCGTCTCTTGTTTGTTCTTTTGATATTTAGCGTGCTTATAAAGAAGTGTATTTTTTTTTTATATTGACACGTTTATTTGGTGTCGACCTTGCTTGTCTTACCTTTAACGAAAATATTTTCAAATAATGTTTTGTAATTACAGTTGGTAATTTTCATCTGTATTCTGGTGCATTTTATGGTGTTTGTATTGCCTTAAGTATTGTATATATTTATTGCATACTTATAGAGTAACGTGGATAACGATTACTGCAGTCTGATGCTTGAAGTTTAATAAAGAATATTTTGGATACAACCATGCGTCTCCTCACGCGGTTAAACTTAGTGATGCAAACAAAGCCTAGCTTAAGAAGGATTGACATCTGAGTTGTGCTGTCTTTTCTACGTTCTTGTTCGTCTTGAGTGCACTAATCGTTTCCTTAAAGCCTAGCTTTTGCTGAAAACAGAATGCAGATTAATCACAAAGTGAACATATGTGTTGGTGTTTACAAGAGCACGCGTTTCAAGCAAGTTTTGTTGTTTTCCTCATAATAATAACAACAATAATAATAATCCCGTTGATCGCACTTCCTTCTTTTTAATTTGGGGGAATTAAAATTAAACATGGCTCATTTCCAGTAGCGTAGCAGGGGACAGGGGGGGGGGGGAGTCAGTATAGGGAAAGGGGGCCTGAATGCACATTAGTCCAAGGCCCCCATTTATCTTAATCTGGCCCTGGAAGCTGGTGATGACGGAAGAACCATGTGTGTCGTGTGCATTCCATCTCAATATGCATCACGCAAAAGAAGCAGAGCGGCTTGCTTCGGAGCAAACGTGGACAAGCTGGAATGCTTTCCAACTCCTAGAATGGTGAGGCGTCTTTGTGGTCGCCGGAGACACGACAAAGCAGGCGGTGTTCTTGCTTCAGGCGTGGAAGCAGACAACGCGAGAAATGAAAGGAAGCTACATTACTCGTGCACCTTTCTCTGGTTGCGAATGTGGACACTATTCGGAAAACGTATAACACCTCTTAATGGGTTGCCCTCGATAGGAACCACATTATATGTGTTTTGAGAACAGCACATAACCACTTGATGACAGGCCTGAGGTAACGCTTCCCCGCAATGAGCTCCTCTGAAGGCTTTAGCAGCATTACTAAGGAATAGCGACATAGTATCGAATTGTAAATATGGAGCGAGCTTTAGCCTTCTTTATGTATTACTTGTTTATTTTCTTGTGTTCTAGTTGCCTTCCTATTCTAGGTTCTTCAATCGAGATTTTGTGTTTGCATGGGTATTTGGCTTTGATAATGTCTCATGTTTCTCGTGTGGTATAGCAAAACTGTACGAAACCTATTTCTTTTTCTTTACTTGTTTAAGTGACCGTCTATGAAGTCGTTATGAAATGCCTATGAACGTTAGAGAACGGTTTCCTGCATTGTATATATATATATATATATATATATATATATATATATATATATATATATATATATATATATATATATATATATAGAGAGAGAGAGAGAGAGAGAGAGAGAGAGAGAGAGAAAGGGAAAGGAAGGAAGGATATATAAGGAAAAGAAAGATAAGAAACGGATAGATGATCTAATAAATGAATGTGAAGACATAGACAAAATGAGTCCATTGTACATGATTTTAAACCAGAAGGTGACATGTTCCAAAGTGATAGACATGAAAATATTGCTGTGATACGGCCGCAAATAGCTCAAACTTTAAGCAAAAACAGATTACGGTATGTGGAAAGCCTAGTGTTGTTGGTATTCATAAGACTAAGATCAGTAAAACTGAAAATACATAATTCAAGATTTATAAGACGAGACGTGATGATCAGTAATTTATGACTAACAAGTTTGCGTAGAGATAAAATATTCAGCTAACGAAAAATGGGGGCAGATAGAGATCAATATGGCTTGAAAGCGATGAGTCTTAAAGCTGTAGACATAGATGTATGAAGAAGGTGTCTATGAAGTGTCACCGCTGAGGAAGAAATGTTTCGCTGTAGCCAACAGGAAAGAAACGCCATGAAATTTGTCTTCGATGGATTGGTGCGTAATGTGTTCGTTACGCACCGTGAGTGAATATTCAAATAGATATTTAGTAGATGGTAGAACGTAAGTGCATTCTTATGTATGGTAAGAATTGTGGTATCTTCAGCGTAGAGGAGAGAGTTAGTGTGTTTCAATCTAAACGGTAAATCGTTAATGAATAGCAAGAACAAAAGGGGCTCCAAGATTGATCCCTGGGCAACGCCTATTTTAGTGGTTGTTGGCGTTGAGAGACAATAATTTGCCTGTGCAACATACGCCTGATTAATAATATAGCTTTGAATCAGTTGTAAAGATGGTCCAGATATGCCGAAACAATCAAGCTTATAAAAGAGGAAGTGGTGATCAAATGTACCAAATGCCTTATTGAGATCAATAAACACAACTTCAAAGAGTAACCCCTGATCTATTGCTAGTTTAACTCTGTAGTGAAAGTGATTAATATGACTTGAGATAAGTTAAATTTACATAGTACTTCGTTAAACGCTTGTAGATAAGTTTTTCAGTTATTTTAATAAAGAATGGTAAAATGCAAAATTGGGCGATAGTTAATGCATTTGCGGTCACCTTCCGTAAAGATGAGAATTATTTTTCCTACCTTCAGGCTTTGAGGAAACACAGCAGCTGAAAAAAAGTTTGTTCATTAAATCGGCCAGGATTGGCGAGAGTTGTTTCGATACAAGTTTACTTCTAGAAGGGGAAATTTGATCAAGCCATGAGCCAGTGGTCTTTAGTGATGAGATCATTTTATTAACTTCCTCTGGTACTGTAGGGTAGAGAAAGAAGGAACGGGAACTGCGGAAGACTGCACAGTGCGAGTTCTGATTTTATGTTTTTATTTGTATCTATTGGGGCACTGAAATGAGAGCTGAAAGCGTTAGATATGACATTAGGATCCGCGTATGCATCTTTATTACAATTATGTTGGCTGGGTGTGATTTAGGTTCATTCGCGTTAATAATTATTTCAGACGCTCTTCACCACTTTGTGTGAAGCCAATCATTCCCTCGAAAAATACCTTACGAAAGAATGCACGGTGTGATGCTCTTGCTTTTGCGTGTACACACTTCTATGTTAGTTGAAGTGAAAAAGGAAACAGGCGCTGTTCAAGGTGAAGAAAATTCTTTTAAAAAAAATGGACGTTTCGACCCCCGACACGAGGGCCTTGTTCACGACGAAGAGGGAAGCAAGACGGGAGCGAGGTTGTGCTGGTTGAGTTTATGTTGCTGTTCTCGTGGCACACGAGATGTTTGAATTTGAAAAATGTGTGGATCCGATGCAGATTTTGGAATCTATGCGAAGAGATTTTCTAAATGCTCCGCAGTCGTGTAATCTCAAACAACGTTTGTATTTATCCACACCACAAAGTTCCCAAGTTTATATTCACGCCAATTTGATGTTTATGCACTGCACCGCTTACAAACTATGCCGAAATGCAACCATTAAATCAGGCGAATGCAAAATGTGAAATGTCTACGCAGCCATGTCACGAGGAAGAAGGCCGTGTATAATGCTTGTCGAGGGAAGAGTGGAGACAGCAGGCACATGCACAAAGAAGTACGACACACGTATATAGCTACATTTAAGGATTCCGTACCTCTTGGGGTCACAGTGGTGCATACCTGCTCTTGACCAAAAAAGGGCACGAACCCGGTGGCGCATACTGAATGGCTAAACCGAAGAAAATCAAGTAAAATAAAGAATGCGGTAAATATAATGCGCTATTCCTTCTGTCAGCAAATCTATGGGCCTTACAAATACCTTTGAGCTGACGTTATACTGTATGTTGAGGTTTTATGTGGCAATTATTATTATTTTTTTTGGTACGCAGAACAGACGTGCGCTTATTTGCACAACTCTTTCGGTAAGCATACAAGGGTTATATATAAGCTCGTCCACTCGTTTCGCATATATATATGCGAAAACTGCTGAACAAAATATAGCGCCCCAAATGTGAAACATTGCTGCAGCTGTCCTCGCTAAAAATTGTTTACGCCGCCACTGCTAGATTTGAGACCTCTTAGGTGTCAGGCATGACGTTCGCATTGTTTTTAGCAGTGAGCTGTTATATGGGAAGTTTCTCAGCAGATTGCTTTTGAGTGCTGAAACGTTGGACCCCAGCGGATGGTTTGCCATTAAAGCAAGTAAACCAAGTAAACCAAAATAAATCAGAAGCCTGATTTTACCGATCATCCACCGCACCAAAATTCGTCTGTTTGTGAGCTCGCACGGGACTCAACGGAATGCCCTCCAGATGTACATAGCTTGTTTCTTTATCGCATGACATTGCAGTTACAAATGTGTGGCGACTAACGTTAACATAAGCGTTGAATGCAAAAGCACGTAAAAATACCGAAAGCGACAAATCACCTCAGGTAAACGAACGCCATGTCTATAGCGGCGAAATACATGCGGTATGGCTACAAAGGTGGCAATTACGTTGCGCTATCGAGCAATCTCTTCTTCGAAGAGTGGCTTCATCGACCGAGGTGGCTGGCGTCTCTGTCGATCATGCGCCTTCTCCATAATGAGTGCAGTTTCACTGACACACACAGGTCTTAAGACACAATGTGTACGCGTTTCTCTTGAACTGAGGGCGCCAGATGACCTGATATAATGATTAATGCGTAGTACGCGCCGCAGTTCATGATGGTGATCACGATACCGGTATCGTGACCGGTATACTGGCATCGCTGGCCAGCGTACAGTATACCAGCGTACAGTACGGAGAAGAATAATTCATTTACACGACCCATGTCCGGGTCTGCGTTCTAGGGTTACAGTCATCCCATAGGAAGTGCGCGGGTGAGGCGGGCGCTTTGATGAAAAATTACGTTATGAAACTCTGTTGTGATTTTCGGGAGCACTACCGAAGGGAGACGGTGAACACTTCAATAAGTTGCGGGCAGTCAGTTTTGCACTGAGGTTCAGCGTACCTGGCGAGAGCGCGCCCGACAGCAGGTCGAACCGCTGCAGCTGATTTACTGCGCGCAGCAAGGGCAGTAAAGGTGAGGAAGGTGGCACAGCTAAGCGCAGCGATGAACCATCGACAGCGCACATAGCACAATAGGCTGAAGCGAGGGCAGTGGAGCTAAGTGTTACATAAAGTGCGGCGCTCTGACTGTTTTTTTTTTATTGATATGATATAAGGAGATGTTGGCGCGCAATTTAAGGCGCCGGCTACTCCTTATCTCTTGGGTGGTTCCGTCATACATCATTCAGGGTTCACGGTTACATATCAAATAATCATTTCACACAAGCACCAGGACTTATAAAGCAACGTTTCCACAGGAAGACTATGGCAAATGTCTCCACACCTATGTAGTCGAAAGTCTCAAAAGTAGAAACGATACTGTCGCCTAATAACACATTTTCTAGTCAGCGGATCAGCGGGTACATACAGTATACATGGCAAATGTCTCCACACTTATGTAGTCGAAAGTATCAAAAGTACAAACGATACCGTTGCCTAATAGCACATTGTCTAGTCAGCGGGTGGTATATACATCGTGTAAACAATCATTCACAGTCACAACAAAGCAGTCAACATAACATAATTCCCAAACAGATGGATATATAGAGTCACATTGAAATGAACAGAGCAATGAAAGCACTAATAGCGTCCAGCGATGCCGCTGTCCTCAAAGAAAGTCTTTAGTGCTTTTAAAGCGCTCTTCTGCAAGGCCGTTGTTGGCCAAGGGCCCAAAAGTTTCCTTAAACTGAAAGGTCTGCGGTCTAATTTACTTAGCGCTGATTTAAGTCGGCATCTTGGTGTGTCGTGATGTGGGCAATCTAGAAGGAGGTGATATATATCTTCATCTACAAATCCGCAACATTCGGGGGTTTCCGCTCGGCCAATTCTGTGTAAGAAATGCTTTGTGTAGGCAGTGCCTAGCCTTAATCGATGAATAAGCGTTTCCATAGTTCTATCTAATGACAATGAAAATTTGAATTCAATAAATGGATCAATATGATATAAGTCAGAGCTCTTAGAATTCTGGTCAAACCAAGTGTTTCTAGACATGTTGAAAGTCGTTGTCCTTATAATGCAGCGTAATTCATTCTTTGATATTGGGAGCGGAGCCGTATCATCTTTCAGGTGCGCTTGTCGTGCTGCTTCATCAGCTGCTGTGTTGCCAGGAATGTTGCAATGCCCTGGTATCCACTGGAATGCTATTGCATGTTTTGCTTCGCTTGCCTTTGTGAGGTATTTAAGTGTTTCATATATTACACTGTCGCTGAATGTTTTCCCCTTTGTGCTGCAGAGTGATGTTAGTGCCGCCTGTGAATCGCTGAAGATTACCCATTTTTGCGCTTCTGCTACTGACAATATAAATTTTACCGCACATAGGATTGCGAACAGTTCAGCCGTTGTGGACGAAGTCGCACGAGATAACTTAAATGATTCTTGTTTGTTGAGGTGCGGTATAATGAATGATGAAGTTGAAGAGGTTGCTGTACTGGAGCCGTCTGTATAGACGTGTGTGTATCCTGAATACCGCATATATATCTGGTATAGTGCTAGTTGTTGAGCAGCTTGAATGAACATGTCTCTTTTGCTGAATATCCCTTCTACTGATAATTCAATTTTTGGAATTGCAAGCAGCCATGGAGGATATTCGATGTCTGAGTTCCAAAATTCATTTTCTGGCAATATGTGAAGATTTTCTTGAATTTCTATATGAACATAACTTCTATCTCGATTCATTATGTCTAAAGCCAATGGGTGGTTTTTATGCTGGGTTTGAAGGCGGAAATAATGCCGGCATGTTTCTGTAGTTCGCATAACTGGAAATGGTGATTGGCGAGCCTCAGCTATTACAAGAGAACTCGAAGTCGCTCGTGGAACTCCTAGACACAGGCGTAGTCCTCTAGCTAAAAGTCTTTGAAGTCTCTCTTCTGACGTGTGGGAAAGTCCGTGTAAGATGGGCGCGGAATATACAATTTTTTGTCGTATTAATGCATTGTAAACAGTCAGCATGGACGATACTGATCCGCCCCATGATGTGCCTGCAAGTCTGCGAAGTATAGTCACTATGGCATTGACCTCGTTTTCGAGTTTTTTTAAGTGGGGTGCCCAGGATAGCTGCCTATCAAGTATTATGCCAAGAAATCGATGCTGTGTGACAATCGTTAGAGGGTGTCCTTCCAGATTAAGAGTGAAATTTTTTAACACCTTCCGAGTGAAGGGCAATACAGCAGTCTTTGCATGTGATAGTACCATTCCTCTTTCTCTCAAAAATTGGTTGATTATATTTATGCCGTCTTGCAATGCCATCTGGAGTAGTTGAGCTTTAGACCCAGATGTCCAAATACACACATCATCTGCATACAGTGAAAACTTTAACTGTGATGGCAGTCTTCGCGTTAAATCAGCCATGACGCAGTTAAAAAGGAAGGGGCTGAGTACGCTTCCCTGTGGTACTCCCTGTTTGACAATATGTTCAGAACTCTTTCCTTCACCCGTCTGAACAAATATTTTGCGACCTGATAAAAATTCAGAAATCCATCGCAAGGACCGGCCAGACAGACCAAGTTCCAACATGCTTAGCAGAACATGAACGTGACTAACGGTGTCAAATGCCCTCTTGATGTCTAGGAATACTGCTATCGTCATGTTTCCACGTGCACGCTCGTGCTCCACACAGGTTACTATATCTAATATTGCATCCATTGTGCATCTATGTTTTCTAAAACCTACTAAGTAGTTGGACAACACCTTCGTTTCATTACACCACCATTGAAGTCGCGCGTCAATCATTTTCTCCATTACTTTGCATAAACAACTTGTCAAACTAACGGCGCGGAAGGATTCAAGGCACAAGGGCGTCTTACCAGGTTTTAAAATTGGTATGATTCGAGCGACTTTCCAAGAGTCAGGTACAGTTTCCTCTATCCATAAGTTATTATAGATGTCTAAGAGCGCATTTGTACCTGTCGGTCCGAGGTTTCTTAGCATATTGTACGTAATGCCGTCCGGCCCAGCAGCGGACTTTTGGCGACATGATGCAATTGCACATTGGAGCTCGTTTAATGTGAAAGTGTGATCTAACTGAGGATGTTGGGCCCAGTAGCAAGCAGTAATTTTTCGCTTAGCCAACTCTACTGAAATATCAAATTCTGCACATTGTGATGAAAAGGCAGATCTGGAAATTAGCTCACAAAATTCATCTGCAACTAATATTTCACACGTGTCCCTGGCTACAGCGAGAGCACGAAATGGGAAGCTTTGTGTTACAGGTCCGCTTAAAGAACGAATTACTAGAAAAATTCGTGGGACAGCCGTGTGAGGAGACAGCGTGCCACAGAAATCGCGCCAGCGCCGTTTGCCTAAGCTTTCCATTCGTCTGCGCATTACATTGTGTATTTTCTGAGCGTTTCTGTATGCTTCTAAACTTCCGCTCCGTCGGTAAGCTCTTTCGGATCGGCGTCGGATGGCTCTTAGGTGTTCATATTCTCCGTCAACTGCAGCATAGTCTTTTGGTATTGGGACCTTCTTTGTGCATATGTTCATATTATCCTGCAAAAATTCTGTAAATTTTTCCACTGTTGCATGTTGGTTAATTTGATCCGTTAGGCGGTATCGAAAAGCTTGCCAGTTGGTTAGTCTGCTGTAACGCCTGATATCATAGCGCATGCTAGGGTGGTTAACAAGAATGGGAAAATGATCACTTCCGCGCGTTTCCATATCTGTTGTCCATCCCACACCATTCACTAGATCATGTGAACACAGGGTAACATCTATGCAGCTTGAGTAATTATATCCACGAAGGAATGTTGGCGACCCATCGTTTAAAACAGTCAAGTTGCATTTATCTATGGCGCATTCAATAACATTACCCCGTGCATCACAGTGATCACTGCCCCAGATGATGTTGTGTGCGTTGAAGTCGCCACATATAAATACATTAGAATGAGCTATTTTGAATATATCCACTAGCGCTTCTACTGAAATCCGGTTTGAAGGTTGTAGATATAGATTAATCACTGTTATACAGAGCTTGCCAAAGGATACTTTACATGCGATGAATTCCGGGAAGTCTGAATCACTGGACTGAATTTGATAAGATGGTAGGTCCTTTCTGACGCACAGGAGCACTCTGCTAACAGCACCTTGACGAGAAGTCTTATATATCACATAATTCGAGAGGCGAAAGTCGTCAGTGATTCCCGCCTCTTGAATGCAAAGTATTGGGAAGTTGTATTGCACAAGCAGTTTACGAAAGTCAGCGCACTTTCTTCGAAGACTGTTGGCATTCCACTGAAATATGGAGACATTTTTGTAGCGGTTATTCATGTAGTGCCTGCCGCATTTTCGGCCCGGATTGTTGACACAACAGTGCTTCTAGAGGCAACAAGGCTTTTACTTCTGGTAGGTTGTTTGCTTCCGGCAAAGCAGATAGGATTGCCTTAAGAGCTGCGAAAAGCATTGGCAAAATCAGTTGTGTCACCGATGCTGTAGTGTGTTCGCTATTAGCTGGTGTCACTTCTGCAGTGGATGCGTAAGGTCGCTGAGAGAAATGTGTGGGAGTACAGGAGCTTTCTTGTGTATTACTTTCTGCCTGTTGTCCTCTGGGTTTCCGTAGTATTGATGCATAGGACTGGGCTCTTGACTGTGATCCTCTTGATTGGTCGCTTGATTGCACTGTTGGTTGTTCTCTAGAGGAGGGATATCTTGTTGGTGCTCTTGGCTGTGGTGGTTCCGGTGCCCGCTGAGGTGGGTGATCTGGCACTGGATGAACAATCTCGAGGTTTGGTGCGGGTTCATTGCGTCGCGGTTGTCTTGCATGAATTAGTTCATGTCTACGCATTTGCGCCGCTGCTTTGTTCTGTGGGCAGCCTGAGAAGGAGGCGGCATGGTTCCCCGCACAGTTCGCACATTTAGGTTGAAGAAGTGACTTGCACTGCTTGTGGTCATGGTCTTCTGAGCATATTTTGCATCTACGTGTGCTACGGCAGGTTTTCGCCATGTGCCCGAATCTCTGGCAATTATAGCAGCGAAGTGCGGGTCCTAGGTATTCCTCGACAGGGTGGCTGGTGAAACCCAAGTAAATTCTTCCAGGAATAGGGCGGTCGTCTCTGAAAGTCAAGATTACCGTGTGAAGTGGATATGACTTCACTGCTCCATCTTCTTGGCGGGAATACCTTATCTGTCTGCGTGCCGATATAACTCCTGCGTCTTTCAAGAAGTCTAGGAGTTGATCGTCTGTGTACTGCAGAGGCACATGTTTTATTTTCCCAACGTTTCGCGTGTACGACTCTGGGATGAATGGCTTGACTTCCAGGCCACCTACACTTGAGAGCATCAAAAGGCGTTTCGCCGATGCTAAGGAAGCAACGCTAACACTGAAACTTCCATCTCTGGTCGTCCTGAAAGACTGTACTTTCTCTTTGGCAGCAGAAACTATTTCGGCAGACACTCGGTTTGGATTTACTTGCCAAAAAGTAGTACCTTCATTTGTTGGGCGAAAGACAACCGGAATGCCTTCGGCTCGCTTTTTCTTATACGTGACCACAGTAAATGGCGCATCTTCACCCATATCTTCATCATCACTTAGCTCATAAGTCGATGTTCTATCATCGTCCTTGCCGTCTTCTAGGCGAGGTTTCTTGGTCTCGGCTTCACCATCAGCCATCATTCCTGAGTTCGCTGAAGTTGATTCTGAGTTGGGGAGAACCAAACGTGCCGGCTTTATGAAGTTTTGTGACGCTTGCAAGGCTCCAGGCTTTTCATTACGGCCCGTAGCGTCATTCATATGGCTTGTTAGGTTTGGACGAGCATAAGGCTCGTGACGATGTTCTCGGCTTCCGACCACCGTAGCGGCGGGGTAATAGACAGGTCTTCAAAAAAGAAATGTCGTACCTGTAAGGCGCCTGGCTCGTCGAATCTTCACCCGAACTTCACCCGATCTTCAATCGTCGTCAAAGGTAACCGTAACTATCCAAAAAACCTGACTGTTCTGCTGCGGTATGTGCAGACACTGGGGCGAATTTCAAAACAGCTGCTTGTGTAAAAGTACATTGGACATACATATGATGTGTGTGATTAGGTGCGATTAGGTGCGATTCTGGCAAAGTGCAGCAGACGGAACTTTCGGTTTTGTGAGCAAGAAGTTGACAACAATGTAACAAGCGATCGCTAAATTTCATTTGAAAAGAGCGCCAAGGAGCACTACGTTCTTTCCTTCTTTTTCTTTTCCCATGAGTTTGACATGACTGAAGGTTGCATCAATAACAAAAAACTTCGATACACTGAGTGAAAAAGAAAACTGTCGACCAATTCACGCAACGCCACTAAGGCGGAAGAGAATATTTACTGCCGTATTGAAGCCATATATGAAGGAACGACATGAAAGAAAGTGGCGTGCAAGGGTTTTATGAACTATTTCTCTGGGCAAAACAACCGTTGTTGTAACGTTCAAGAGTACCACGATGGAAACTATAACACATATAACCGCCTCCTCGACGCATTTTTCTTTTTATTGACGTTAAACCTCTTTACTATCGGTCAGAGAGGGTTGCTCGCTAAACCCGCATGCAACGAAAAACATGTTACAGCATTATGGCCTTATATCTTTGCAACCGTACTGCTCACGCACCTTATTTTGGTATCGTTGTGTAGCGGAAGGAAGCCATTACTCGATCGCGCTTCTGTCGCGTGCACAGATGGCGCCGTTGTCGCACGACGCATGACGCAATCGGAGCTAAATTTAACCTCGCACGCTGCGTTCAGAGAGGCGTAGCTCAGCAGTCTATCCGAGCAGGAATTGTCGCGTTTGAGGAGGAGGAAAGAGAAATGCAGAAAGCAGGGAGGTTAACCAGAATAACGTCCGATTGGCTACCCTACACCGGGGAAATGAGCAAGGAGAAAACAAAGATCACAGGGAGAGAGAGGAGGGAAGGAAAGAAGGAAATTGCGGTGAGTTCGCTGATGCATGTGGTCTTACAGAAATGGCATTAATAGTCACAGACATCGCGTTTGAAAGAGCTAACTACGCCATATAGAGGGTATGTTTTATCAAACTCATACTGGTACTTATCAAAAATTATGGGGCGAACAAATGTGCGATTTGTTGCAGAAATTTAACGCTAGCTCGGCTATGACCCCCTGCGTTCGACAAGCAGGGTCCAGTGACCCGGGAAGCAAGACAAAGAGATCTCCAGCTCCTTCGTATACGGCGGAACGTGTCTGTTTCCATAAGGAGCGCAAGTGCAGGGGTCTCAACCAGCTACGAGTGCGGCGGGTTCCAGCGGCGCAGGGCAATCTCGGGCACGACCAGCAGGGGTGCAGGGGGGGGGGGGGGTCATTTCTTTACCCTAGTGCCCCAAAACACTCTGCAAAACAAATTGGCCCACTAAAAATAAGGAGCGAGCACGGTTGGAAAATTACACCGTAGGACGCCCGCTATATCTGTAACAAAAGTTCGGCATGTAAGCTTTCTAATGCTTCAATAAAGGTAACTTGTGCATTATAATTGCGTCCCCCGTTTCTCTACCTATACTGCCCATACACCCTCTGCAGAATCCACAAGACGTTTCACGTATCTCAGTGCTGCTTCGTCGCTGATGCAACCTACCCGATCTTTTTTTCTGTAGTCCCCTTGCGCGTCATTTAGTATCTTCATATTGTTGGTGGGGCATGACGCGGGAGGGGGGTTGGAGGGGATTACATTTTAGATATGGTACTATAGTAGCACACTGAAGTAACCGATCCAGCGTGGCGCGATCACACGCCTCGATAAAGGCGCTCAAGAATCTTGGAGGATTAAGAAATATCAAGAAGGCTACTAAATCACATTATGGATTTTTCATATCTTTATTCGTAATCTTATTCCTGTTCTTCCTGTCCGTGTTGTTTTTCGTTGTCTTGAAATAACAGGCATTCTTGCTTACGTGTTTGCTTGTGTTTTCTTAACTCTGTTGTTCATCTGTGTGGGTACGTGACCTTTGTGCTTGGAATGTAGCCTTCAAAAGAGACCTTATTTGCATCTGCACAAGGCATTTATCTTTTGTGAACATATATGTTATGTGAAAATTTATACTGTGTGAACGCTTGTATTGTGTGAACATGTATAATATAAAAAAGGTCAGATAACAAGAGAAAACCTGCTTGTTGTATTTTTTCACGGTTCCGTTCAGCAATTATCAGGGACAATGAAGTTATAGCGCGATAGCGTGGTATGTAGCGGCATGGTGACACGGCTTAACCAGACTTGTTAAAGAAAATTAAACTCAAGGTGTCGTTTCTACCGCAAGGTCCACAGTGCGACCGCAGAATGAACAATGGAATAGGCCATACCATAGTCATGTGCGCAATCATATCAGCGATCACGTATTCTAATGAGTGATGCGTTGACCTCAAGGATAGTTGGCACAGAACGGTACATTGCGTTACTGGTGTTGTACTATTATGGGCCCCCATATCAGACAGGTTTAGAATAGCGCTTCTTGCTTTGCGCACGTTAAGTGCAAGCACTTCTGCGGGAAATTCCGGCGGGCGTCGCTCAAAGGCACTTAGTTTAGTGTACTCGAATGCGAACGTAACGAAAACTTTAGAAAACAGGGAGCCGTCTGCTACCGTTCCACAACGCTATTTCTCAGCGAGCGTAAACCTTACGTACGTTGAACTCTTCGAGTAACCTAACCTAATTGAACCTAACCTAACCTAACGTACGTTAACACAGCGTACGTGCACCGCAGAAACCCAAAAACTTACGAAGCATGCGCGGTGATGACGACGCTGTTTCTTTACGTAGATGATGCGTTTACGTTTGGTTGCAAACGCCATTCTAAAACCATCTATTAATAAAGCCCTGCGTAAGATACAGTTGCTCGCAAAAATTGGCGCCGGCTAATCATGATAGGCAAAACCCCTATCACCAATGCGGCTGGGCAAAAACAAACGACCCTTACTACTGGAAAGCTTTCCTAACTTGGCTGCCGGCTCCGATGTCGAAACAAAAACGTTTTGCGTTCGTAAAACTTATTTGTGATTAGCCAGCGGCTTTCGCTAATATTACAGTCGTGCGATTGACTGGTGCCTCTTCTTACGGATCGCCTTATGCTGCTACGTCGGGGTACGTAACGAATAGCAACATAGCAGACGGACGCAAACGTCACGATGATCTGCTCCCACGTCGCCCCGTTCTCCGTCATCAGGTCATGATAATAGATCTCCAGGGAAATTAAACTGAAGCTAGTTCGTAGAAGAGCCAATGTAGTTAACTATTTAGGCTGCTCTGTGACTTGCATGCGGGCATTTCTTTCTAGGTTTTCGAGCTTTCATTTCAGTATCGTATCAGTACTCCTTGACATTGCGTCGGGTAAGACCGGATGGTTTCTGTATATTAATTCATAGAGATGGTTTTTAAAACTTGCATGGAGGGAACAGTTCAATTCAGCTTGTTCAGTTGGATTACTTGAAGAGGCGGACATTACTGGCACAACAAGTCGGAACGTATGCATTTTATGGCACATTTCTAAGACGGATATTTCAAAAGGGGTGCTGAGATTTATGCTAAGTAGACAGGACTTCACTACTGTTTGGCTTCAATTTAGCAATTGCAACATGGACCTTAAAGGGAATAAATAGAAAGTTATATAGCCAATCTTTATAATTAGCAACCTGAAAATTGCTATTACTAGTTGAGATAACGTCATCAGCTTCCAGAAACTCGAAAGCATATTTAGCGCCAGCAAACAAGGACGGAAGGGAGACGACAACACAATGCGCTTCCTTCCTCCGTCCCCTTCCGTCGTCTCCCTTCCGTCCTTGTATGCTGGCGCTAAATATGCTTTCAATTTACCAACACGCCCAACAAATGGCAATGCTCCAGAAACTTACCAGGAAAGACGAAACAGCGCAATCTGCCACATTTTTTTTTATGTGTCCAAAATAAAATAAAATTAAGAAAATGCTAAACACGTAGAATCTAGTTCTTAAAAGCGAAAAAAAAAACTTTCAAGTTAGGTTCTTCGGACTGAATTACCAAATGATTTCGCTTAAGAACTCTCGTTATTCTAACGAATGCTTCTCACGCATGGACGGCTTTGTGAAGATAGTCCCCAGTGTATGTGTGAGATACACCATTCATTCGTAAGTGTAGCACAAATAGGTTGTTCATCCTTTAGATGTGGTTGTTTGCTCTTGTGTTTTTTTATAAATTATTATTATAATGTTGAAGACGCACCGCGATACCGCTGCATATTATATAGGGTCGTTTTGTTTCATAGAAATGGCCATTCGTTACAGATCATAGATGCTTGTAAATGTGTACTTTAAATATAGTATCTTCTATCTACCTAGATTACACTACACTTGTATATATAAGGTGTTTTTTATAGTTAGAATATTATTTAAAGATCGCCCCTGGTAAATAGTACACTTCTATTCCTTGAGATGGATTATACTCGAAGACGTTGACATTATTTGCTTGAGAAATTAAAGTGGATCCTCAACAAATAACAAAATTTCTCTAACTAGCTCTCGAACTAATTACTTTACTGCACATATTACAAATAATGAATTGTAGCCGCTGAGTTCACAGGAAATATCCACTTTCAGCGAATTCATTTTGAGGGTAACATAGGGTCGGGATAACGTAAAACTCTGTTTTCATTTCAATTCCGCCTTTAGCCCTCCCTCATAGGTCAAGGTGGCTCAGGACCCGCCCGTATCTATCATGAAGCGCTATGGCGGATATGAAATAAAAACAGATTGGAATAGTTCTAAGTCATCACTGCCCAGTTTCAAGATGCGCGTTCCGAAACTGGTGTTACAAAATACATCTACGTTCCAGTGATTTTTATTCTGCAATGCAAAAAAAAAAAAGGCGTTCTGTTAGAAAAAAAAATTACTGAACAGTGCACTTTACCGTAACAGTGACGGCGCCTATCTCGAAACTGATGTTGTTCTTAGAGTTTGTTCCATGTTATCTTCTTCATCTCGTTATAACGTCGATCGACACCACGAATGACCAGAACGCCAGTCAATCAGGAAATTATCTTGCGTAAGAGAAGTTCTGTGAATACTGCCCCTGGTTACCTGTTTAACATGATGTAAAAAAGTGCAAGGAGCAAGGACAGGCTGCTTTCCACTAACACAAAGAAGAAAAGAAAGAAAGCGCGCAGATGAATGGTTGAAAAAAGTCGGTAATATTGTCAAAAAATAACTAAATAAAGGAAACGTGCAGGATACACAAATAGAAAGAGTTTTGTTAACAAATGACCGGTTGAAACGGGGCGGCACGGCTTCATACATTGAAATTTGAGAATTTGGTAGGGCTTCTCTGAACGACCTCTGTGCGGCGCGTTGCTTCATTACCACACAGCTAAGATGCCAGAACTATACATTCTCGCATTGACAAAAACAGCAACTCCCACTGTCTCCTGTGGTTGAAAATTCGGTATACCTAACCAAAGAGAACGTTACCAAGGGATCTGGGGGACCGAACTGCACGCAATAAGATAGCAGGGAGGGGGGGGGGGGGGAGAAAGAGGGTTAACCAAGTGTCGACGCTCAGGAAGACGAGGTCTACGTACACGGTGGTTGAACTTACTATATGAATAAATGTTGATTATATTTCTCTGTTCCGTCTCTTTCTTTCTTTCTTTTTTCATTTTCATTATTCATTTCATTTTTCATTTCATTTTGTATCTTATTTGGGGATTATTGCACGCGAAATTACTTCGACATTGTCTTCTTTAGCATGGATACTTGGTCGACCCTTTATTTTTATGACCAAGAGGCCCGGTGGGCCGATACCGCTGATAGTGTAGTGTATGATGTAATGTGGTTAATATTCGACTATACTGGCGCTAAGTACGCCCGTACCATTAATTTTGCCTACTGTGCGAATAATTATTGCTTCTGGTGGTCACCGGTGAAGCCGCCTGCCAGACATCATTCCCTCGTGCGAGCCCTGCTTAGTCTAAGCGAACTCGCTCCATTTCCCAAAAGTGTGCCCTACCGCGGCTTTGCCTGAACATGCCTATATCTACGGTGATGCAGCCTTTCCAGAAGTATAGCGTAATGTGGTTAATTTCTTACAGATAGCGCTAATTACATCCGTACCGTTAAGTTTAATACTCTGCGAGCAATTCTCACTTTTTGTCTCATTGAGGCCCACATTGCGATACCGTTTGAGACTCGTTACGGCGCTTTGTAGGCTTGAAAGGGCCCTTTTTTTTACTTGAATTGGTTATACAAGATAACCAGATTCCGGATACGCCAGACCCTTGTGAAGACAGCTGAGAAAAACGTGTCTTCAAAAGCGTGCGCATTGACAGGACAGCACACATCAGCCACAATTAATACTTTCTTATGTGTATCAACCAGCAAGCGCAGCACCGAGAAAGCGCTGCAACTGGACGCATTCATACCGCCGGGATGGGCTGAACAAATTACCCGAGTCGCTACTTCTCTCCCGCTCATACTCGTTCTACGGGCCTGCAATAAAGCGACCCGCCTATAGTCTGGTACAACTGAAGAAGGCAAGAGAGATGACGGAAGTGCGCGAGCCCATTGCCTCTGCGTCTAAAGAAGCGCCAGTCAAAAGTCCCCGCCCTGTTCGAAGCGAGGGCTACTGTGTTCTCCGGGGGCGGGGTCACCGGCCGTCCGGCTCGTGAGGTCAGTCTAGAGTGGGCGCCCAATTGTGGAGGCACGCGTGCATCTGCCTTTGAAGGGCAAATGCCGATGCCTTCTAAAGTTGTACCCGACTATCACCTAGCACCCGTAGGTGCATGGTGACAACCTATAGCAGGGCCCTACGGGTGACCAATCTTCTGCTCGAGTCATTGAGGAAAATCTCTACATTCTAGGCTCCTTATTATACCCGTGAAAATAATTGGAGCCTGACCTTGTGATGCGAGGATTAACTAGCAAACAGAAACCCGCGAGTGGTGGGCGAAAGGAAAGCGCTAGCGGCCGGCACCCATGCAGTGGGAGAACCGAGAGAAGTCTTCAAAGGAGATGGGGGTATGAGGGATAAAAAAAAAGAAAAAAGACAGAGGTAAGGGTGCGCGAGAGATGGGTAAGGGGTGGGCAGCGTGGCGAAAACTGATGTGAGGTAGGGCAGCTGTTCCAACGTTTCCTTTCGAGGTGACCTAAAACCTTCCCGTTCTTGAAGCCTTACCTGTAGGTGTTTAGGGTATCGAAGATACAAGGCACATACAAAAAATATAATAAGTATAAATACTCATTCCCACCTCCTGTTCGCATTATACAGATATGACATGTCTGAAAGGTATTGGAAGATACATGTATTTTCGATACTGTCTAGCCCTACGAACAGCTTTATAAATTTGACCGCAGTGTTGTTCTGATGATTTTTGTGGGCATCTTGTGATGCTTATGAACAAAATATAAGCATTCATCCCCTGTTGTTTAACGGGCAGAAACAGAGTGGGCGGGCAAAGTTTCGTTGACAAGTGACACCAGGCATTCATTGCAGTGCCGTGTTTGGAAAATAATACTGTCAGAAGATCCAAAGTTGAGATTGGGGCCGACAGGTCACACTGTAGGATAAAAGTTGAATGAACCGGATTAAAATGCCCCAGACAGGCCGCCGACGTCTCTATAGGTGGACAAAAATAGGTCACCTATGTAACCGTCAGCCAGTCTATGTCTGAGGCATTTTACCCTTGCTCTTCCAAGATTTATCTCACACTATCTTAAGATGGTATACGTTAGTATAGTCTGCCGAACTATTGGTGTTAGACACCATAAGATACATTTAATTGAACTCTACCGTATTTAGTAACCGAATTAGGCTAGGAGAAATACGTGAAATAATATTAAAGCTATAGAAGCTTTGACGGAGGCGATGGGGCAATGATGCCAGTTGGTCGAGCCACAATAATGCAGGGCAGCAGCCTTCGTCTTCTGTATATAGTTGATGCAAGGTTGATTACTCGTTAAAACTTCAGTCACATGACCGCATGCATGGTGCTCGCTAAATTTGTTTTTTTTTATGTGTTCAAGAGAGCCACAAATTGTAGTGGAAAGTTGGTTTGAAGGTTCATTGCAGTTAGCCTGGGAATTACATTTCGCTCCATGAAACCTTGATGCGGCAGTAACCATTCAAAAACTTTTCACAACGCTTAATAAGCTCCTTTCGTGCAATTAAGGGCTTCTTGTTATACATGCATGGTACGCCATGCAGTACGTCTCGTAGCCCAACATCGCACTCGTAATCTGATTTTTTTTTACTGCGCAATAATATACGACGTCTACTCGCTTGGTATAAGCATATCCATTACCTTGGATATGGTAGGACGTCCAGCCATCGCGTATGATGATCTTCTTCGTGCCGTCCTTGGCGTGATGCACGTAGATGCCGAATGTCCCTTTCCACACGTCTTGCCTCGTCTTGTTCTTGACGCGGAGCTTCTCCTCCACGATGGAGCTGAGGCTGGACACCCTGTCCACCATGATGGTAACCTCTTCGTCGAGGTTGGACCAGCCGTCGTCGAGCGCCCTGGGCTCCTCGTCGCGCTGCGCCACGACGCCGTCGGACGGGAACAGGAGGCAGAGGCTGCACGGCTCGTCGGCCGCGCCCGCAGGGCGGCCGGTGCCCGGGTAGAGCGCGCACAGTCGCTCGGCGGCGCCCTTCAGGTCGTCGTCGGTGGCCGCCGTCAGCGCGCCCTCCGGGTACAGCGTGCAGAAGGTGCACGGCTCGCCACTGTTCTCCGTCATCTCCTCCACCTGGGTGACGTCGTCGCTGCCCGAGAAGGCGAATTGGCACTGCTGCTCGGTGTCCGTGAGCAGGTCGGTGGCCTCTTCCACGTACAGCGGCTCCTCGCGCACGGAGCTCGGCTTGTCGAGCACCGGGGACGTCTCCCACGCGCTTCGCGAGAAGCTGATCTTGTTCGGCGGCGACTCGGGTCTCTCGAGGGACGCCACCTCCGGCTGCTGCAGCTTGGCGGCGGCCGCGGCTCCCGCGCAGCAGCACGGGCAGTTGTCGCCCGTGGGAGACACCACTGAGGCGGCGCCGCTGGGCTTGGCCCGCCGCGTCCGGTGCCAAGGCAGCCGGCCGGCCTGGCCCCGCGACGCTGCCGAGGCGGGCTTGGCCCAAAGCTCGGGCGAATCCACCAGGATGGTGGTGCCCGGTTCGGCGGGTTCTCGGCTCCGACAGACCAGCGCGCCCATCGTGCTGAGAGGTGGCGGCGCGTGCCCTGTGCAGAGCAGAGTGCACTCGTATTTAACGATGCTGAGCGACAAGAAGCCGCTAGCGCCGCACAAACTGTTAACGTGAGGCACCCGTTGCTCTGGCGAAATGCACAATAATGAATGTCGAAAGCAGGTACTGGCCATGCTCATGAGATCAAACTGGCGGCTTGAGTGCTTTTTTTCACTGTATAATGAATTACACCTGGAGACAAAGGAGACTACCTGTGGAATTGCGCAAATTTCTTTCTTCAGTATCATCCATGTGATAACTGTCTTTGACATATACTGGGTGTTTCAGTGAATACTTTCAAAAATGTTTAAAAGTTGCCTGTGGCAGACAGTACAATTCTAGTCAATGAGCTGGTCTACTCAAAGATGTGGACATTACTTGCACAAAAAACTGAAATGCATAATCGACTAATTAACAAAAATTCACTAATTAAGTTTTAACTAATTTCATTATGGCACGCATTGAAATTAACAAATGCTAGTCGGAACAAAGGCGGATCCACTTGGAACGAACTCTCAGGACGACATCAGTTTTGAGATATTATTTCTCGAACATTGCAGAGAAATGCATTGGCGCTCCTGTTACTTTTATGGTTAAACGACGTCTTCGTAAGACAGTAAGTGAAACGACAGTGAAGTTTTTGCTCAAGTTGGACGCCGAGTATGTCGTAGATGGTGTCATTCATACAATTCTTCTCACTCGCTAGAATTTGTAAGTTGTAAAACGTCGCTATTACCGACGTGTACGGTTTCCTCAAGCAATTTGTCGGAAGCCAGAGCTGTGTTCGACTGCGCCGAAGTGCGATATGTCCATTTAGGTCACCGAGGCTATGGCTCTGGTTTTTGCCTGGCGGTAGCTTTGACAGTGCAGGTCATGCTTCAATATTCGCCCTCTCCGGTGCGTTCGTGGGCTCAGAGTTCGACTCAGCCGCATGTGGCCTACAGGTAGAGGTAGAGCTGTCGTCAGCTCTGGCGTATCCCTTCACACAAGCATCGGCGTTTTTTTGAAGTTCGAAAGTACGGAAGAGCGTGTGGCAAAGTAATGCCTTGCCTTGAACAATGGAATTTGTGGCTTTACACGCAAAACCTTTCTCCTCTCGGCAACACTAGGACACAAAAACAACGCCATAATCTAATAACGATAAAAAGATGTGTAGCCATTGGTAACACTCACTAAATGTGTTAAATAGAGGCCTTTCTCACGGCTCAACACTCCTCGAGTCTACTTAGTGCATCCCACGCTCTTACTCGCCCCGTGTTAGTAAAGGCCAATGAATATGCCCGTAAGTAGCTCTGCACAAGAGAGACAATGTAGTGACTCACCAATAAAAAGATAGGGAGCCAAATTTACAAAGGGTTATTTGTAATAATTCTTCGTGATCGATCGGAGCATCGAGCAAATGATATCTTTGCCATAATTTCCGGCCCTTGCGTTTTCTTGAGAACGTCTCTAGAGCGTACACAAGCGTTTCGTGAATTCCCCTTTAGCTCGCTGGATAACGATGAGCAGGCGAATAATTTGTTTGTTAACCTTTGGCGTTGTTCGTTTTAGATGACCATCAAATCGAGTTTCAAACATAAAAAAGACCAAGTAAAGTATGGAATGCCAGAATGTTTAAGAATTTCAAATGATACTAATATAAGAAAATCCATCATGGGTGTTCAGTATGCAGGCTATATTAAACTAGAAGTTCATTTCTTTTAGCAGAAATACTTCGACCGCATATCTTCATGAATCTTGCTTGATGCATTCAGCTTCATTTAACTTAAGATGTGGTACACGGCAAAGAAAAAGAAGCTTGCATATTTTGAGTGCTCCGCAATTTTCCTGCGCCTCGTGTTAATAAGTTCAGGACCTTTAAAAGTAGCTAACATGTGTGAGACGCATTAAACGTAGGTAACGGCTGCTTCTGATAGTCTTGCTCCGCATTCATATAATTTCGCCTAATGAGACGATCGGCGCAATCATGCCGATTGTCTCGTTATTACACGGTTTGCTATTATGAATGGCTGCGTCTCGAACGTCAGTCACTAAGAAAATACCTAAGAGAAGTTTTGCAACTAAAGGCCTATGTTTTGCGACATTTTTTGTAGACCTGAGCCCTTATTCGCAAGAAGAACTTACGCTCAAATTATTCATAAGAGAAGATGCAAGCCAATCGCGGTGTCCAACATATCACTAGAGAATGCAGCCAACCAATGGCCAACAAGACTTACGAAATAGAACTTTTGTGAATTCGACCCAATTTGTCCACGATATGTCGATGGCCGGAACCATGTTCGCCACCAGCTGCACTATGGGTCGTGCATGCTTGTCAAATTGAAGAAAGTCGATGCCACGCATACAGCAAAACTCGCTCTTCCCCTTCTTTTCTGTGCCGTGAAAATGACAGCCTTTTCATCACTATTGAGGCGCCGGCTAAAGGGATACGGGTTCGAGATTTGAAAGTTGGCCCAAATATTCGCAAAAGCTGAAGTAGCATGACTGCGACGGGGACAACGGTAAATGATTGTCAGCGTTATCATAAACATTGTCAGCATCAAAGTGGTTATCAGTTTCCAAGCAGACAGCCGGATCGGTTTTCTCAGGTAAAGCAAAGCCGAGCTCCAGTCAAAGTTCAGGATGTTGCGCAAAAAAAAAAGAAAAGAAAAAGTAAAGAATGCTACTGACCGACGAGAACAAGTTTCCCTTGTGTGCCAGAGCAATACCTGCACCCTCTGTATAGCTTTCCAGTGGCGCGAACAGAAATGCGGCATTTATCACTTCCAGATTTTATTATTTATTTATTTCGCACTCAGCGGCCAGAAAACCTCCGGACAGACTTCGCTGGCGCGTGACATTCCGGTCTGCACGCTAGGCGGCTGTGCAGGTATAGGGTTGCGCCAGACAGGGGCAGCATGGCTCCCTTTAGCGGCATTTGCTTTTCCCGCCGTTGGGGGGCTTGGGACTCAGATGGAGCCCTGGATTTACGTGTTCGGGGAAATCGCCCCAGGCTGAGGATGCATCTCCTTCGCCTTAATGGTGTTTCGGGAAGTGCGCGAGCTTTCTTGCATTTTGGTCCAGCTTAAAAGAGCGGTGCTCGCAGCCACAAACCGACCCCACGACCTCGTGATCCAAAGCGGAGCGGCCCATTTACTTCGACCATCACATTAGTCATCACATCCTCGTTGGCGATGCCACTTACGCGGGGGAACGATATCAGTTGCGGATCCCACAGGCAACAGAAAGATAAAAGTAAGGACACGTTAACCAGAGGGCATATCGGTTGGCTACCGCGTACTCGGGAAGGAAAAAAAAAAGAGATGAGGATGAGAGACGAGAAAGAAAAAAGGGAAAGCCGGAAATATTAAGAAGATATGCCATTTCATTGCCTTCCACCAGCCGTTCCCGTGTGGGTTAAACTTGTTTGTTTGAAATTCGATGCGCTAGTACTTATGCTTGTCGTTCTCCACATTGCCGGAGTTTCGAAAGTGCGGCTGGGGCTGCTAAAAGGCATTTAGCTTTAGAAAAACGGCGACTTAGGTGAAAGGAAGCCATTGCTTATTCACCCATAGCCAACACGTTCGAAGGCAGTTAACTGCATACGATATATATATATATATATATTTGCTTCCCATGCCAAGCGTACTTTAGCGGTGCTTGTGATTACGTGATTTAACTAAAAATTTGTCTCTTCTTAGTCAGGGATGTGTCACTCTGTCCTTTATTTCGTCGTTTTCCAGCTCCGGTTTCCCAGGCATATAGAACACTGGCTGTTGAAGAGATGCGCAGCGAAAGTCATAATTGCTCGCCACCCACAAAATATGTTCTTATTCACAAGCAAACTAACTGAGGCTGCTACGCCATGGTCCACAGCATTGCATTCAAGCAGCAGAAGCAGCAGCCGTGGATGAAGGAACGTCGAATGCCGGGCTCCATGCGCGAGATAGTTTGGCACGTGCGGCGGCTTGCGGGTCGCGATTTGCTGAGTAAGCAAGCCGCGTATGGACTTAGCTCGCGAAGGATGCAACGCGCAGCGAATGATTGATGTCGAAAAATGAGTGCGCTTGGTATGCACAAACCAGCTGTAAAGCGCAATGCATATACGTATTTGCACAATTCTACCGCGCGCCCGATTGTAAACGTGCAGTTATGTTACCACCCAACTATATATATAAATATATATATAAAATAACTTGGTGCCGATTCGACCGCGTACATCAAGTAACGAAACCTGAGGCGAACCGTACCACGTTGAAACAATTTTATGGAACATACAAAGCCACACCGAGACGCACACAGTTGAATCCTTTTCGCTGTCTACCGAGCATAAAAAGTCGTCTTCAGTTCCATTTAATGCATCAGAAGTGCCACACGTACAGCAAACTGCAAAATGGCGACCGAAAACCATGGAAGGCACAAAAACAAAACTACCATTTGATGACAATGTGGCTAACTACCTTTGCATAGAGCTTTTGCTTTCTTTACTACAAATCCGTTTCGCTTTTGATATTGAGCAGAATTAGTTATGATTCTAACTCGCATGCAAGTTCGAACGCACTTTGTATCGAAGAAAGATGCGCATTAGAATCATGCAAATACGGTACATGTATACATGACTTGTAGCTTTCTTAGAAATACGGAACTTGGTCGGTGAAACGTTGCCTCAACGCAATGGCAATCTCCTCTGTCGAAGCATTAAACCTGTAATGCCGATAAGTGCATTTTTACTCTTGTGCTCTCGTTTTTATTATTATATTTATGTGTACGTGTGTGTTTCGTGAACTGTATAAATACACATGCAGTCTGCGACAGTAAATTAGTGCACTGGACAAAAGCCTTATAACTTATTAGCTTTGTGTACTTGCAAGTGTATAAAATCAATTTTTATGGCGCTAAGGGAGGGCTACAAGCTTCGAATGAGAGCTACCTATTTCAAAACAGCGAACGGTACCTATTTTGCTGCCTAATTAGTGCACTGAACCATTTATACAAAAATTACCAGTCCGGTTATGTGGCGACTGCTAAATGAATTCTTTCTCCTATTTGTCCTATTTATAACCGCTCTCGGTTATAAAAATGCAACTGCTTCACGCTGCATAAGATGTTCAGTGCAGTTTAGGCTCTAAGCTTACAGCGAGTCGCCCCTCGATGACCTGAGCGCACAACATGTTCACAAAGGTTGTGTTTTCTGTTTCTTTCCTTTATTGCCGACATTATTTAAGGAAACATATTAAATCAAATCATTTTATTTCACAGAAAGAAAATATTCTACGTGAAAGCGCTGGTCCAATCATAACAGCACAGCAAGCTCCCGTCACCTTCTAAACTATGTATGCGCCATTACTGCAAACCAGTTCAATCAGTGAGGAAATTTTCAAGAAACGAGCAGCAATGCATGCCTATTTCACATCAGCGGACAAATTTGTTCGTGTTTGCCGCCGCACAGCTAAGCAAAAACTTTGGCAACCAACCAGCCAACCGGACGTTATTCTGCTTAACCTCCCTAACTTCTGCTTTTCTCTTTACCTCCTTGGCAACCGCGCGCTCCTTGTTCTCTTTCCCATCCATTCCAGCAGTTACTATCTCGGCCAGTTGTTTGCAAATTCCTTCTCTTCGCTATTTATTCCGATCCATACTGGAGCTTTTTCTACTTTGAACGCAGTGTAGTTCTTCGCCCACGTCTCCCGACTTCTGTGAGAATATGTAACGGAAGAACTGCAAAGACGTTTACGTAACCAGTGCTACACACGTTTGTATACCCGCCGCCAGCTGCTCCATACGATTCGCCAGACTGGTATAATAACAAGGTGCCCAGAAACGTATTAAAAAGAGCGCACGTTCTGCGTCCACTTACGTCGATCCTCCCATGAAGCACTTTATTTGCGTTTTTTTTTTGCTTCCTTGTTGATCCAACTCTTTGCTACAGGTATCTGGTCTGCTATAATGCGCGATAAGCAGTGCTCTTGTCTATTTTTGCGCAGGTGTCTTGCATTTACTGATTTCAACAATCGGCACATATCAATCGCGATGATGAAAGGTAGCCATATAAACAACGGTCGGTTATTGTGAACCACGTGAAGTTTGCAGTCACAGATACAGAATGACCATTCGGCCTGAACAGTGGCGTGACCCCTTTTTGCGTAAGTGTATCGCGCGTAGAAGAGGCAGTGTAGCACCACTAAAAAATTGAGCGAATAAAAGGCAAAATTTTAAAGCCTGAGACCGGTGACGAAGCACGCATGTAAGAGTGACGAAATTGAGTTTCCAATTGTACACGTCCCGTCGCATGTAAATGAAATCCACAAGACTAGAAAGATAGGCAAGTGAATATTACGACACGTTAATGATTTTGCGTATATTAGAATAACTTACATTACAGGGGGAGGGGGGGGGAAGAAGGGGAAAAAATGGACGGCAGAACATAGAGTCTGTCCGCGTCAAGGCCGCAGTGTGGCAGAAAGAAAATTCCTTTAAAACGGGAACCTGATTATGGATAAACGAAGTCAAGACTGCCGCGCAGATGAAATCTAATTTCGGCGCCTGTACCACACTCGTGCAGCGACCATCGGCCGTAGACACTGGTCAGGGAAACAATGTTCGCGGAAAGCGTGCGGCCACTGTTACCCTTCCTATAATAACTTTTCCTTCCTCTGCGAAAGAGGCTATTTCCTCTGTTTTCTTTCGCCCCCGAAAGCAGGCAATTATGCTGGCAAAAAAAAAAAAATACTGGCGCGCTTCGCGTTTGAGGCGCCACCAACGCAACGGAATGAAGGAAGGTCAGCGCGCGTAAAATAGGGAAGAAACCATATTGTCGTCAGTCTTCCTTCCATCGCGCCACATGATAATAGTAGTTAAGGTGGCCAGATGCAGTATTCATCAGTACCCGTTTGTACTTGAGGAGATGACAAACTACAGTTGCTCGATTTCACACCGTATAGACCGCGAGATCGAGCGGCCCGCCGAAAAAGCAAACGACATATAGTCTTCCCAGATTGACGGAGAAAATATTATAAAACATGATTTCAGCCGCGCGAAAATTCAGAAAAGTACAAATCAGGGTAAAGAAAGAAGAGACAGAAAAACAGGTGCTACAGTCACAACTGTTTATTCAGATACAAGCCATTCTATGCTAATAACGAGGTCGTGGGATCAAATCCCAGACGAGGCGGCCGCATTTCGATGGAAGGCGAAATGCAAAAACGCCCATGTACCGTGAACTGGGTAACCGTCAAAGAACCTCGGGTGGTCAAATTTATTCCAGCGTCCTACACCACGGCTTGCCTCATAATCATATCGTGGTTGTGGCACGTAAAGCACCAGAAATTATTTTTTTGAAACCATGCTACATATATACAGTGCAAACGCGTCATAGCGAGGGGCGACGAAGCGCAGAAGACGCCATCAGCGGCAAGAAGTTATCCATCACATTTCGGCATCATATTAAGAAATCGAGGTTTGTCTAGTACAATCCTGACCATCGATTCGAATGCGAAAAGTTTCTGTTCCCGCGCACTTTTATCTTTGCTTTTGCCGAGGAGCCCCACATCTGAAAACCACAGTTCACAAGGGCAAGATCGGCAACACGCTGAAAGAAGCGCACTCAAATCCGTCTCCAAAACTGTTCGCATGACCCCTCGTTCGATCGTTGACGCGGCGGCCAGTCTTCCGGAAGTAGATTGTACTACAGCTTAGTGGCATTTGTTATACCAATCCTGCAGAATACTGCATGCACTTATATAGAGGTTGACGTGCTTCACTGCGCACCCTTGCACAACGCATCCCGTGATTTGGTGATAGGGACGGGTGAGTTTGTTCGGGGAGGGGGGAGGGGAAGTACACCTATCCCATACCTATTCGCCGCATTATTAAGGTTGTGGCTAACCTCGTACGTATGTATGGCACAATTTGTGCTCTATTTCGAGCAATGCGCTCGACTTCTTCGCCTGTATTGGGTTTCTTGCTCCCTTTAGTCGTCTCTTTCATTTGTATTTCCTTTTCTGAGTTTTTCGCTTCAAAAATATTGTCTTACAGTGTACATCAACTCGCCCAAGATGAAGTGACCTTGAAGAAACCATTCTTTGTCTATAATCTGTGACACTGTGTCTTTTTGAGGCACTTCTTCTCAAGGAATGGCCCCGAAGGAACGCTGACAGCATGCGTCTGAAGACAGAGCCGCAACGCCAAGCAGCCCTTCCGGTCCGTCACCCCCTCTATACAAGCGCTATTTTCGAGCCTCAAGAAAATTCATCTCGGCTCCCGCGTCGCAGCTGCGGGCGCTCCCCATTTTTCTACGCTGGGCAGCGTGCCACGGCGGCCGCCCGTGTTGCGTGTCAAAGACAAACACGATTACGTTGCGGCAATCATTGCCGCCATTCGCCGACGCAGTCCAGTTTCAGTTGCCGACATAGCGCGGAATTGAGCGCGAGCGCCAGCTATAGGCCGAAACATTTCTCCTCCCTGCCCTCTTCACTCAGCTCGCGGCACCCCCGGCAATACGCTGGGGGT
Organism: Dermacentor albipictus; assembly: GCF_038994185.2. Classification (NCBI taxonomy): domain Eukaryota; kingdom Metazoa; phylum Arthropoda; class Arachnida; order Ixodida; family Ixodidae; genus Dermacentor; species Dermacentor albipictus. The sequence goes on from NC_091821.1 coordinate 235,247,618, forward strand.
GCCGAGTTGCGCGCCTCGGCACAGAGCCGAGGACCCGGGAGCGTAGAGTGCGCGGCTCTCGGTAATAAGCGGCTGATGGAAATGCGGGCCCACTCGGGAACCGGCCAGCCTTCGCCGCTCGCGCTAACTTCCTGGCTGCGCGCGCGCATTTAGTCGGGAGTGTATAGGAGGACCGCTGGCTCACCGGCGCGTCCACTTATGGGAGGCGTCTGGGGCCGTGCCCCAAAAAACAAAGCCCACTGCGAAAGTTTATATCCTTACCCGATGGAGAAAGGGGAAGAAACAACCGCCGCGGCCTTCCCGCCCTCACGGGCGAGTAAGTGGAACGCGGCTAACCGATGCGCGCGAGCGCGCCAGGACGAATTATTAAGCTGACTCTGCCCAGTGCCCGAAACGCGGGCGCGGGGTGAGGAAGTGGCGAAGGGCAGCGGAGACAACTGACCCCGCCTGACGACTATGTAGTCAGCTTGAGGCTGAAAAGCCAAGAGAGCGGAACTTTCGCCGTTGCTCAGCTCTCTGTTGAGCTGAAATCGAACACTAATGAAGCCGTGCCTCCTTTGCAGAAATACTATAGGACCATAGCCCTAAACTTTCGAGATATGGGTCTTTCAGATATGCCAGGAAAAAAAAAAGGTATTTCATTTAACGGCTTCCTCAAAGAGTCGTTTTATAGCAGTCGGTGATGACCCTAACTGGAACGCCAATGCATTACTCAGAAGGTTTTGGGGAAGCACATCTCAGAAGTGGTGCAATAAAGTCTGAGTATTCCTAATCCGACACGACTTGAATACTGACCGGCTTCAATTTTGCAATTGCAACAAGTGCCCGCAATCAAATAAATAAATTTAAATAATTGCTAGTGAATCTTTTCAATTAGCTATTAGGACACCGCGATTTGCATCGTGCAACTAATGTCCGCCTTTTTAGGTAGTCCACCTTTACAGGTTGAATGGCATATGCCCAGGACAGGACATGTAATGAGGAGGGAAGATAACCGACGGTCATTAAGGGTTACGGACTGGATTCCAAGGGAAGGGAAGCGTAGCAGGGGACGGCAGAAAGTTAGGTGGGCGGATGAGATTAAGAAATTTGCAGGGACGGCGTGGCCACAATTAGTACATGACCGGGGTTGTTGGAGAAATATGGGAGAGGCCTTTGCCCTGCAGTGGGCGTAACCAGGCTGATGATGATGATGATGATGATGATGATGATATGCCCCTTGATATTTAAAAAAAATGTTCGATCAAAAAAGAAAGAAGAAAAGAAGACGCCCGGCATCGTAGAGGAAAGAAAAAATGTCGAAAGCACAGCGTATACGAAGCTACCGGTGCTACGCGCACTCTTCAAACATCGCAGGTCGCTTTGAAGATGAGGCCCGCGCGGGCGCGCACTTCAGCCACGTGGCAGATCGCTTTCAAGACACACAAGCGCTGGCAACGCGTTCCTGCGGCGTCCTCCAAAGTGTCGACTATGCAGCGTCCGCGATTCGCGTGGCCAACTACGTAGACGCCGCGGTTGTCTTTACCTCTGCGGAGCGGCGGTCGAGGAAGACATCAAGGCACCGTAGCAGCCGCCGGAGAAGAACGCTCCTCTTTCCTCGCCTCACCCCCCTGCCTCGCGAGCCACACGAGAGGGCACGCATCATGGCCGCGTTCCTGGCTGGCGTACGCGAGATTGAAGCGCGTTCGCCGGCTCAACCTCACTCGCTTTCCACTCATACGGAACCTCACGGCTACGCCGACGGCGACGGCAGAAATGCGCCTGGAGTGTCCATATAATTGCTATCGCAATAATAACTGTAGAATAGGAGAGATCCTTGCGCAATACTATTGAAGGCAAACGAGTTGGCCCAACACGTCATCGTCACGTCCGAGCGCTCCAGGTTGGTTTTAGTGTTCCCGCTCTGCAGGCAGAGCCACGGTAGAGCAACCGAACAAGTGCGCATCGATTAAAAATTGTGTTCGTATCATCCGCTACTGCTGCTACCTCGCTGATTAAAACTAGCTTCGCGTCATTTAGGTTCCAGCATTGATTTGTGTGTTTCGTCTTCTCGCTCGTGCGCGGAGAAAGTGATCGCGACCTCAGTCACCCTACTAAGGTTACAGAATACGCAAAATGACAGGAATCCCGCAGAGTGCTGACGCCTAACGATAGACTAGCTGCGTCAGTGGTAAGGCAGTTTCGCAACATAGATTTTAGGTTCACGGGTGGAAGAGAAGAACGCAGTTTTATATAGGACGTTGATGACAGCTGTCGTGTGTGCTTTCCGTGGACGATACATAAGCGAGCAACTCTTATACACGCTCGTGTTTCTTTTTCGCTCTTTTTCTATTGAGGCCAGGGTACAGCAGTATGGCACCTCTTCTCTGATCCAGAATAAAGTAGGAACCGTATTTAGAACTGCTCCCGAATTTGCTCTGCCATTTAATACTGGCTTATTGTGTCACAAGCTGCACCACCAGTTCTGGTGTCGCTAGATTATCACGGGATGTCAACAAGGTCGTTCTTCATTTTTACATGACCTCCAGGCACTGAATGAAAGAGCACACTGGATAACCAACCTGTAATGCTTTTCAGGTATAGTGCATGTACACGAGAAAACCAAATACATACCGTGACATCGAAACTGCAACAGACCAATAAAATGTCGAGTTTCGGTATTACGTTAGTGCTGAACGCCGCACACGGCGAATTTATGCGCGTTCAAATCATAACCACAGTGTTCATGAAGTAAGGAAGATGGTTGGAGCTGTTGTACATGTACACATTCGCACACTAGGCCCGCCCCAGATCGTCGTCTTCTTCAGTCAGGCGAATGGTGGCGCAACAAGCAACAGGGCTCCCGTACGCTAAAGCAACGTCTTGTCGCAAGGCCGCGAGGAGCTGGTAGAGAAGTATAACTTGAGCCGGGAAACATGAACAGTTCAACAGGTGCTGGACCAAGGGTGAATTGGGCCTGTAGTGGTGCGGTCTCGTAATTCGCGTCATTAACTTGGCGTAAGGTTTGGTTGCGTTCCTTATGACGCGATAGAAGTTTCAGGGAGAGGCCGATCGACACTGAGACATGGAGACCAAAGGTGAACCAATAAGCCTGGAGGGAAGATGGCGCTTCGGTGCGTGCGGTCACAGCGCACCTTTTGTAATTCCTGCAAGGTGGATTGATAATGTCCGGCGATCTGGTGAGCCGCGTGTGACCGATCCATGGTATCATGAGTACATTCGGGTGGCGCGGAAGGCAGGATGGTGTCAAATGACAAGGTAAGGTGGCGACCAGGCAAAATGAAAGAAGGTGAATACGCCGCAGTGTTATGTCGTGATTAATTAGTATATATGTAAGGGTTGCATGGGCCAGCGTGATCCCAGTCTCTGATTACTGGAGCTATACATTGCATGATCGCGCAATTGAGCCGCTCAGTGAGGCCATTCATTTGCGTGTGATAAGTGGTGGACAGCTTGTGCTCTGTAGAGCTAGATCGAAGAAGGTGATCGAAATTCTTGACAGAAAAGAGCATTCGTGGTCCGCAGCTGGCGTGGTGCGCAGTGGAGGAAGATGACGTCATGCAGAAGAAAGCCCCCGACGACAATGGGGAAATCAGTTGGCAAGGCTCTTGTGATCGCGTAGCGTGTCGTGTACTCTGTAGCGACGGCAATCCACTAAGAATGTGTCGGGTCAATAGTTGTATTTTTTTATCAACGGAGACGTTGATCAGATGCCACGCCATCTATCGTAATGAGGGCAGCGAAGCGACGCCTGCTGTGGAGAAGGTGATATCCACCACCTCCACCAATGTGTAACTGGGATACAGTATGTGCATGCACGATATATTTACAGACTATATGCACAGATAGAGTCAGGATGGCATACCAAACATTCGCGTACCGGGCCAGCCTCAGATGCGGCAAATTCTGCCGAGAGTCGAATGTTAACGCAACCGCATCACTACGTAAACTGTGTGTCTCTTAATGTCCTTGTACTCTCCTTTGTGAATGCCTTCCTTTAGTAATGTGCGGAACTACAGACACATGTGTAGTCCTTCATGGCGTCTGTTGCAGGAGACGTCCCGAATCCCAACCATTAAAAGTACAGTTGCTACTGTTGTGACCGGCCTTTCAACCCGCGACAACCGCCGGTCACGGATACCACGATGATGGGGAAAGGGCCGACGGCCTCGTCAAAATTGTGCTCAAATGGGATGATTTATGGCCACCATTGGAGTAGCTCTGTCAGTCGAGGTTTGAGCAATGAGTGAGGCGACGGTCCTTCCCCTGTCATCCGCCCAAACTGGCGCGTCTACGCCGGACACGGGGTAAGTGTGCTATGCCCTATCTCCTGTTTGTGCCCAGTGATGTGCGTGTTTCCGACAAGCTCCCTTTGAAGGGAAAGGGCAACAAACCTCCAGATTGGTGGGACCTGGTGTCATCCTTCTCCTGACGCCGGATTGGGGAAGGCGACTGAACAATGAGCACGCAGGGCGACGGACGTCTGGAGTGATCGGCTGCTACAACTTCTTCATGAACTTATTTTTCGGTACTTCTTTGAAACCCTTGTACATATGTAATGTAAACGCGTGTGTAAAAGGTCTTGGATATTGGGCCCAACCCTACGTTCCCTTACTCCTCCACGATGAAAGGACATACCACATCTTCGGACCCCGAGTGGCAACACTACTACCATTTCCTACGCAACACGAAGTACAATAGAGCTTCCAGTCATTTTGTTCCCACTCAGAAAATAAGTTTGTGGTTCTACATCCACTACACCCACGATAATTCAAAACATTTAGTGCGGTTCCTTCATTTGGTCTCACTTTGTATGTTCCTCTTTTATGTGCACGTGTCCGCTATGCAGCTTCAAGGGGTACACTCAAAAACCTGCTTTAAATGTAAGGGGCAGTTCCTTAGAATTGCACCATGGAGTACCGCTGGTAGTGGTTTGCGCACAACCAAGGCGCTGTGAACCTTCCTACGAGATACTGGTGCGGGCTAGACACTTCAGTTACTTGCTGCGGTGTGTGCTTGTGTATGTTCTGCGCGTGTGTATGTGTGACTATGTCCTTTCATACATCACGCTAGTCATCTGGAGTAGAATACTAGACTGAATATGACATGGTAAATATCTCATGGTAAATATCATGGTAGATATCTAAGTAAGAATGTTCATCTCTCCTTCTGTTGTTTCTTAATTCGCAGAATGCGTTATTTTAATTTCTCTCTTACCACGGAAAAATGAACAAAATGGCAGTGCAGCGGCACCGTAAGTGCAGTTACGAATCGTGGGCTGCGTAAACATGATCCAAACATGCACGGTGACATTAATAGCCGGTCAGATTCTGTACATTTGTAAGACCTATAGGGATACATCTTATTTTGAGACTTCCAGTCCGGAGTCGCTCATGATTGTCGCAATATTAAGCGATGAGACCACCAGACAATTCGTCATGAATTCTGAAACCCTTCCCCAATATTACAACTCTCCTTCTTAAGGCTTATAGAGGAACGGAGAATTTCCGCTCGTACGCAGTCGTCGCCGCTGCATATTCTATGGACACAGGATGAGTAAACATACTGTAGGAACTGCTTACAAGGGCTTAGATATTCACCGTCAGCACGTCGCAATTACTGACAGTTGGAAGTATTATCCAAGCACCAGAGACTGCTGCTCCATTCACCATTTGTCCCTCCAGAAACATAGAACCGGGCAAAACATGTGCACCTCTTTAATAAATGACCATCATCCATTCGTAATTTAATAATCCTTCTCTTTACTTCTTGCAGGGCTGTCGTGCTTACGGTTATATAAAATTAGTCTAATAACAGTTGCCCTTTTTTTATGCGATCTCCACGCGCGAGGTGCTGCTGTGTATTCAACTTAACGCGCCGCCCTCAGTCTCGCTTAGCTGGTGACTGCTAAGGGTTGATCGTGCAATCAGCCGCAATACGTGGCCGCATGAATGCGCCTATCTTCTTATTCGCGCACTACATACTTGTACCTTCTACGTTCTAGCAGAGCTGGGTAGCACTTCTCTTTAAATTACTATTCCGCTTTTCGCCATTTCTTTTCTGCCCGTCTCTGCAAAATGGCAGTAATCAGCGAGACGAGCGCCGCGCGAGGAGTCGAGATAACCGGCGGAGGAAGCGCTCGCGTACGGCTCGACCGCAAGGCTTCTGCGCATCCGTGCGGCAGCCGGACGCAATGGGCGCGCTGCCGGAGACGCCTGCGGCCTTGATCAAGCAAAGTGACCGCTCCAGCGACGACGCATATTTAGTTAATTAGTGCGGCCGCGCTCTTCTTTCGGGCCTCTGGCCAGACCGATGAATATTTCACCTGTCCTCGGCCTCTAAATACTGCGCCGTCGCTGCGGGGCGGCGCGCTACTTGTTTACACCGCCCCGAGGCGGGTGCGGGCGCGCTCGTTGCGCGCGCCCCTCGCAAAGCCGCCCGGATCAGGCTGCCCGCGGGGCGTAAACCGCTTTTGCGAAGGGTTGAACACCAACGCCGCCTCGCGCGTCTTGGGAAGCGCGAGCCACCGCCCGTCCGCGAGAAAAGGAGTTACTTGATCCTTTCGTCGACTTGGGAGATTCTTCACGCTTTGTGCGCTTTCAGCCGGTCCCTGATATGCGACGAACGCTTTCGCTGCTGCCGGCAGCGGCGAACCCAGCGGCGGCGGCTTGCAGCGCGCCGAATTTGTGCTGCTCGCCGCCTCTCCGCGGCCACTGCGGCTGCCCCGCGTGCGAAGGGTCGCGAAGGAAGCGGCGCAACAACGTTCAGCGTGGCACGTCTTCCACGCAGCGTCACGGGCACCGTCCTCGAGGCGGTGCTCGTTGTCGCTGCATTTTGTATGCGGCGCGAGTGCGCGCCGGAACTGCGCGCGCGTGCCGGCGGCAGAAGTGGCGCCTCGTGTCTCATGTTGGAACAAAGCGGTGGCACGCTTCCGGACGAGCCTCGCTAACTGTCCGCCCCTTCGCAGATCCTCTCGCTTCTGCCGACCTTTTTGTCTTGCTTCTCCCGCCGGTCTTGTTGGCGACAAAGGCTTTCGAACGGACGGCTTCTCACTCACGCGAAGTCCCACTATACTGCACCACGCAACGGAGACGTGCAGTGAAACCGTAGCTCCTCTGGGCTCGGGTCGTGAGCCCTCTCGGCCGAAACATGAAACGGTGCGTAAATGTATTACTGCGACGAGCTGTTGTCATTGAGCGAGGGCGTTCTTTCTTTTTTTTTTTTTCTGTCTCCGCCTGATGGAGCGCCTCAGACGCGCAGGCGTGCTCCAGAGACGACTCCGCTGTTTCTTGTTTATTGGAGTGCGCCGGCCAGTGTGTCTCCCCTCTGGCCCAGGCACACTCGAGCGCGCCTGCCCTCACCTGAGGCCGGCTGATGGCCACCAGCCTAAATTAGGTCAGCCGGTGTGCGCAAATGGCCGCTCCACTAGCGCCGACGAAAGAAAGCGCGCGCGCGGCTCAAGCAACGCGAAACCTGCTCATAATTCACGAGGCACACCAGGGCTTGTGCGCTCTCGAAAGGGTGTCTCCCACCCTACCGCACCGGAGCCGCCGTCTCAATGAGGCGCGGAATCGAATTAAGCTAAATGATAGAGTCCGTGGTGCAATGCTGTGAAGCGAACGCCATGAAAGAAGAGAAACGAGAATGGAGTCGGGCGAGCGTTTCTTGAAACCAAGCGGCGTCACGAGCTCCGCAGTCCACGCGTTTTATCTTGACAAAAGGAGTTAAGAAAAATGTAAGCAGCGTTGCTTTCTCCAACGACAATGTGCAGTTTGGCCGCCGCACTACCTTGGCCTGGGTACGGCTTTGTTGGAACATCGCCCTTTCTCTTTCTCTCGTTCTTTCTTTCGTTCTTTCTTTCTCTGAAACAGTCTCCGGGTAAAAAAGAACAAGTTTAAAGTTTCACTAACGACATACCTTATAGTATGGAATAGGAATCCAAAGCAAGAGCAGCATTTTTTTTCTGCTTACCCCGAGTCGTCAATCTTTACTTTGTGTTACTGGTAAAAATTAAAGACAATGAAGGAAACCTTGAGGATCATTCCGATAATGGACTTGTCCCCCAAGCACAGTCATGACCAAATGTTAATGGAGCGTAACGCATGGAACAGGAACACACAGACACATAAATACAGTGATTTCGATGATGGATGGCAGATAGAGGCAATGGTGTCGGAATCAACGGCTCCATGCGACGCGGTGACCAAACAAACAAACAAACAAACAAACAAACAAACAAACAAACAAACAAACAAACAAACAAACAAACAAACAAACAAACAAACAAACAAACAAACAAACAAACAAACAAACAAACAAACAAACAAACAAACCAACCAACAAACAAACAAACAAAAACGCCCGGAAACGAGAATTCGTATTACAGTGAACACTCAGCTGCACTGACGCTACAGTGCCTTCCATAGGCATGCACTCATCGCACGAAAAAGAGGATGTTTCAAGTTTCTTCTAATGTACAGAGGTAACGGCCGAGGCCGACGCAGCCCGACACCTAGCATGAGTAATGCATAAGCGCAGTTATGTGCAGTCTGCCGTACTCGACCACGACTTGATAACCATTTCGTCAAAGAAATTGTTGAGTCAGTGCACAACAAAGTTCTTCGAATCCTCCTCGAAACACACGGATTGCGGAATTGCAAGCAAAATGACAGTAGCCTACAGACAATAGCGGAGGTCGTAGTAATGGGGAAGAAGCAACATGACCTGAGTGGTCACTCCAGAAGATGCAATAACGCAACCTTACAGGAAAACTTGAGAAACTCCTGGGAAAGACCTAGAACCACTAATGGGAACAGTTATATTTTGTGAAGAAATTAAAGTAGTAGACATCAAAGGTTCTACCTGTTTCTGTCTTTTCGTCGTATTCTTAAAGTTCATTAATTCATTCTACTTTTAAATTCTTAAACCCTTCTGGAAAAGGCGCAGAATTCACCTTTCTAGTGCGATTGGGTATCCTTTCTTATAGTTTCATGTTATATTTCAAAAACAAATACGAAGGGATACCCAGTAATCAACATCATTACGTGACAAGCGCAAGGACAACAGTTACTTCTCAAGCTTAAGATTTTACACTGACTTACTTTCACCAGGAGCATCGACAGCGCGAAAGCACAATTTGCGGTCACGCAAAAGACATGGCACACAGCCTCGAAAGAAAGAATCTTCGGCGACGCGTTGACCGTAGAGCTAGAGAAAGCACGAATTGCACAGGAAGATACACCGGAAAACTTGTAAACATCACATCTCCGCATGCAACGATTTCGAGCCTTGGAGACGAACAAAGGTACGAACGACCCAATCACCGTGAGAGCTAGAGATGCCAACAACCGGAACCGTCATTCTGATACAATGGTATACCCTGTCACGCTCCTGGGAAAGTAGGCCTTCAAGTGATGCGAATGAAACGTCAACTAGCATGCATAATGACTATGCGACCGTTCAATCCGTGCGAGACTCCCAAATAAGAAAAAAGCATGCATTGAACTTGCTGCACGCCGTTGTTTTCTAACCGCAGTTGCCATTTTCGGCACTATGACATGGTTTAGCTGAATAAACTGTTAGTTGCGAGCAAGCGCTGCGGTTTTCATTCTACCTCTCTGTTCTTGTTGTTTCGCGCTAGCTTCACATCCTCAAGGGCCACGGTACCTGTGACTATAACACGCGTAAGAAATTATTTCTTCAATATTCCTGCATGGCAAGGTGGCGCTGGTATGACTGCTTTGATGAAGTCATTGTAGTGTAAATAAAAGAAACAGGGAAAAGAACACGACTGCACAACACGGGCCTACACTCGCGATCTTAGGTTGGCAGAATAAGCGGGTACTCACTCACTCGCCAATATATTCGCAGACGACGTACTCGTTCACACTCACATGCGCTCACATTGATGAACACTCACTCACGTTCGTACTCACGTCCACTCATATTCACCAACGTTCACTCACGTCCATAGTCACTTCCATTCACATTTGCCAGCAGCCACTCGCACTAGCCGACACTCACTGAAGTTGATGCTCACGATCGCTCAAAAAATAACTGTCACTGAATTTAACTGGCACGAAAGTAACCGGCACTCACTTCTGTTCACACTGACGTCCACTCATACTCACCGACGCTCACTCCCGTTCATATACTCACGTACACTCACAGCCTTCGTCGCTCGATAACGCTCCATCTCACGCCTGTGAAATGAGTGTGGGGCGAGTATGAGTAATGGTACTCCAAGTGAGTATGTCGATTTTATACTCACAGCTGGTTTATTACAGCCCCCTAGAAGACCAGGGGAAACGTAAAATAATTTCGCATACGCACAGGTTCATCGCGGCAAAGAAAAATAATATAAAGAAATGTGCAGATCCCATGCACTGTGGGAATCGACCCAAGCGAAGCTTTCTGTGCTGTTTGCGTTCATTGACGGTATTTGGCGGTGATGTGGACGGCATTCGACAGTCGAGGTGCGACGTAAATGTTACCCTGCCTGCACCACTTGTGGTTTGTCCACGTAGTACACTGAACACACAGAGGGACGTGTTTGATTAAGGCGTTGTTGTGCGCCATTGTTCGTAGCCAACGAGAAGGTTAACGCTGTGATTGGATTACACGGCGCATCACATCGTAGCAGAAGTGTTCATGTACTAAATAGCCACTTGCGTAGTGTCGTCCTGATAATGTAACGTCGGTAGAATGGCAAGCAAGGGCGCGTGAACGGATAAGTCCGGAACGTATAGTGTTGAAAGTTGACCGTCTGAATTCCCCTTGCAAAAACGTTATCAGTTGCACCACCAGTTCTGGAAGTTGGTAATGGTGTGTTGCAGTCGCAGCTAGCGAGGCGTATACCCAAGACCTCTTCCATAAACGTTGACAGCCAGCGGTTTTCGGGTTTCCTCAAATCGACGTTGAAGTCCCTGTTGAACACCAGCGGCATCCTATTTACACTGGTACTGTCCCAACCAAAGATCAATGCCCCGGGTGCATATTGAGCGAACCTGAGCGCAAGGAAGTCTTTGATTTCTTCTTGTGTCGCCGAGGCACTAATGTAGACAGCGGCCAATGCAACGTCGATGTCGTCGTGCTTGAGTTGCACAACGCATGCGTCAGCAACGCCGTCAACCAGTGCGCACCTGGCTTCGCAATCTGGTAGTAATTAAGGGCAACATTGCCGGTCCAATGGATAGATGGGCAGCCATTTTATTCTTGTAAATGGCCACTCCTGCGCACCTGACAGACTGTCGCTTTCCAACTCGTTGGAAACCGGCACTCTGTTGCGGGGGCGGCACTGCATACGTCTCCGACAAGGCGATGTTGTCTGCTTTCGGCATTACGCAATCCGCTTCAATGCCCGGTGCGCAGGCGTGTAGACTTTGAACATTGAAGGATATGACTGAGGCGTCTCCTTGCGGTTTGTTCTAGCCTGCCTATCGTGTGATCAAAACAAGCGTTTAATTTCTGCTTATTCAGCAGAACTATCATCATGCAGAGTTCGATCCGTGATACCAATGCGTTGCTTAAATGTGAAATCATCGTTTATATTTCTTTGTTACAAGGCTTCAACAGCGGTCGGACGCGATAGTGTGACCTGCATAAGCCGCAAAGGGCGCCTCTTATCGTAGTCGTACACAACCTGCGCATACGTGCCACCTTGTGATTTGTGTATGGTCGTTGCTTTGACCTGTACGAGAGGAAAGTTAGCCCTCTTGCAAGTAACGTTATCGCTCTTGTACAAAGCTACGGTCACACTGCGCTTGTCTATGCGCACCCACTGGAGTCGTACTGCAGCCTGGTGGACCCTGGCGTGTGTTGCCTTGGTCTTTACGACGATAACAATTGACGCATTAGAAACTCGAGCCACAGGCTTTGTGGATCGCCGTTCTGGCTAGTTTCGATGTACCTTAGTAAGCCGACAATGCCGTTGACTAAGCCGTCAGAGGCATCTCTTTTGGCTGTATTCATGCAGGGTTTTCCAATGCTTAATTTGGCAAAGAACACAGAGAGACGTCTTATTCATTCACTCATTCCTTTACTGAAGAGAACCCAAAGGAGCAATGCTTTCTGACGACGGATTTTCTTTCTCCCGTGTCATGCTAGGTGAACTGCCACGAGAGTATAGGGGTAAGGTTAATCTCTCGTTTCTTGAATGCGTCGCTACGGGATCCGGTTATACTAATTTCCTGCAACCTCTCTTTCTAACATCATTCCTACCTCCTCCTTAGACTGTCGTTGCTGTTGCGCGTGGGCACGGAGGCAAGCGCGGTAGCCTCAGCAGTGCTTTTGCGGGGGTCACGCCTAATTACGGCATCTAGAAGGCATTGTTATGTTGCATTGTTGTGTTGTTGTGTTGAGCGGAAGAGACCCCGCTCTATACCGAAACGTCGTTGACGTCTCCTATCTCGTCTCCCGCACTCCTGCCGTGAGCTCTCAACAGCCCTCCGACACGGCATGCAAGGCAACAGCAGCAGCAGTGGAAAAGATGAAGAGGCAAAGAAATCTTCGCTTTAGACAAGGCGCATCTCGCTTTCAAAGAGACACACAGAAGTATCGCGCACGCAATCCGCGCCTGTTTTTCCTGATATGACAGCTACTATGGTGTCACCAAGAATCAACCAACCAGTCCAAGAAAAACAGTTATCTTGCATTACACTTTTGTTCCTCTCTTCACATTGAAACGACCAACAAAACCGAAATCCTTTACCACTTATATTACGTAACGCAAGAAGAATGAGAGACAACACACGAAAACAAGCAAACAAGCAAAAGGTCGCCGTTTCGCACGAAAGGCGAAGCATCGATTGCGATAGCAAATTAGTACACAGCCATAATAAGTAAGAATGTCCCTTTATCAGCTGTATAAACTCGTAAACACTCGCTTACTAACTAAATTAGCAAGCATGGTGTCACGCGTGCACAAGCAAGCATTAACACATCACACTCGATGACCGCGGACACTCACTGTCAAGTCGCTGGCGTGAGGAAGCGTGGCTGCAGCAGTGAGCGAAGTGACCTTCGTGCTGTTTATCGCTTCAACGCAAACTGAGCGGCGAGAACACAGCCCACGCAAAGCTGCGAGCCGTCGGTCCACCTAGACTCTACCTCCAGAGCAGATCGCTTTCAAGGTATAGCGCGAGCAACCGCACGCAATTGCTGCGGCACTACAACGCTCCCCCCGTACCTCCACTCCCTCCCCCCCCGCCCTTGGTGCTTTGCGTGCACGAGATTGAGCCGTCATCGTCGGCTCGCCCTCCCACGCTTTGGCTCGCACATACAGCACACGGCGCACGGCGACGGTGTTATCGCCCTTGGACTTCATGTGGAACATCACGGCGACGGCGGCGACGGCAGAAATGCGCCTGCAGTGTCCATAGACTTGCTATCGCAATAGAACTCCAGGTAATGAAGATCATGCCACTTTCACAGTGACGCCTCCTGGCGCAAACGTCGATAAAGTGCTAGCCTCGGAATCGGGAAGCCGAGAGTTCGAATGTATGTGCGTCAGTGGTGCAAACTTTATTTCCTTTGCTTCAATACCTGATGGCCGATCGTGCGCGATATCTGGCGTACATAGTCGTGCAACGTGGATGAGAATGGTGACATTCGGAAACGACTACTGCAGTAAACAAGAACTGTAATAAACTAAAGCCTGCTTGACGAGGCACATAAACACCCGGCTTTTTAAAAACAAACGAACAAACAAGAAGGACGAGGAAGAAAAAGAAGGAACCACCTCATCCTTACAGGAATTTCCCGAACTTGTTGCTATAGGTACAACCTGACTTTCCCAGCGATATGCTACACGAACAAAACAGAGGAAAATGTAGCAGTGGTGGTCATCACATCTAATCTTTCCGAGCCGAGAAACTCAAGAAAGCCTTACTGATGGAAAGAAAATATAATTATGGGTAAGGTCATGTGGGACACCCTCATCCTACATTATTTCTGGTCAATCTATTTTACAGGCTAGGAAAGGTAAAGCGCCTTCTCTTACGTAATAATAGTCGTGGACCAGGCTTTTGCCGAGTTCTAATCTGGGCTGAAGAGCAGCAGACAGAAACCCGACGCCTTTCATCGAACTAACGCCAGAGGGAGAACACTCGCCTATATTTTAGCGTGCACTTAGAACACGTGGACGAAAAGCCCTAATGGAAACGCCTACGCAAAGAAGCATCGAAATTGCTTGGAGTACCTGCGATACCGTTTCGTTTCTCCGTATAGCCGGAATTTTTTTTTTATTATTGGTGAGCTGAGAGCAAGGATTACCATATCCGCTTGGACACGCGTGCATGATAGACGCCAGCACCACTGCGTGCAGATAACGGGTTAGCTGGGCGGGCTTCCTTTCCTGGGCGTAGGCGACGTCATATCGTTGCAGCCAGTGGCGACAACACTGAAGCATACCACTCGCGACGACACACGTCAATCTGAGTGCCAGTTTGAGTCCGTGCCGTGCACGTACCGGCCATTTTCTACAGCGGTGGTTGTATGAGGGACATTCGAAAGTACTGGCACTGATGCCAGTTGACCGCCGTAACTGAGATACGTATATCCCAAAGAGTTTCCAGCTGGACTCATTCGATGTGAGCCTGAGAGACTCTCACTAATCAGGGCTCGTATTTGAAAAACAGTTCGAGCACTGCCAACGGTTTGTAAGAGCAGGCGTTCGGCCATGCAGACGTTACGCGCAAGCGCAAGCGCATGCTACAGAAACATACTCGCTCTCTCGCGCGCGCGTGTGATCTCTAATTATTTTCATAATCTCGACTTTATAAGAGAAAATGCCGTCTTTCTTTGAGATTTCCATCTTACTTCTTCATTTCGTAAAATTGTTTGCGAATAAGTTCTAACTGATCCAAGGTCATCAGTGTTACAAAACTCGGCAACGGTTTTAAGGTTATACTTATACTAACAGCGAAAGACAGGACGAACGCACGCAAAACGCACGAATACAGGGCTAAAAAGGATTTATTCTGGAAAGGGACCAAATACGTACCTTCTTACATCAAAGCGATCGAAAGATATAAAGCACGAATAGTAAGCAAAAGACGAAATTGTAACTTATGAAAAGAAAATACGTTATCTAGCTCAATATATGCAGTTTCTTGCGGGACAGCGCGATTGATGTCATACTAAGACATGACAACAGGCAACCCATGACAACCATACTAACACATGGCGACTCTTTCAAATGATGCAAAAAAATATAATAAAAATATACAGGGTGTTCCAGCTAACTTGGGCCAAGTATTACAAAAAAAAAAAGAAAAGCATAGGCACTACGCATGTCGAATTGGCGCATTATTGTTCTGAGCCATATGAAGCAGGTCATATTATTTTCTCCAATCCGCCAAGCCGGGTAATTAACAAGGATGGTTTAATTAACTTTTTTAAATAGCAACTGTAGCGAAAGTTCTTCAATGCAGAAGTTGTAGCGCTTGTTCAGAAACATTGGATTATATCTGTGCTAAGATAACTGCCCTGTTTAATTTTTTTCGAGCATTTTATTAAAGTGCACGAAATTTAAAAAGAATACCACGTGACTGCCGGTTAACGCGCCGCGCTTTTAGTGCCTTCAAATGTAAGTTGAACGAATTAGCAAAGGCTGTTCCGCGCACAGAAATCGATTGAAGAGGCTGTCGGTGACTGTGATGGACGTTAAGTGACATAAGAGGCGTACCGTTCTAAGAAGGAAAATTCTTCAACGAAAACGCGGCCGCCACATGCGAATGCGATATGGGACCGGAGGCAGCACGGTTTTTATCTCCGTCCTTCATCACACCATCAGCCTCGGCCCCTCCATCGCGTTCTTCATTGGTCCGAAAAGAAAAAAAAAATGCCTGCGCTGCGTCAAATGCTGCTTCCGGTCCCATATCGCAGTGGTATGCGGAAGCCGCTTTATTATTGAATTTTTTTTCTTAAAACGCCCCTTTTGTCACTTAACGTCCATTGCAGTCACCGACAGCCTGTTCAATCGATCTCTTCGCGCAGAGCAGCCTTTGCTAATTCGTTCGACTTACATTTGAGGGCACTAAAAGCGCGGCGTGTTAGCCGGCAGTGACGTGGTATTTTTTAAATTTCGCGCATTTAAAAGAAAGGCTGGAAAAAAATGTAGCAGGGTAGCTATCTTCGCATAGATGAAATAATTAGATGTTTCTTAATAAGCGCTACAACTTTTGTATTGAAGATTTTTCGCTGGAGTTCCTATTCGATAAAGTTAATTAAGCAATATTTGTTAATTACCCAGCTTGGAGGATTGGGAAATGTATTATGATGTGTTCCATATGACTTAGAAAAATAATGCCCCAATTCGAGACGCGTAGCACCTATGCTTTTTTTTTAAATGCTTGGTCCAAGATAGCTGAAACACCCTGCATAAATGCCGAACCTGTGCTGTTTGTAACGTTTTCTAAAATATACTAACAAGTCCATATCCCAACGCTTTCTAGCTTTTGAAAGGCGATGAAAGGGCAGCAGCCGAAACTGTAATATAATATTAGCTACAGTGTTTCCACCCACTTTCTAGTCGCCTTACCCCCTCTTCTAAGCATTTACCTCCCCCCCGACCTCTGCTAACTGTCGCCGGCTTATTGGACGGTGCCCCGGGGTGGACAAGCGTCAGTATTTTACTACCAAACAAGCAACAAACACCTAGGAGGCATTAGTGCTTGTTCAAGCTGAACTTCATGTATTGTTTGGGTAGAGCAACAAGATCTCAAGAGACTGACTACTCTAGTAGGCACCTTGAACGTACGATCTTCTGTGACTAGCTGAGGATAACAAGATGACACTGTGACTACGAGTGGCGTGAGCAAAGCGCATCCACGAAATCGCGGAACCAAATAGCGAGAACATCGTGAAGCTATCGATATCGTTCATTTTTTTCCTTGCATCAATACCTGCGCGCATAATATCATCGACACATACATCGATACTGCTACCTCGGTAATTTTTTAAACATTTCTTCTGAGATTAGTGGCTGGCGCGTTCTATGCTCCTTGAGAACACCGACTTGCGACAGAGGCCAGAGCGCGGCAGGGTGATCGTCCCGTTGGGGGACGCCACTGAAAACAACCGACAGCTTGCCGGAGGAGATTGAGAGAGGGGGCTACACCACCCCTGGCCGACTGCAGCTCCCTGTCGACGCGCGGCCAACGGCACGGCTCATCGGCCCTTGGGAGCAGTCGGCGCTGCTGCTCAGAGAATCGTGGGACCAGCCCCAGGCTGCTTCTAATCGCGCAGATGTATCCGCGTTCAATGGCTCGTTGCCAGCCAAGGGTGGAAGGGGGGCCGTCTCGCTTCGAGCCACATGCCGCTCCCTCAACAGCCCCAGCTACGAGTTGCTCCAATAGCGCGTGCGATTGTGGAATCACGTCATCAGCTATTTGGTTGTTTTTCTTTTTTTTTCAAAGATAATCAGCACTCTTTTCGAGTAATTTTCATCACTCATTGCGTTTTAGCCCATAATATGAGTGAAATACAGTGACATCTCGAGTGTATTTTCTATCTATCTATCTATCTATCTATCTATCTATCTATCTATCTATCTATCTATCTATCTATCTATCTATCTATCTATCTATCTATCTATCTATCTATCTATCTATCTATCTATCTATCTATCTATCTATCTATCTATCTATCTATCTATCTATCTATCTATCTATCTATCTATCTATCTATCTATCTATCTATCTATCTATCTATCTATCTATCTATCTATCTATCTATCTATCTATCTATCTATCTATCTATCTATCTATCTATCTATCTATCTATCTATCTATCTATCTATCTATCTATCTATCTATCTATCTATCTATCTATCTATCTATCTATCTATCTATCTATCTATCTATCTATCTATCTATCTATCTATCTATCTATCTATCTATCTATCTATCTATCTATCTATCTATCTATCTATCTATCTATCTATCTATCTATCTATCTATCTATCTATCTATCTATCTATCTATCTATCTATCTATCTAATCTAATTGGTCCGTCGGTACGTCCGTCGGTACATCCGTCCGTCCGTCCGCCTCTCCGAGCAGCCTCGGTTATTTTGAGCAGTAGAGGCTGGCATGAGCTTCCTTTTATAACCTTTATTGTGGAGGAAATTAGAGGCGAATTGGTAAAACCGAAATGGAACGATGGAATAATACTAATGAGGCGTGATTCATGATAAGGTAAGAATGCACCTCGTCTTTTATTGGATTATCGTGTCTCGCCAAGTTGACGTAGATCTCCCAACGATCTGAGGCGCGCTGATGGAAAGTAGCTCTAACGTTGGCGTAGAGGAGTTCGGAGAGGAAGTAATTGCGGAATGATGCCTATTTATATGTCACAAATGGCTTTCATATAGTTTAATGAGACCCCAAAGAACGTTTACCAATGTCTCGATTGGGAGGTAAAATTTATTACGTTCTTCCAAAAAAGTGCAGACGCGTTAAACGTGAGGCGTTAAGTTTGTTATTCCTACCTCCACGCCGCCAGACGAACAGCGTCTCGGTATTGAAAGTGTAATGAAAGGTGTTACGGGTATGGATATACTCGAAATGAAGCAGTGACGATCATTTAATTGGCTCAAGCGCTAAAGTAAACCAAGCTCATTTATATATATTCTTTCAGCGCAAGCAATGTGATCGTATTCATGACATCAAGATAACATTACATAACGTCAATATGACATCTACACAAGGTTACACAGTATCTAAATTACTATAACATCCCATAACGTCAACACGTTTAGCATTAGCATGAAGAAGCTTCGCGGCCACCGATTCCCACATTCCGTGGAATAGCACTTCTTTTTGTCTTATTTCGTTTACTTCGTCGAAATTTTCTAGCGCGACGTTACAGAATTAGCCGGATTTCGAGCTTATAGCTGTATAGCATAGGGAAAAAATTATTACAGGTTGCCTGCGCGGTTCTCTTATTTTTCAAACGCCTGACCTGATGTTGCTCTGTCTCGTCAAGGAGTCAATTCCTCTCATAAGACTCCGAAATGTCCCCGTCCCTCCCTTGTGTGTGCTACCGTTGGTTTCGGTATTTCACGCTCAAACGATTTGACGTATTGTATGAGACGATGTAGATTTCCTTCCACAATATAATGTCACTTTGACTGAAAGCTTGGCGATGTTTGCCTGGTTTTTGCGACGTTTGATTCGGTGGCAGGAAGGACATTCAGCCGTAAAGAGTTTAAAAAGTCATCGCAACTTTCGGGACGGAAAACATGTGGAGCTGGAAGCAATTTCTTCCTCGCGTATAAAGCGTTACGACGCGTGAGTTGCGACACAAACGACAGTCTTCTTTGTTTCATTGACTTACTGTGACACGAGGACAGCAGTAAAATACACGGCTTCCAAATGAATTGCCGCCGGCTATATTCGTGCTAATGGGAATGAAATCGTCAGCGCAGCAATGAAGCGTCCGTTTTAGGTAGCGTTTTTCACTGCCAAAGGTTTACATGCAGCGGGAGTACGTTTACTTCCCCTATGACTTTGACGCTATACCCATGGCACTTTGCACATAGGCGTGCAACGCGTTCGCTGCGTTCTGCACTGGTTTACGAACGCAGTGGCAAAAAATACAGTACTTTGCATCGGCATCGTTATAACCAGACGATATCTGAATGGAAGAGGCATAGTTGAAGATTATTCTCCCGTAAAAAATAAGAAAAGATGGAAAGAAAACTTCAGGGAACACTCACAGTGCACACCACGGATATTGTTTCTCTGAATTTTGTGACCAAAAAATAACCCCCTTCCCCACAAAAAAGAAAGCAAGAAAAAATAACACCATACTGCAGCAATTTCTGCGGCTTTGGACTAAATTACATCGACAGCAGCAGGCCTTCACAATGGACACCATCCCATTCTCAAGAACAATCCTAAGATATTTACGGCCCTAGAAAACTAGAGCATTAAAAAATGAATTCTAGGGTTTAACGTGACGAAACCACGATCTGATTATAAGGCACGCCGTAACGGAGGACTCTGGATTAATTTTGACCACCACGGTACTTTGACGTGCACCTAAATGTAAGCACTGGAGCGTCTTTGCGTTTCGCCCCGATCGAAATGTGGCCGTCGCGGCCGGGATCACTTTGAGATCACCAACGCCACGCTATAGCCACTAAACTATCTCGGCGGGTGCGCTTATAAAGATGGTCACATAACATAGATAAGACAGGACGGGTGCACGAGGTGACGTACAACACTCGTGTTGAAGGCGGGAGAGGGAAATTCAAGACGATGCGCAAAACGAGAACAAGGTGAAAGCAGGAGCCAACGTTTCGACAAGTGGACTTGTCTTGTTCTGACTTGAAGAAAAGTCCACTTGTAGAAACGTTGGCTCCTTGTTCTCGTTTTGCTCAACATTCATGTTGTGCGTCAATTTTTTTTTTTAAGCGCTGTAAATATGGCTGAATACTCACACCAACTAGCCAAGTTTTAGTCCCTTAGCTTCCCTGGAACAACTTCTGTGCGATGCGCGAAGCGTCGTCCAACTCCGCTACAAGACGAGTATTGAATGCCGTGGCCTAGGAAATACATACACAGACGACCCCGCTCTGGGTGACGCAAGAGAACCCGTACAAGCTTCCAAACGAGTATTTCCCAACAGCTCAGTGGTTAGCTTGTCCGGCTCCTAACTGCAAATTGACGGAGGAGCATGAATTCGATCGCCTGTCGAGGCTGAGAGTGAGGATTTCTGCTTCTTCGCCACGTGGTGAGGCTGAAATAGAACATAAGGAGGTGCCCTGACGACGACGACGACGACGAGGCCAGTGTTTCGGGAAATAATAGACACTACAAACTCAGTTACGAGCTGTTAACTGCTTTTGCGGTAGATGCAGTATTCACTTTCCCCTTGGCTGTACTATAAGCCAAGCCCTGAAATCGATTACCATCATTGTGCGACTATACTTCACCCTATTCTTTGCGTCTTTCATTTCCCCTTATCCTTCCCCCAGTGCAGGGTATCAAACCGGAATCTCTTCCGGTTAACCTCCTTGCCTTTCTCACTCCGTTTCTCTCTCTCTATCTCCTTCTATACTCGAAACACGCTGGGTTGAGGTGCATGTCATCATCATCATTATCATCATCATCACCCTGGTTACACCCACTGCAGGGCAAAGGCCTCTCCCATACTTCTCCAACTACCCCGGTCATGTACTATACTTGTGGCCATGTTATCCCTGCAAACTTCTTAATCTCATCCGCCCACCTAACTTTCTGCCGCCCTCTGCTACGCTTCCCTTCCCTTGGAATCCATTCCGTAACTCTTAATGACCATCGGTTATCTTCCCTCCTCATTACGTGTCCTGCCCATGCCCATTTCTTTTTCTTGATTTCAACTAAGATATCAATAACTCGCGTTTGTTCCCTCACCCAATCTGCTCTTTTCTTATCCCTTAACGTTACACCTACCATTCTTCTTTCCATAGCTCGTTGCGTCGTCCTCAATTTAAGTAGAACCCTTTTCGTAAGCCTCCAGGTTTCTGCCCCGTACGTGAGTACTGTTAAGACACATCTGTTATAAACTTTTCTCTTGAGGGATAATGGCAACCTGCTGTTCATGATCTAAGAATGCCTGCCAAACGCACGCCAGCCCATTCTTATTCTTCTGATGATTTCAGTCTCATGATAAGGATCCGCAGTCACTATCTGTCCTAAGTAGATGCATTCCCTTACCACTTCCAGTGCCTCACTACCTATCGTAAACTGCTGTTCTCTTCCCAGACTGTTAAACATTACTTTAGTTTTCTGCAGATTAATTTTTAGACCCACTCTTCTGCTTTGCCTCTCCATGTCAGTAAGCATGCATTGCAGTTCGTCCCCTGAGTTACTAAGCAAGGCAATATCATCAGCGAATCGCAAGTTACTAAGGTATTCTCCATTAACTCTTATCCCCAATTCTTCCCAATCCAGGTCTCTGAATACCTCCTGTAAACACGCCGTGAATAGCATTGGAAAGATCGTATCTCCCTGCCTAACGCCTTTCTTTATTGGAATTTTGTTACTTTAGTTATGGAGGACTATGGTGGTTGTGGACCGCTATATATGTCTTTCAGTATTTTTACATACGGCTCGTCTACACCCTGATTCCGCAAAGCCTCCATGACTGCTGAGGTTTCGACTGAATCAAATGCTTTCTCGTAATCAATGAAAGCTATATATAAAGGTTGGTTATACTCCGCACATTTTTCTATCACCTGATTGATAGTGTGAATATGGTCTATTGTTGAGTAGCCTTTACGGAATCCTGCCTGGTCCTTTGGTTGACCGAAGTCTAAGGTGTTCCTGATTCTGTTTGCAATTACCTTAGTAAATATTTTGTAGGCAACGGACAGTAAGCTGATCGGTCTATAATTTTTCAAGTCTTTGGCTTCCCCTTTCTTATGGATAAGGATTATGTTAGCGTTTTTCCAAGATTCCGGTACGCTCTAAGTCATGAGGCATTGCGTATACAGGGGGGCCAGTTTCTCTATAAAAATCTGCCCACCATCCTTCAATAAATCTGCTGTTACCTGATCCTCCCCAGCTGCCTTCCCCCTTTGCATAGCTCCCAAGGCTTTCTTTACTTCTTCCGGCGTTACATGTGGGATTTCGAATTCCTCTAGACTATTCTCTCTTCCATTATCTTCGTGGGTGCCACTGGTACTGTATAAATCTCTGTAGAACTCCTCAGCCACTTGAACTATCTCATGCATATTAGTAATGATATTGCCGGCTTTGTCTCTTAAGGCATACATCTGATTCTTGCCAATTCCTAGTTTCTTCTTCACTGCTTTTAGGCTTCCTCCATTCCTGAGAGCATGTTCGATTCTATCCATATTATACTTCCTTATGTAAGCTGTCTTACGCTTGTTGATTAACTTCGAAAGTTCTGCCAGTTCTATTCTAGCTGTAGGGTTAGAGGCTTTCATACATTGGCGCTTCTTGATCAGATCTTCCACCTCCTGCGATAGCTTACTGGTATCCTGTCTAACGGAGTTACCACCGACTTCTATTGCACACTCCTTAATGATGCCCACAAGACTGTCATTCATTGCTTCAACACTAAGGTCCTCTTCCTGAGTTAAAGCCGAATACTTGTTCTGTAGCTTGATCTGGAATTCCTCTATCTT
The DNA here is from genome assembly GCF_038994185.2 of Dermacentor albipictus. Taxonomy (NCBI): domain Eukaryota; kingdom Metazoa; phylum Arthropoda; class Arachnida; order Ixodida; family Ixodidae; genus Dermacentor; species Dermacentor albipictus. The sequence continues at coordinate 235,270,758 of NC_091821.1, forward strand.
CCCTCTTACCACTAACTCATTTATCGGCTTCTTATGTACCAGTTTCTTCCGTTCCCTCCTCAGGTCTAGGCTAATTCGAGTTCTTACCATCCTATGGTCACAGCAGCGCACCTTGCTGAGCACGTCCATATCTTGTATGATGCCAGGGTTAGCGCAGAGTATGAAGTCTAATTTCATTTCTAGTCTCACCGTTCGGGCTCCTCCACGTCCACTTTCGGCTATCCAGCTTGCGGAAGAAGGTATTCATTATCCGCATATTATTCTGTTCCGCAAACTCTACTAATAGCTCTCCCCTGCTATTCCTAGTGCCTATGCCATATTCCCCCACTGCCTTGTCTCCAGCCTGTTTCTTGCCTACCTTGGCATTGAATTCGCCCATCAGTATAGTGTATTTTGTTTTTACTTTACCCATCGCCGATTCCACGTCTTCATAGAAGCTTTCCACTTCTTGGTCATCATGACTGGATGTAGGGGCGTAGACCTGTACAACCTTCATTTTGTACCTCTTATTAAGTTTCACAACAAGACCTGCCACCCCCTAGTTAATGCTATAGAATTCCTGTGTGTTACCAGCTATATTCTTATTAATCAGGAATCCGACTCCTAGTTCTCGTCTCTCCGCTAAGCCCCGGTAGCACAGGACGTGCCCGCTTTTTAGCACTGTATATGCTTCTTTTGGCCTCCTAGGGCCTCCTAAGCAGGAGGTGCATGTAGTCGAGATGAAAATTAGTGTTCCAGGTTTGCCGCTTTGTTTACTGTGACCTGCATATGTTATGAGCAGGCAAGTGGGGTGATCGCGTTCATTCGCTCTTGTCGCTTCGATGCAGTCACGGCGCGATGTTTACCTGAAAAAGGGCATTCGACGCGAACCAACCCACTTGTGTATTTATAAGCCAAGCAGACTAACCACTATTGCACGCCACCTTTGCAAACGCGAACGGATAATATTTGCATTGAGCGCTAGCAAACGCCGACACTTTTCTGCAGAGATCATCCTGTGCAACGTACCACAACGCTCTACCGTACAAAGTCGGGCACTTCGCATTCATTGAGACGGGGTGATTTGATTTGACTTGATGTGCTTTCCATCTACAAGTGACGTATATCCGATTTAGGAGATTGGCCAAGAATCCGACGGTACTCCCTAAAGGCCACCTCGTGGAGGACTCGCATGTCCTGCTTGGGAATTGCTGGCTCTGCATCCCGCACGCGTGCGCAGGATGCTGCATCTGAGCTGCAGGCTTCTTCACACTACGGCGAAGCGTTATGGCGTTGCCGAGACGTATCCAGTTCTTGCTTTGGCACTGGAGATCTCTCACTGTTTTCCAGGAGTCCTGGGCTTTTCTCTCATGGTCACGTAGATGTCTAAACTTATGCAGGATGGAGACGGTGGCTCATAATTGCTGTCCGCAGAAACTGAGTTACACAGGGATCAAGGAGTGACGCCGTAGTGGCAGGGCTCCGGATTAATCTTGCCTGCCCGGAGTCCTTTACAGTATAACAAACGCCAGGTAGCCGAAAGTTTTTGCATGCCACTCCCATCGGAGTGCGGGCTTCTTGGCCGGGAATCGAATCGGCGACCTCTCGTTCAGCAGCCATAGCGTCATAGCCACTGAGCCACCGCGGCGGGTGCCAAACACATTACAGGAGCCTAAGCTTCCCACACATTAGGGGTCTCCGCTGTCACTGATTCATCTGCTGAACTGTCCTGTGGTGGCAACTCGCACTCCACGTCGTCTCGTATAGTCTTGACTACATGTTGCTGTTGTTTTGCGTCATAGAATGTAGCATATGGTACACCGTCGTCGTTGTTATTCACTACCTTTCGCTTTTGTGCCCGTAGTTTACCTGACATACGATACTTCTGTAGGTGCTTATCATAATACACTTTCGGAGGTAGAATGTTTTCTACATTTTAACATTTCACTACGTCGATGTTTTATAGCTTTTCCGGTCCTCTTTGGAGCATACGTGCTTTTTTTCTCTCGTTTTTTTCAATGAATAGTTCCACCTGTAAGTCGCTCCGTGACGTTGTCTCCAAGGCAGCACGTATTTTCGCCAACAAAATATCGTTCTTCTTGCGCGTGCTCTGTCGCAGGCACGTTTTTGCTGCAAACCGGTTTCTTCAGCGTCACTGCCACGTGCTATCCGCCGTGCCGATACTACTTGCTTCTGTATATCCGGAACTAAAAAATGCATTCCGTGTTTTACTGTCTCAAAGCAACTCACGGGCCAGGAGGGACACCGTATTGCAGTGCTCAGAATAAACTTAGACCACCTAGTTTTCTTTAACGTGTGCCAAAAGCACCGTAGACAAAGCGTTACTTGCATTCTGCCCCCATCGAGATGGAGCCGCCGCGGTCAGGCATCAAGCTCGTGACCTCAGGCTCACACACAAAAAAAGTAGGAACAGCACTTGTGACATCGGGCGCTATCGGTAGCGTTGTATTTAATAAATGACTCCGAACGGATTCGGCCACTTTTTATATGATTCCTTCGACCAACAGAACACAGGGTTGGATAAGGTTTCAGGGGTCAAGGAGGTCGATGAAGCAACTCATTTGATATGAGTGCCGGTATTGAACGTGCCATTTCAGGCTGATTTGCACGACGTTCTCGGCAGCTGGACGACACGTCGCCGCATGTACCGCTGCGACCTCAGCTCCCTGCGAGAAGCCTGTTGAAATGGCACATCGGGTGAAGGTGAACAAACCACGTCGACGTTGTGGTGGCATATTGATCGGACCTGAACACGCCATCCCTCGTCCGAGACAAACAGAGAAAGAGCGGCTACAAGAGAAGTGGCTCGAGATATGAAAGGCAGAGGAAAGAGAAGACGCCGACCGCAGGGCCGCTATACACTTTTCGCGACGTTCTCTCGGAGCCGCAATTTCCCGTGGCTCATCTAGGCCGACAATGCACTTTTCCGATTGTCCGACCGCGTTGCACTTCCCGAGCCCGAGCAAACACTGGCGGCCGGGGACCACTAGAAAAACAAAGGCGGCGTTGGCCGCCACCTCCTCTGCCTTTATGGAGAGCGGGTTGTCCCGCCAGCGGGCCCAATAAAGGCAGTTAACGCCGGCGACGCCAGGGCTGCCCCGCCGCACTCGCCTGCGGCCAACTAATAAATCCAACAAGTGGGGCCCGCGCACATAAAGTTCGGGAGAGCCGCGGCGGGATGCCCGCCAAGTATCCGTCATCGCGACAGCGCGCATCATCCTTATACGATGCCGCGGCGGCCGACGCCAAATGGCTTCCGAAAGCGGCGGCGACGACGGCGCGCCGAGGAGACCACCGGACTCCGCGTGTCTGCGCGGGGCGGGGGGGAGGAGACCGCGGGGATCGCCGACCGCGCTCTTGGAGCTCCGGAGGCTGACCGCTCGGAGATGCGCCGGGACGGTTCGTGGAGAACGGGCCTGTGGTGCACGCATGCGACCTTCCGACATTAGGGTAGCCTCGCTGTAACAAGGGTTTCCTAGCTTTTGGAGGCACATGAAAAAAGAGAGAGAGAGAGAGAGAGAGAGAAAGGTTGTATAGAAAGGCAGGGAGGCTAACCAGAAGTAGTTCCGCGGCTGCTCTGCACGGGGGGAAGGTGTAGGGAGATATAAAGAGAAAGAGAGAGGAAAGAGGAGGGAGAGAGAGTGGAAGAGGGGCGAAAGCCAACTTTAAGCACGCTTTGTCTGTTCGAAACTTATCGCCGTAAAACTATGGGGTGCACCGCAACATTCGGGCAGTTTTGATCAACAATGGGTTTAGTATGTTTTTTTCGATGACGCCTGACGTGCTTTAAAGGATCATTAAAGGTTCGACTACAGTAGATTGCGCTCATAAAAATTTATCAGTGCAGTCTTTTGTGTTACTTTTTTTATGGGAGGGAGGATAGTGTTTTCGCCTATATCTTAGCAGCGGAAATCACAATTCCAAGTCAATGAACTTTCGTGTCCGAATTTCTTGCGTGCTCAAAGTGCGGCAGTGATAAATGATTGCGCGAAGACACAGACACTGGCGTATATTTGCGGAGTTATGCCATTTTTCGGAAAGGAAGCCGCACAGGGTTTATAGAAATAAAATGTGTTTTATGTTTGAGTGTAGTGTAATCATCGAACAATTTAACAGCCTTGACCACTCACGCTACAACGTCCATTTATACAAATGTAAAGGAAAACTAAACAGTTAAACTTCTTAATAGGCTTATATCTTGTTGCATGCACAATTATTTCTTTTTTGCTTTTATATCGTATATCCTTTCTTTTATATATATACGATTTGCGTGACGAAACTTTAAGAAAAGGTTTCGAAACGGTTTTAAAATGGCGCTTGTAGCCAGTAACATTGACTTCTTTAGTTTCTAGCAGGAAGAAAAACAAACGCTATTCTCTTAACCCAACAACAGAGTTGAACTTTGAGACCACGATTGCGTGCTTCAGACAGATGCAATTTCCGGTTAAGGCAATCGTAACTGAGCCACAGATTGCCACGTGAAGATTAAGTAACTGTCGTAACTTCCGCACAAAGGAACGTTAGCGAGTGTTTAAGCAACAAAGAGCTCGCGAGTCTCCCTGATGACCTTGATAGGAAACCTCCTGTTCTGTAAATTATTTTACAATGTAAATATGTTCAGAAAACAAATAAAAGATTGCTACTACTACAAGGGGTTCCGGCCGATCACTTTAAAAACGTTTCCCTGGCTCAACAATGCTTCGGTTACGTGTATTTTTGATAGACGTATAAGACTGAACGAGGGCTCATTGGCACTGGCAGCTCTAGTATTGATCCGTTTGATCGCGGCGCTTACGCCTCACACGCAGTCCCGATCGGTTCCCCAAAGACTTGTTTTCGTATTGTTTTTAGGAGGGGGTGGGGGGTGGGGGGTGGGGGCTGGAATGGGCGCAGCGGGGTCGAAGGTGTACTTCTGTCTCATTTGAATAACGCTGCAGTTTAACTACGCTCAACATTACCTAATCTCAGCATTATATGCACTAATTACATAAGTGAGCATTATGTGTATAATTATCGTTAATACATGTATGACTAATTGCATGAAGTGGCCTACAGTGAGGCAGTGGCATTTGAACATTCGAATTAAGAAAAGCAAATGAACGAAAAGTGATTCCAAGTCGCACAAGGTAGGTAGGTTGGTTAAGGTATTTGCTATACAGGGTGGGTAAGACTGACAGTCCAAGCCGGCAATTGCTCCGCATGCATGTCTCTTTCGCTGTTCAGGAATCTGCTACCACATGTCGAAAAGTTCGGTGTTGCGTAGTCGCATGTTGACGCTATTACTAGTGGCCCTGTGTCCATTGGTGACGTTTCATCAGTATTGCCAAATCAATTGTCCGTTCTTTTTCGAAGGCATCATCGAACATGTGTATTTGCCTTTTATTGTAACCTCATTTTTTTAAAGTGCACCTTCATTGCTTTCTATGCATCAAAGTTCTTATGTAAAACTGATCATTATTTGTAGCCCACGCTCTTACGTAATGCAACTGATAAAGGGGCATTTAAGAAAATAAACTGACCTGACCGGATATACGAGTGTAGAAGGCGTGAGGCCTCGTTTCACACTATTCTAAGCCCTTCGAGGATCGTTAACATTTGCAAGTATGGTTTGCAGGTATGGTATGGTATGAAAACTTTATTCAGGTCCTTCAGATCGCTCTAGATTGCTAGCCCGAAGCGGGCCGCTCCCACGTCGGGACCGGAAGGCCTAGCCTCTCGTTCTTGTCACTGCTTAACAGAGAGCACCGCCAGAGCATACGTTCTATGTCTGCTACGCTGGCCAAGAATTTTTCTTTAGACATTGAATCGCCGGCGATCAAATGAAGTGGTTTACTTCGCCAATGTCTTGACATTCTGTGCATAAAATGAGAGGTAGCTCGCCCATTTTTGAATGCCCATGCTGGAGTGTAGGCCGATCTTGTTCTGATTCTATACATTATAGTGCCCTACAATCGGTTAACTACAGGGCTCATGTGGCGAATGTCAAGGCGACCGAAAGTGGCTGCGAATTGCGTCCTTTGGGAACCAGTGTATGCTCGGTGCTATGACTGTTGGTGACCTGGAGCTCGCTTCTTTTGCAATATATTATCCGGTCTTTCATTCCCAATGATACCAACATCGGAAGTTATACACTGGAAGACAATATTCTATCCTTTCCTTCTCAAATCCTTGATTGGCAGTGGTTTCCGGCAAAATTTATGGGCATATGATTGCCGCGCCAGAATCGTCAGGCGCGTGGCCGGTATATCGTAGCGATTCCTATCGCTCGCTTCTATTCCTTTCTTATCACCCCCCCGTTCACGGCCGGCTGATGCCAATGATACTGTGAGCGAAGCGCCACTTGGCCCACGGAAGTAAACACGAAAAGAAAAAGCATCAAAATAGAATTGAACGTTACATTATCTCGGCCCAGGTATCGAGTCCTTTAATAACCCGACGTTCCGTGCAGGACACCGTCTGAGCCTGCGGAGCGCCGCTGTAGTAACAGCCCTCTCTGTAATCGTCGATGACATCAGGCGGTGTACCGGGCCTCACTATTGTTGTGCCATCACCACAAGCCCGGATTCCGAATCTGCAAGATGCAGAATCTATCCTGCGAGCGCCCTAATTCTCCCTTCACAAGTCAAGATGCTGAGCCGTCAGGCAGCGGGATCCTGCGGGAGAAGCCTCGGCGAGCAGCAGGTTTGGACGTGTCCGCGAGTACCAGACAGCCCGGCGCCGCACCTCCTCTTGCATGGAGGTCACCACGCGCGCGAACTTTGAACCGGGTGGCCAGCGCGGTCGCTGGTTGGACCCCTCGGACGACCGTCGTGTGCTGACTTTGTATTGGGCCGTTTGAGTGACAATGGTTCTCGGGGATTATAAAAGCAGCGACGCGCTGCCTCAAAAACAGGATCCGCCGACCCACCGGGAGAGAGTGTCGCTCCCGACTGGGGTGAGATGTGTCACGCGTTTTCGCCGGACGCCGTCGTGCGGGAACAGTCGCGTTTGTGTGAGCTCTCGGCCCCAGTGCCGATCCGATCTTGTCCTGTACAATGACCTGTATATAATGTATAAAATCCCTTTCGTTATTCTCATCGACGCCTGGCTCGGAGTCTTCGCTACCAACGCTCTGTCACGAAACGGGTGACGAGCGCTACGGGACCACAAAGTCGTAATAGTGGTGCAGCGGTGCAAAGTCGTAACACTGGATGGCAGCTACGGGATTGACCGGCATCAGCTACCTCGGCGCGGTGAGTGCCTGAAGTTTACCTCAAACACCAGACTTTCTCTGACACAGGTTATAGTAGCTTAGGGAAGGATTTGGTGTTGCATTGTGATAACCTTGTGTGTTTCAAGCCTAGTAAGAGTGTTTTGAAAACCAGGGGATGCTGAGGGGGTAAACAGGGCAGTGTGTGAAATACTTGCATATGTCTTACTAGTAGTGTTATAGTAGCGTACGGCAGGTATATTCAAAAAGGGTAAACAGCAGGAGGACAGTGTGAACGATGGAGAAGTACAAGGTGAAGGAACTTCTCGAAATTTGTGAGGAGTTGGGCATTGAGTTGGGCTCAACTAAAAGAAAGAATGCGATCCTTGAGGTCATGAGGACTGGGGACGTAACGGCGGAGGAAGCCGCAGAGGCCTGGGCGGATATCAATGAACGTCGGGAAAGGGAGGAGAAGGAACGTTGCGAGCGGGAAAGGAGAGAACAGGAACGTCGCGAAGAGGAAAAGGAGGAAAGGAGAGAAAAGGAACGTCGCGAGGAGGAAAAGAGGGAGAAGGAACGTTGCGTGGAGGAAAGGAGAGAGATTCGTGAGCACGAGCTTAAAATGAAAGAGTTGGAGACCCGAAATAACTCGCCAGCGCCTAGTCTCACTTCTAACGGTCCAAGAATACGCGATCAACTTCCACCCTTTGTCGTCGGAGAGGATATGGCCAAATACCTCGTGAAATTTGAGCACGTGTGCGAACGGAATAGCATTGAGCGATCCCTCTGGGCACAGAATCTGTTAGCGTTGCTTCCTGGGGAGGCATCAGACGTAATAACTTGCTTATCGAAAGAGGCGTTTGAGAGCTACAGTGATGTGAAGGAAGCGCTACTGCGGAAGTACAAATTGTCGCCCGAAGCTTTCCGGCAGAGGTTCCGGTATGCAAAAAAAGGGTAAGGAGTCGAATGTTGACTTCGCGTTTCGTCTAAAAGCCGACCTGGTGGAATGGCTGAAGGGCGAAGAGGTTTACGACGACCGCGACAAAATTGTCGAATGCATCGCGTTGGAGCAGTTCTACCGTTGCATTGATGAGGATGTCCGGCTCTGGCTGCAAGATAGGCTAAAGGAGGTTAAGCTAAACAAGGCAGCAGAGTTAGCGGAAGAGTATTACACCCGCCGCAGCTTGCACAGCAAGGCAGTGCGCATAGAAAAAGCAGATAGAAGAGATGGGTTTTACGGGAAGCCCGACGAACGGAAGGAAATCACGCGTCGCGAGTTTCGGGAAGACGAGTCGCTTCCCAAAGAAACTGTAAGGGATGGACAGAATGCATCTCAGAATGATGACGATGGTCCGAAACAGCGAAACGAAATAACGCGTTCTTTTGAAAAACGGAAACCGTTAACCTGCTACAATTGCAAAAAGCAAGGGCACATCGCTGCAAGCTGCCCAGAGAGAATTGCTTTTGCAACGATACAGGAAACTCGCAAAAACATACGTCTATTGGAGCCCTATGTGCAGGAAATTAAGGTAAACGGCAAGAAGTGCCGAGCACTGCGGGACTCTGCAGCAACTATGGACGTTGTTCACCCGTCTTTCGTCTCCTCGAGTGATTTTACGGGAGAGTGCGTTAGGATACGGCTAGTGGCCGAGAAGGAGAGTGTCTGTTTACCGATCGCAACGGTTATCATTGAAGGAGAGTTTGGGAAACTTAACACCGAAGCCGCTGTGTCAGCCGCCCTCCCGGAGCAATTTTCCTACCTCTTCTCAAATAGCTCGGAGCAGCTGCTGAGGGATCAGGGCAAATCATTCTTTGCCGACGTGGCGTACATGGCCCCCACGCGATCCAAAGCGCGCCCGCTGTCGAGGGAACTTGACTTAGCGTCGGTGAGCGAACAGCGGTGCGGTACAGGGACCGATCAGGGTAACTTGAGTGGCGAGCAGTCACGGGAGAGGCAGAGCTCGGACGCTGGCCTAGACGAGCGGGTCCTGGAAGTGAGTGGGAGTGACGCGTACAGTGCTAGCCGCGATATAGACGCGACGCCGCAATTAGGCGACGCGGGCTCCACACTCGCTCCGGTTTCCGCCAGCCGGCAGGAGCAGGCTGCAGTTGAAAGAGAAAGTCTGATTCGCGAGCAACAGGAAGGCTGTTCATTAGCCGATCTGAGGAAGAGCGTCAAACGGGGAGTGAAAAAAAAGAGGGTTTCATTTGGCAAGGAATCTGGCTTATTGTACCGCCGCTACACGGATAAGCAGGGTCGCAAATATAAGCAGCTTCGGATTCCGCGAAAATATCGCCGGGAAAAATGAATGACCTCATTTGCTTCCTCAGAAGTATGTTTTCGGTCCAAGTGATTTCAAGGGGACCATTCTATTTGTAATTATTATTGCTGATTAATAATTGTTTCTATTTTGTTGTGTTGTTGATTTGAAAACTGATTGTTTGAGCCTTGTGTGCTAGATCGTACACCTGCCTCTTGTTGCAGCGGGAGCAAAAAGAGGGATAGCGATTTAGTTAGGTTGATTTGGATTATGGCCTTGTCTGGTGTTTGACGGGAGACAGAGGGCACTTGTTCGTGTTGGGTGTTGCCTTTTGCCGGTCGGTTTTGCAAGCTGCAGAACGACCAACCGGGACCAGTGGCGAGAAGCAAGGTCTTAGGAACGACCCGAGCGGAGCTGGTCGAGGTACCTTGGCGACAACGTGGTGAGCAGAGCTCCTGTCCTGGCGAGTCGGACCTGGGCACGTGAAGTTACCTGGCGTCCCGACACTGGACGTGAACTTGGACGAGCCTGACGAACGTGCGCGCCTGGCATCCGAGCCACGTGGAGGCAGCTCGTCTTCCCGGCGCCTTATCTGAGGGCGGGGATGCTGTTGTGCCATCACCACAAGCCCGGATTCCGAATCTGCAAGATGCAGAATCTATCCTGCGAGCGCCCTAATTCTCCCTTCACAAGTCAAGATGCTGAGCCGTCAGGCAGCGGGATCCTGCGGGAGAAGCCTCGGCGAGCAGCAGGTTTGGACGTGTCCGCGAGTACCAGACAGCCCGGCGCCGCACCTCCTCTTGCATGGAGGTCACCACGCGCGCGAACTTTGAACCGGGTGGCCAGCGCGGTCGCTGGTTGGACCCCTCGGACGACCGTCGTGTGCTGACTTTGTATTGGGCCGTTTGAGTGACAATGGTTCTCGGGGATTATAAAAGCAGCGACGCGCTGCCTCAAAAACAGGATCCGCCGACCCACCGGGAGAGAGTGTCGCTCCCGACTGGGGTGAGATGTGTCACGCGTTTTCGCCGGACGCCGTCGTGCGGGAACAGTCGCGTTTGTGTGAGCTCTCGGCCCCAGTGCCGATCCGATCTTGTCCTGTACAATGACCTGTATATAATGTATAAAATCCCTTTCGTTATTCTCATCGACGCCTGGCTCGGAGTCTTCGCTACCAACGCTCTGTCACGAAACGGGTGACGAGCGCTACGGGACCACAAAGTCGTAATAGTGGTGCAGCGGTGCAAAGTCGTAACACTATGCAACCGGAAGGAAAGGGATCCAAAACGAAGCGGCGCAGACGCCTTCCACCACGCTGGCCGATCCGTTGAGAGTACACGGACGGGTCGGCCAGCGTGGTTGCGTCTAGGTACTAAAACATCCAAAAGCGTGCCTCTGAAAAAGGTGTGAAGTTCTCAGAGCACAACCCAGGAATGTTGAGATCACAATGTCCTCCAGCAACCAAGGGGACCAGTTCGTTTTCTGTGTTTCAAATGGCTGGCACCGACGTTGCGTAGAGTTTGTTGTGCAACAAAAAATTTACAATGTGGTTATAATATTAATCCTCCGGAGAAAGGCTTTGCCAGAGAGGGACTCGCCGAGTCGAAGGAGCCGGGTCAACAGCGCTTGAGAGGCCGAAAGGCTAAGCGGTAGCCTCATGCACAACTTTGTTCCTTTACGCTGGCTGAGAAACACCCAAAGACAAGAGTAGAGCCCTCCCATGGATGATCTGAAGTCATTCATACTGGCTCTCCGACGGAGATATCAGCGGCCATCAGACTAAAGACCAATCACATGAAGCAGTCAAATGTGAACGTAGCTGAATTTGCGATTGCGGTATTAATAAAGTTATGGTATTATTAATAGCACCAACATTTTCTGAGGAAGATACTACGAAATACACACCCTCTCTCTTTGTTCTCTTCTATATGATTTGCTAAAGCGAGCATGAAGTTCACGCTATTTTACATTCCAAGTAAACTGCAAGTTTGACGTGATCGCTTACAGCTAGTGTCCGCTTTTCATCGCTCACTTGTGGGTGAGCAGCAATAACGGCAGTTCACATGCTCAATAATATCAAAAAGTGCAAATAAAGGAATATTTATGCAGTAGACTCCGCTTAAACGGAACCAGGAGGGATAGAAAGATATGTTACGTTTATCCGAAGTTTAATTTAAGCGGAGAACATAAAAATTGCCAACAAGCGCTTTATTCGAAAAGCGCTCGAGTTTTTTTTATACTACTTTTCTGGAAAAAAATTATATATGCTTTTCTGCGCTCTGCTTCTAAGATCGTGGCTTTTTTCGTGTAAGGTTGTGTTCAATGGCAAAGTGATTCCCAAACATTCAGCAAAGTCCTTGCATTCAAAACAACGCTGCAGACACTCAACTGCATCTCTCGCTATCTACACTCTTAGACGATGTTACACCCATTGGGGTGTATCTCTGCCACACAGCGATATTGGTCATCTGCCTTGCTTGCGTTTCCTTTCTTGAAAACGCCGCGCCCGCTACTTTCCTGTCGGGAATCCTATGTCATGCTGATAACGCGCATGCCGTTCGTTGTGTGGCAAAAGGGTGTAATTTTGCTTAAGAATGTATAGTCCCATAGTTCGCCGCAGGAACTGGCCATTAATGCTGCGCTCTAAGAATTCATACAGAAACTCATCTGGAAGTTGTCTAAGTATGCGTAAGCAGCATTGAGCGACTTGCTCATCACCACGCAGCCCAGTGTCATTATCAATGTTATGAAACTTCATCCGACCAGTATAATTGACAGCGCTGTGGCGACACGAACCATTGTCAACCGTGATGAACCGTACTCCGGCGGCGGCTGCGTATGACGCGGCCTCTCCTGGTCCCATCTTGAAAGCGATTTGCGATGGAGGGACAGTGCGCCGAGGGAAGATAGCTTCGTTTGCGTTGTGTTCTCGCCGCTTAGTTCGCGTTGAAGCGAGAGGCAGCACAAAGGTCAATTCGCTCACTGCTGCGGGCCCTATATCTTGAAAGCGATCGTCTTGCGTGATGAACGGACGGAGGGGTCTACTCGTCGGGTAGGCATAGAAATGCTTACGCATTTAAAAGGGATTCAACAGAGGTCTCGTTCTTCTCGTGCCTCTGCGTGTGTCGTTTATGCGCCTGTGTACATCTCGACAATGTAAGATAGAAACCAAAACAATGGCAAGCCTCTATTAACGCGACAGCGTTAAGGAGCTCGTGTCGCAGAAAAGCCGGTGTCGTCGGCATCCGCGGCGTTGGCCGTGAGCAACAAATCCCAGAAGGCACTTCATAAATAAAAAAACATCTTGCAAGATGAGCTGGTGGGAATCGAACCAGGGTCGCCGGAGTGTGAGAAGGAGACGCTACCACTCAGCCACGAGCTCGCTCCTTACAAACGGGACAAAATCGTCTCTAGTGAATGCGGTGTTGCCTTAGAAACGTGCCGTAGAAAGTTATACTGCGTTGTATATCGGTAATTATGACCATGTAACTTACAGAAGTCGCAGTTTCACGAGTAGCGAAGTACGTTTCCGCTAAACTTCTTCTGCGCTCTGCGCACACGCAGAGCCATCTTGCGGCAAACACAGAAGACCCCCTCCTCGCTATGTACGGTGCTGCCCCGACACGTGGCGCGCCACTCGCCCCATGACCGCGTCCGCCTTCATGGCGCATCGGGGCCCGGTTATCTCTGCGGATCGCGACGTTTGGCTGGCGTAGCGCGTTTGAGTAGGCGGTGCGAAAGGGGTGCGATAACGCTATCGCGTTCCACTCTTGAAGGCGAAGCTTAAGCGTCCTCCAATTTTTATATTGATGATCTAACTTTCTGAATGACTGTTATGGTCTGCTCCATGAACACCGTTTTAAAGACTGCATGGCTTTTGTCACTGTTCTACACGCTTTTGATATTCATTGTGATATTGACTTACCGCTGGTACTATATTACATATCAGAAGCACACATTTGACCGCGTTATGTAACTATCCATTTCATTTATCCACATTTTAACCTTTCATCCGTGGCTCGGACGCCACCTCATCGCCATGATCACCGGCATCGGCCACTCGGCGTGAAGGTGAAAAAAGAATAGAGAAATTGATGAATCGTTACAAAATACGGCCGCCGTTCTATATTTTAAAGACGAAAATGAATAGCGGGATGCAAGAAGTCTTAAAGTGCGCATTGTTCGCGTGTGGCCAAGGTAATTTAGAGGAAAGGAAATGCTCTTCAAAGGCTCTAACGTTCGCACAGGCAGCCAAATTTGTGCTAAACGTATGATGCTGGAAATGCAGCGCGGCTACGCAGTTGCTCTGTGATGCGGTAACTTATGGGCACAACGCCGTGTCTGATCTGTTTGTAACGTGACTTACATGCACTCTTCGAGGCCCCCTCCCGCTGAGCTCTAACCCAAGTAAAGCTTGCGACTTCAAAAAAAAATGTAACTAAATAAAAAGTGAATAAATGGAGCTAAGTGACGTCTCTGGAGGCGCAAATGTTATTTCGTTGTTGCGAGAAAGAACGTGGCTCGTTGTTCAGCTCACGAGGAAGCCACTCGGAGTGCCATACACTGCACTGGACGTTGGCCCATCTGTCACCATTAGAGCCAGCACGTCTCGTTTGCTTTTCCCACGACCACGCGTCCGCTCGAACAAGACACGTGCAGCGAGAGGCGCTGCGGGATCAAAACGAGGGAAAAGGCGACATGGCGGGAGCGCGCGTGTTCCTATGCTCCGCGACGTCCGTGCGTGCAGCCGCCACGCACACCGAAGGCGCGAGAATCTGCCGGGGCCAATTGCCTCCGAAGGGGTGACATTAGCCCGCGGGGCAGCTCCCCAATCGCATCCCGAAGCGGCTTTCCTCCTCGGCCGGCGAACAAACGCCGCGGTCCTTTATTTCCCCGTCGTTCGTCCGTGCCGAGCCGGCGGCCTACGGCAGGTTGGCGGCTGTCGAGAGCCTTCGGAACGGTGCACCGCCGCCAACGTGACATGTTTGCACGCCCTGCGCGCGGTGTGTTTACGTAATCTGATAAACGCGGAGCCCGGATTTGTGGCGTGCCTTATCGCCATCCCGCGTGGGATTCGAGTGGCTGCCGTCGCACTCGTACTGCTCGTACGCACGCACACACCATTGCCGCGACTGCGGCGCTTCGCGCATTTCGCTGGCGCCGCGCAGGTGTGGCTCGGATCCGCCGACCGCATCCGGTGAGCGAGTGGGCATTCAATTCAGCCACGAGCCTGCCGGAGTGGCGGGAGGCTCGGCGGAATGCCCTCGGCGCGGGCATTTCGCGCAGTTTCCGATCGTCGAGTCAGCTGCAGGCGCGTCCCGCAGCCTCGAAACGTTTCGCAACACTACAGAAGTGAATCTACAGGCAGTGGAATCTAATTAAAAGCGCATTTCGCGATTTTGAGGCCTGCTTGAATGTGGTAGATGCCTTGCTTTTGGGGGAAGGAAACGGGAGGCCTTTCGGTCGATGTCGTGCGTTAGGGAGCTGATTCACTTAATTTCGTGCGACACGGGGCTTAACGGGAAACAAAAGAATGGGGGACTCTGAATTTCTGTAAATGCCCGTGTCTCCGTTTGTTGAAAATTTAGGCAGTTGGAAAACAAGCATATTTTGTAAGAGAACGCGTCATAGCGAAATATGATATGGACATAAGGAAACTGAGACGCTCGCTGTCACCTATATTGGCACTACATGAGCAGAAAAATACAGAAGTCTTGCAAAAATTGTCAAACAATTCTTGCACAGAAAAAAGTACATGGATTGTTAGTATCTTTTTTAACTTGCCGATCTGGCTTTTCAACTAGTTGATTGTACGTTGCTAGTTTGTTCTCTACGAAAAAAACTTCCAAGGAGCCTAGTAATAGGATCTACATAATTAATGGGGACACTAAGTGGGCGACGTTACTTAGTAATCGTGACACATCAGTGATCGGAAATTCACGTATATTACTAAGTGAGTTTTGTAATAAACGGTCAACAGCGGCCGAACAAAAAATATCCGTGGAACCAACATTTTGACAAGAGCACTTGTCGAAACGTTCGCCCTAGCGACATTCCTGGTTCGAACATTTAAACCTCTTCTAACCTCCATCTTCCCATGAACCTCTATCTCGTTTCGTTTCCTTTTTTTTTTAGTGAAAGTTGTTTGAGGAGAGGTTGGCGCCTATGTGTGGCGCCGGCTACTCTTCTTCTCTTACATGATAGTTATCGTTGGAAAGTTGTCAACAATCACCAAACTGGACTAATAAACCCTCAGGTACTAAGTCTCAGTACTGCAATATAAATAAATGTTCGCGTAACAGAAGCGTTCACATAGCATAAATACTCACAAAACCAAGATGTTCACACAGAAGATGTTGGGCGCTTAACTGCCGCACTCAGAATGCAACAAATACACTTGCTACATCAACACGAAGACAATGAACATGTAATTAACGGGGTCTGTTAATAATAATGCGAGCAATAACCATTGTATGACTTAGTTTCGTGATATTTTTCATTCCTCCAAAAATTGTACTAAGGCGCGCGCAGCGATGGTTTCAAGTTCTTCTGTTGGCCATGGACCTAAAATCTTTCCTAAGGGTAGTGGACATATATCTAAGCCATGTAAATTTTTCGAAAGGTTCTTGCGGGGAGCATCGCGATTTTCAGTGTAGAAGAAGGTGTTCGATGTCTTCTTCAGTCTCCTCCTAGGAGCATGTAGCACTGTTGCTTTCTCTTACGCTATGCAGGAAGCTTTTTAGTATAAGCAGTGCCTATAGTCGAAGCCTATGAGCTGTTGTTTCGATCGACTAATTTTAAACGGAATATTGAATTCCATTCCAGGATGTGTATTATATAATTGAGAGTTCTGCGCCTCATTTATCAACCATGTTTCTTTGGAGAATCTACCACATGGTTTGTTCAATAGACATCGCGCGTCACTCGCCGATAGAGGAAGTATAGTGCTAATTCATTCTCTTGATGCGCTGCACGTGACATGTGATCAGCTGTTACATTTCCTATGATTTCACAGTGACTTGAAATCCACAGGAAAGACATGTCTTGTTGTAGATATTTCGTTATGGCACATGTCTTCTGTATTTTGTATGTCAATGTGCTGTTTGCTTTTCTTAAGCTGATTTGATTTAAGCACAGCAATGAGGCTTGTGAGTGACTCAGAATTACCCAGCGAATTGGTTCTGACTGATGACATATGCAACGTAAAGCAGAAAGTATTGCGTAAAGTTCTGCCGTTGTGGACGTTGTAAAGTGGCAAAGCTTATAAGCTCTTTTCTCTCGGTATGCAGGTACCCGCCGTGGTTGCTCAGTGGCTATGGTGTTAGGCTGCTGAGCACGAGGTCGCGGGATCGAATCCCGGCCACGGCGGCCGCATTTCGATGGGGGCGAAATGCGAAAACACCCGTGTACTTAGATTTAGGTGCACGTTAAAGAACCCCAGGTGGTCGAAATTTCCGGAGCCCTCCACTACGGCGTGCCTCATAATCAGAAAGTGGTTTTGGCACGTAAAACCCCATTAAAAAAAATTGGTATGCAGGTATAGAAAACGCAGATGTGGAGCTTCGTTTACAGCATGATCCATCGGTATACCTGTGTATGCGATCTATGTACTTATTGTAAATATGTGTAAAGTTAATTGCTTTATTACAATTACGGGCATATCACATATGCGACCTACTCCAGGAATTGAAGTGGTTATTTCTGGCATTGCTAGTTGCCATGGGGGATAAGTTGCGCAAGTAGGCCGGTATTCGTAAGTAGGCAGTAAGTTTTTGCACCGCCACATTTCTTCATGTATGCGTGCAGCAGTTCCATCCTGAGGGTCTTGGCATAGTGGATGATTAGCGTGTTGTGTAGCCAAACGATAAAAGTGGTGACAAGTTTCTGTAAATCTTAGTGCAGGAAACATTCGTTGGCGGGACTCAGCAATTACCAAAGCACTGGCAGATGCACGGGGAACACCAAGTCATATGCGAAGGCTTCTGGACAGCAATCTTTGAATTGTTTCCTCTATATAGACTATAGGATATTCCATGTAGCACAGGAGCAGAGTATGTTATTCTTTGTCTAATGATTGCCGAGTGAATGCGTAATAAGGAAGAGGTTGAACTACCCCATCGCACTCCAGCAAATCGACGAAGAATGTTGATTTATTTGGGGAGCCCATGATAGCCGTCTGTCTATGATAGTACCTAAGAATTTGTATTGTCGCCCAAGTTGCAGACGCTGAGAGTCTAGCACGAGCTCGAATCTATTTAGGCATTTCGTTGTAAAAGGAACTACAGCAGTTTTCTCGTGAGAAATAATCATACCTCTGCTTTTAAAGAAATCATGAATTAGTGTTAGGCCAGCTTGTAGCTTTTGCTGAACGGCTTGAGTACTCGAGTCAGATGCCAATATGCACAAGTCGTCTATAGTGAGTAATTCAAGGTAGCAGGCAGGATATGAGGTAATTCAGCCATAACACAGTTAAATAGAAATGGACTGAGTACGCTACCACGTGGTACACCCTGATTCACTTTATGCTCTGTGCTTTTGCCTTCAGCAGTTTCAATAAAGGCTTTCCTGTCTCTTAAGAAATCAGCAATCTATCCGGTCAGCAATCCGGTCAACTATGCCCAACTGAGTTAACCCATGTAGTACGTGAGTGTGGCTGGCTGTGTCAAATGCACGCTTTATGACTAGAAACACTCCAATAGTGATTCTTCCATAGCTCTTCTCTTGATCTTCGTATGTAACAAACTCTAAAATAGCATCCATCGTACACCGGCGTCTGCGGAAGCCCGCCATATTTTCGGGTAGTGCGTTGGTGCATTCTGTCTACCACTGAAGCCTAGCGTCTATCATCTTTTCCATACGTTTACATAGGCAACATGTCATACTGACAGTGCGGAAAGAATCAAGCAATAAAGAAGTTTCACCCGGTTTTAGTATCATAACAACGCGTGCAATTTTACAGGAAGGAGGAAGACATTCCGATATCCACGCATCATTCAATAATTTTAACGGAGTTTTTTTTTTATTATTTGCCTTGTGGCCACGGGATCCAGGTTTTTCTGTGCAGCATATGTGACCCCGCCAGGGCCAGCCGCTGTCTTCTGTCGGCATGATACAAGTGCGTTATTTATTTCTAATGAAAACGGGTGATCTAGTTCAGGATGATGGCTACTGATAGATAAATTAATCGATACTTTGACTTCTTCGACAGAGTTACTGTATTCAGGTGTGCTTACTACTGCACTTGGGCGTGTAATAAGCTGACAGAAGTCGTTTGCAATGGTCGTTTCTGATACTTTTTTGACTAAAGCTAGAGCTCTGAATGGTTGTTGGAGTGTTACTGGCCTATTCAAAGAGCGTAGAACATTCCATAATTTTGATTCAGGTGTAAGTGGACTAAGTGAAGTGCATAATTCCTGCCAGCGCTTTGCACCTAGGCGCTCCAGCTGCCGACCCATACGATCATACAGCTTTTGACATTCTCGGTAATCTTCAATAAGGCCTGTGCGTCGGTATTTTCTTTCAGCTCGGCGGCGTATAGCTCTGAGCCTTTCGTATTCAGAGTCTACACCAGCGTAACCTTCAGGAATGTTAACAAACTTTAAAGAGAGGTTTAATTTCTCTTCTATAAGCGATAATAGACCATCTATATCACTGACCGCATCAGCTTGACTTGTAATGTGATATCGAAATGCCTGCCAGTTTGTTATCTTTGCAGAGCGCCGCTAAGTCGAAAATCATAGTCTGGAGTGAGAATATGAAAATGACCGCTACCCCTTGTTTCAATGTCTCTTCTCCAGGTTGCTCCACATGCAATATCGTTTGAGCATACCGTGAGGTCCAGGCAGCTGGGATAATTAAAGACCCTTAGGAACGTCGCTGCGCCGTCATTCAACAAACACAGACCACTCTTCTGAATTGCCTTTTCTAGGTCATTTCCACGACGGCCACGGTAGGCGCTTCCCCACATGACATGATGCACATTGAAATCCCCGCAAAATATTACATTTTTTGTGTATTTCTGAAAGAGGTCCGTCAATGTGGAAAGTGAAATATTTGTAGATGGTTGTAGATAAACACGGACAAGAGTGATATTTACTCGGCCAAGCCGAACTTCACACGCTACGTATTCTGGGACGTCTGATGCTGCGGTACTTAATAACGCTGACGACAGGTCTCTTCGAACACATATCATCGCTCTGCTTAGTCCTGAAGATCTAGAGGACGTATAAACACCATAGTTAGCTAGTCTAAAAGCATTGTCTACACTGGCCTCTGTAATACATAACACTGGAAAGGAGAACTGAGCCACCAGTTTTCTAAAGTCCGCACACTTAGAGCGAAGACTATTCGCGTTGCACTGGAATATGGCGACATTGTCATAGCAATTATTCATGCCCCGCCTGCGCAGCAGTTCATGTAGTGTTTTGCAATATCACTTGTTCCATCGACAATACGGCGTTGACCTCCGGGAGGTTATTAGGCTGCGAAATCATGGCAAGTATGGCTTTTAAAGCAGAAAACAACATCGGTATTACATGTTCAGCAATAGACGCAGAGGAGTTCATCTGTTTCGTTACACTTACTGGTTGCGGTGTGCTCGTATTCTGTCGCATGTTAGCCATGTGGTTGCTCCTTCTGACGAGATCCCTCCTGAACTTCTTGTCGAGCTTGATGTTGGCTTGGTGATGTCCCAAAACTTTGCACTCGGTGTTGTGGTCCCTTTGCGATTTTTGCATATTGCACTGAAGTGTCCTGATGCTCAGGCGCTTGTGGACGAAATGGTTGCGCTGGGTTCATTTGGCCGCTTTGTTCTGCGGGCATCCAGAAAATGATGCAGTATGAGGCCCGTTGCAATTCGCGCACTTAGGTTGTCTTATAGATTTGCAGTCCTTGTGATGGTGGTCTTCTGCATATATTTTGCAGCGCCTTGTTTCTCGGCAGTTTTTTGCTAAATGACCAAATTTCTGGCAGTTGTAGCGGCGTCTGGCTGGCCCCATATATTCTTCGACTGGATGGCTAGTGAAGCCAAGATACACTCGCTGTGGGATTGGTCGGTCATAGCGAAATTGCAAAATTACAAATCTCGCAGAGCACGATTCCACGGTGTCATCTTCTTGACGTATGTAACCGGTCTGGCGTCTATGGCAATCCTGCCTCTCTTAAATGTTCTGTTAACTGTTGTTCTTCTGTGTATTCTAGAGGTACGTTTCTGATTTTGCCAACATTTCGTTTGTATGACTCCGTAATAAATGGATTCACTAGTAAGCCAACCACCTGTACACATGACAACAAACTCTTGGCTGAGGCGAGTGAATTCACAGTGACTGAGAAACTTCCATCTTTGTTCCCTCGGAAAGAACCTACTACCTCTTTTGCTAGCACAACGATATCTGAGGCTACAACATTTGGGTTTACTTTCCAAAACGTTTTCATTTGTTCAATTGGCCGGAATACCACAGGAGCTCCCTCGAACCTTCTTTTTTTTATAAGTCACAAGAGTGAAAGAATTTTCCTCCTCATCACATTCAATGTCTTCTTCTTCGCCAAGGGAGTAGGTCGATGTTTTCTCATCCATGTGGTTGATCTGATCTTCCACTCTCACCTTTTTCGCACAGCTTGCTTCGTCCGACATGCTCTCTGTTTTCCTTCCAGGACGAGTGTTGCGGTCGAATGTAGAAAGACCCTGAAGGCTCCAGGCTGGCTCACAAGCTCGTCAGTTCCGAAGCCATGCTGCGGTAATGGCGGCCCTTGCCACACTTGCACATCCCCGCTGCTGCCTTGCCACGGTGGCAGTTGAACGACAACGCTTGATACCGTCGCGCCACTCACCTGTATCAGTGATCGCTTATGATGTTGTCCTCGAAGCTGTAAAAATTGTCATGATACCGCTCTTGTGCCTGACTAGCCTCGCCAGTTACACTTTTTCCTCCTCAGAATGCTCCCTATTAAATGAGCCACAAAGTTAGCGTATAGACAATATCCATCAACGTTTTTTAGACAAATTAGTGATTTTTTTCAGCTCGTTGATTGAGTCGGAGGCAAACTTGAACATGTTAAAATGAATCACACATCCTGCATAGTCTCCACCAACTCGAAATCATGCCGCTCAGCGAAACCGGACAAGTACTGTGGACGGCCAGTAACATGCATGCTATAATTTGCCTCAAAATGGCACCACCGGGATCTCGAGCGCGCTACACTCAAGTACCCTCTCCGCCCCCTCCCCCCTCCTTCATTAAGACCCTCAAGAAGCTACTGGAGAGAGCGCGGAGGCGTCCTCCACAGGAAATCTTGCGGGCCAAGGGGAAACCGTACAGCCAACGTTTAAAGGCTATGATCACATGAAGCGACTTAGCGTGGAAGCTTGGGCTTGTTGGTGAGGCCTACTTTGAAGAAAGCGAAGTGCTGGCTAAACACAGTTCACAGCTGACACGTGAAATCATTGAGGCAGATTTCATTACGAAGTTTGATAGCTCGTGCGCCAGTTCTCCTTCGATTGCACTTTCATCTCGATAAATGGCGTATCTTGACAGGGTTTGAATGGAAAGCATTTCGTGTGCTCTGTAGGTCGTGGCTGTCATTATCAGCACTGCAAATGATATTCCAGGTTTTTACCGATCATACAGATATTGTGCATGGTAGCACCCTATATATTTATTCCTTCAATGCTTTATGAATAAACTGTTGTAAGTCATCGTGGTGTACGTGTCGCTCTCTCGTGTCCTTGTCTTTCTGGCGCTGTGCCCTTTTTCCTTTGATCACAGCCAAGGCAGCGGTATGGAGTAAAAATTTCATGGTTCATTCATGAGGCATTTGAGAGCCCGACTGTGCAAAACTTCCAGTAATTTTCTTTATTCTCAAAGGAAATATGAATTAAATACCGTGTGACAACATTTATGGCGAACACTATATATACATCACAAGCCGCAGGACACGCTAGGTAGCTCTCGAACTTTGCATCGAGCCAAATATAAGTTGACTGACCTTGAACTTACCTTCATAATGTTTAGTAACGTCATGCCATTTCATTAGTCTGATAACGTTTATTTACTTAACGTCACACGTGTGGTCGCAGTTCGCCAACATTCTAGAGACCAACGACTCC
This sequence comes from Dermacentor albipictus, assembly GCF_038994185.2. NCBI lineage: Eukaryota > Metazoa > Arthropoda > Arachnida > Ixodida > Ixodidae > Dermacentor > Dermacentor albipictus. The sequence goes on from NC_091821.1 coordinate 235,293,313, forward strand.
ATGATACGATATTACTATATCTTTCAACACTACGCCCCCTAAGCAGAAAGGCATCAAGGCGTTCAGTAACCGCACCCGTGATGCAAGACATACTACGATTGCGAGCGTGTCAGCTTCGTCAAACAGTCTCGTAACCTATCAAGCAGTGAAAGAACGGCGTTAGAAACCACGGTGAGCGCGAACGATAAGCTGCCGATAAACACTGCCGGCGCTTATGCAACTGTCTCGCGTTTATTACGATAAACATTTATATATAGTCGGTCAGAATTGGTCAACGCGTCATTGCACACAGAGATGAAGCCGCGCTCGCTGCAGAGACTATCATTCTAGGCGCGCCCATTAGTAGAGCAGTGCTGTGAGCTGTACCCTCTCCCATAGTGCAGTGCGAAGCCACAAGGCTGCAGGGAAAGCCCCGGGTGCTTGCCACCGCTCAATCACGTATTCATGGTATGTTAATGAAGATGCAGCCCACTCTTCTGTGCAAGACAAGAGCGCTGCGCCGGGTGAGAGGCCGAAGGCGGTGGAGGCATAAAGACGTGTATGATAAGAAAACGGGCAAAGATACGCAGGAAAGACGCAAGAATAGGCTCCAGCAAAAAAAAAAAAAGGAGTAGTGTGCTCACTCCAGATTCGCGGATTCTTGATCGATTGTTTTCTTCTCCAGGCAAGTTTGGAAAAGAACCAAGCCAGAACAATGCCGGGAATTAATGCTCCTCATTGAGGACATGCATGGGATGCCCGACGCACCAAGTCACACGCGAAGAACTCGCGCGCAGCGCCTCCTCTAGCTTTGACTTCCTGGGGAAAAAAAAAATAAGACAAGAGACGATAATAACCCAGCGCTCGGAAGGGGCCCGCCAGGAATGCCGTGGTGCCGTCACACAGCGAGAAGAAAAGAGGACTCATCGCCACTGAAAGCGTGTGTAACTCCCGCTTCAAGTCAGCGCTCTTGCGAAAAAAAGGAAAAGCAAGCGGGGGACAGAAGAAAGTGCGAACAGTCGAGACGGCCGCCATCAGGGATAATAATCACAGCAAAGACAACAGCGGGCCCAGCTGTGAAGGGTGGACCGGCCAGTATGAGCAGGGGAAGCAGCGTTGCCAAGCTGGCTAACGTGACTTCCTCACAAAAGCCGCGTCCGATTAAGACGCGCGCTCTCGAAAGGCGCTTATGGGGCGAAAGGCCGGAGGCTGCGCCGCGCCAGCCAAGAGGCAGAAATGCTATTTATTCGCCTTCCTGTCCAAACAGGCGGCTCAACGAGGGTAAACAGCCACTACAGCAAGAACGAGTAGGCAAAGGCAAAAAAAAAGGAAGGTGGTGAGGGGCGCGTGAGAGGAGGCATAAACCATAACTGTTCCAAAACAGCACCTCGGTGCTAATCAGGTCAGAACGGCAGCGTCTAAAACGCAGCGAAGGGTAACGGTATCTAAGTATCTTTTTGGTAGATACGCCTGTTGAAAGCTCAACGATGCATGCTCTCTCAGGCAGTAAAGGTGAGAAGAGAGAGAGAAAAAAGAGAAAGAAAACAGTGGCGTCCGCTAATTGCTGTCAAGCTGTATTGATTATAGAAACGCGCAGCTTTAATTAAGAAAATAACGTGTGTGTCGAACTTGTCGTCATTCGCTGCAGCCCCGGATACGCTCAAGTGAATTGTGCTCTTCTTCTCACCCTGCTACCACAGAGGAAGCCATCTGGGGAGCGTGCAAGCAAGTAAAAACGTGAGACGTGGGGGGGGGGGGAGCAAGCAAGCTAAGCGTGCGTCGTCGCCAGGACATTCGCGCGACGGGAGGCCCAGGAATAACCTGGAGGGAGCTCATCAGCCTTTGGCATTTCCGGACCCGTGCGTACGCGTTGGATACACGCCTGCCTCGTTAATAGGGATGCAGAGTGATGCGCACCCCGCTCGGGCGTTCCCGACGTTCACCCTCGTCGCCTTTCTGCCCATTTATCTTTTATTCCCTAGGCTCCCCACTGCCCGCCTCCCTGGGCTCCTCCGCCCGGGTGAACCGTTGAAGCTTCTCTGCTCGTGTCTTATCCATATACAAAAAAATACGGAAAGAAACCGGCAAGGAATATTCTCAACGAATATTCTGCGCGCTGAGGGCAGACAAGATGACGAGAGGATGACTACAAGCAAAAAAATGTAGGCAGGTCGAAAAAAAAAAGCAAAGTGGTGGCAAAGTAAGTAGAATGCGATATGCTCCTGCTGCATCTGCAACACATGTTTCCCAAGCGCGAAGAACTTTCAAGATGGTTGGGCAATATTGGCAGTTTCTTCGCCTTTCAGGCTCTTGCGCTGCTCCACGGAGTCGGAAAAATTGTGTACTGCTGGTGCTCTAACACGTTGTACCTCAAGAAGTTTGAACCATCTCTTATGTCCTTTTCACAGAACACGAAAACTTAAGCGCAGGACACGATGTGAACTGGTGGTCAGTAACTACATCTTAAAACAAACAATGGTTTTGAAAAAGAAATCAATCTGAGGATGTTTAAATGCATTCTTAAATAAGTTTAGGCAGGAACTTATAACATCTCAGTGAAAGGAAAAAAATGCTTCCTATTCTGTCTACGATAGTCTCCTCCAGGATCACTTCAGCACAGTAGATCCTGTGAAAGTGTTTCCTTACGTTGACGATTTTTCGGTGATACTTTCTTCGCACCCAAGTGAAGCCATATCTTTGTTCGACCATGTTTTTGAAAAATTCAAGAGCATTTTTCAAGGGTTGACGTTCCCAAGGGAATTGTCTGAAGAAAGCAAAATCCACTTCCTTGACCTTGCACTGCACCTCCAGGAGAAGCACACGTGGTGTATGTATGCCCCACGTTCCAAGAAGCACGTTATCCCTTACACTTCCAAACATTCAAAAGTTGTGAGTGGTTCCATAGCCATAGGGGCTCCCAGAAATGCTGTTGTTCACTCTTAGCCCCACTTGATGTCCAGCAGCTTCGCCAACCAAGTCCATCGGCTTAAGGCATGTGGCTATCCCCTACAACTGTTGTCTTCCTTGACGGAGGTCTTATTGCAAGAGGTTCGTCCCTCCGAGAAACCGCGCGAAGTGACAAATGATTTAACCCAGTCTGTTGCGATCCCGTATGTACATTGTGTGTCCCACCGCATCAAGAAAGCCGCGGGCCGGGCCGGTGTTAAGGTGGTGCTTACCGTACTTAACAAGTTGGGAAGGTTGTGCGAGAAAGTGAACGATAGCTGGCTTGCGGCTGGACTGTGTAGTAAGCGACATGCCGCTAAGCCTGTAGATTGCAAAACCAGTGTAGTTTATGCCATTCCCAGCTCTTGCGGCTGCACTTACATAGGGCAAACGGGATGCTACCTTAATGAACGTTTACGTTAGCATGCGCACAGTGTCAAGTTTAAGACTGATAGTAATCTAGCTGTTCATTGTGCATAGTCTGGCCGTTCACCCCGCCTATAGAAGACACACGTGTGCTTAGAAGGCACAGCTGTCAGATGGCCAGGGAAATCATTGAGGCCTTTTCAATTTGTGAGTTAGGAGCCACTTGCGTAAACGCCCATTCTATAGCTCTTTGCGATAAGCAACTTGATTTGCTTAAAGGTTAATCAGTTTCGATTGTAATAATATTTGGGGTTTTACGTGCCAAAACCGCTTTCTGATTATGAGGCACGCCGTAGTGGAGGACTCCGGAAATTTTGACCACCTGGGGTTCTTTAACGTGCACCTAAATCTAAGCACACGGGCAGTTTCGATTCTGTCCATATTGTGTATTTTACATTTCTATAGAGTTACGTTTGTGACGCATGCGCAGCAAGAGTTCATTGACGATGACTCGCTCTCCCCTGTCTTCCTTGCTGTCTTTCAGGCCGTTGCGAATAGCAAAAAAAATTGTGTGGTTTTACGTGCCAAAACCACTTTCTGATTATGAGGCACGCCCTAGGGGAGGACTCTGGAAATTTTGACCACCTGGGGTTCTTTAACGTGCACCAAAATCTAAGTACACGGGTGTATTCGCATTTCGCCTCCATCTAAATGCGGGTTCCGAATAGTATACATTTGTACAGGCTTCAATGAAGATGTTGGCAGTTAACGCTGGCCCTGTGCTCTTCCTTGTCCGTGTGTTTTTTGACACTGTTTAAAATGAATGATCTGCACCAACTAGCTCGCGCCCAAACCCTTCTAGACTGTAACATACGACGAAACACTTCATCTCCTATGCATTGCAATGGTCACAAATCAGCAATAAAAAAATTAGGGCATAAACTTCACAGTAGCGAATTCTCATATAGCGCGTAGTATTCTTTCGTAGCACGACCAGTGCACAGCCGTGGCGTGCATTGAGACGACAGCAACAGCACCGACGTTCAGTCCATGCGATACGCGCGTTACAGTGATACATGAGAATGGGAGGAAGGGATGAGCGATCACTCAAGAGGAGGGATAATAAACCAAACGATATTAGGCGATAATCTACCTCGCTTCTCACGCCAACGCTGTAGGGTATGGTCATGTCATGACCTTCGTCATTAGGATGAAAGCCAAAATCTTACACCCCATACACTACTTGCCCGGGACTCTGTGCTTCACACTCCGCAGCGAGGTGTCCCTCGTCATTCCTTCGAAACCCTTTCCATCGCACCTCGGAGGCGCGAAGAGGGGACGCAGAAAAGTGAAGCTTCTCTTTGCGAACCTCACCGGATTTTCGTGAACGTGGGCGCTGCGGCGGGGCTGTTCTCTAGCCGAGTAGGCCAACCAAACACAGCGGAGGACCCGCGCGGTTCCGCGGCAGCGGTGGCTGTGCGGGGGAAAGAAAAACGGAAAAACGCCGCGACACTCCACTATTGGTATGAAGCGCGCGTCTCGCATTTATTTGACAGCTATACGAAGTAACGACAGTATCTTATTTTGTTATAGCGCAAGCTTGACACGGGCAACAGAAGGCACATCTGACACACACAGCGCTACACACATCGACACACACAGCGCTGTGTGTGTCAGATGTGCCTTCTGTTGTCCCTGTCAAGCTTGCGCTATAACAAAATAAGATATGCCATACCAACAAGCCCCTATTGCTATCCTTAACGACAGTACTTTTATCGGACGTATAAACTTGTAAACATTCGCTTACTAACTAAATTAACAAGCATTGTTTTGCGCGTGCACAAGCAAACATGAACATACCACACTCGATGACCGCGGACATTCGCTGCCAAAACCCCGGCGTGAGGAAGTGCGGCAGCAGCAGCGAGCGAATTGACTTGCGTGCTGCCTCTCGCTTCAACGGGAACTAAGCGGCGAGAACATTGCGCACACGAAGCTGTCAGCACTCGGCGCACCGTGTCCCCATCGCAGATCGCTTTCAAGATGGGGCTTGCATGGCTGCGCTCGGCCGCGCCACACGCAACCGCCGCCGGAGTAGAATGACCCCCCCCCCTCCCAGTGCCTTGCGCGCGATGGAACACGGTGCACTTCCTTCCTGCCTTCCTCGCTTGCGCGCTCGAGACCTACCCACCATCATCGGTTCCCTCTCGCATGCTTTCACTTGCACCTACAGCATATGGCGCGCGGTCACGATGTTCTCGCACTTGGACGTTATAGGCAACATCACGGTGACGCCGGCGGCAGAAATTCGCCTGGAGTGTCCCTATAATTGCTATCGCAGTAATAATTAAATAAATAAATAAGCAAACAAATAAATAAATAGCGCATATTTATGTGTTATGCAAGGACATGTCGAACGGTCGATTCCCAAACGCTCGCGGTCTCGTTCAGATGGGGACGGAATGTAAGGGTGCTCCTGCACGGAGCATAGAGTGTGCGTTGAAGAAGCCAACGTGGTTATAATTATTCCAGGGTTCTCAATTACGGCGACTCTCATAATTCCGAATAATTTATAATTCTTATGACACAGCGAGGCTGTTTACTTCTACTACAGATCGGCCGGTATAGGACGTCCGTTCCCAACTTTCCGTCTAGATGCCGACGAAAATTAATTGAAGGTATCATTGAAGCTGGTGTATTGAAATTTAGAGAAAGTGTCAGATGTGTCACGCGCAATTTATGGGCAGAGTGAGAAGCGCCTGAATCAATTAGCTGCGAAAACTGCAATTGCGAATGTTGCGAAAGTTGCAATTACGAAAACTCTGACAATTGCGCTAGATTGGGTGTTAGCGGTGCGTAGATTTAGAGCTATCAGACGTATCTAGAAACAGTTTTGTAGGGCGAAAGCGTGTTTCTGTAGAAAGAAGCTGTATAGCAGTTTCATAGTAGTACATGTTTTGTGGCAAGCTGCAAGGAATTATGAGATCTGTGCTAACTTCTCGATGATTGCCAGAGGACTAAAACGTTTGCCATGTGCCTACTGGCTGATGTATCAACATGAAACTTCGTGCTCGTTGGAAAAAAAAACATGCTAAATAAAGTTGAAAGTTGTCACAGAGTGAAAGGCACCGTCGGAAATTAAAAAAGAAAGCCACCGAACCTTTCAAAACGTTTCTTCGGACAGAGCATTAAATTTTAAATTTTAGCAAAGCAAGTGGTTTAATTTAGGAAGGCAACCAGAATTTAGAACTGATATTTGGAAAAGCAAACACTGTAAGCTAAAGGCTCAATATTCGTGCTTGAATGTTTGCACACCTTTTACGAAGAACCAATCATTGAAAATGTCTGCATATGTTCTGAAGTGTTAATTTAAAAACGTATTTGGCAGTCGCCGGTCACTCAAGGCTGCAGGCGCCTGCGCGACTGCTGGGCTGGAGCGAGGCGGGGCGAGGTAATAAGGAAAATGCACGACGGCTGCGAAAAAGTGCCGTAGGAAATGGTAACACCTATTCGCCTGAAAAACACTCCGAGATTGTAACAAGAAGCACACCAGGTGCCTGGACCTTTCTTTTCCACTCTGCAAATAGCTTTATGACTGCGCAAACAAATGTCCATGGAGAGAGAGCACACAAGGACAGGCACATACTGTTTGCTAATATGCACTAACTCGCCCAACAAGAAGTTCTTCTACGATACATATTTCCCACACTGCTTCAGAGGGACTTGGGTTGCCATTCAAGAAGGCCGCACAAGCCTGCCGGTTTCCTTTTCTTCGTTTATTTCTGCTCGAGTCACATGAATAAGTAGTAACGATCCCTTCTTCTTCATTGGAATGGCCAGCATTTCCGACTATGAAGTTTATGGGTTCAAACAGACGATTGCGAACCTTCTCTCTGAATGTGTTCGATTATACCACAAAGGACAGCGCTCTGCACAACGCTCGACAAACTTGGCAACCGTCCCCTTACTTCAAAGTGGAGTGCTTGAATCCTGGTGGCAGCCGACGGCAGCCCGTGCTTCTTTCAAAGCGCTGATGTTTTTGCTAAAGGCACTGAGACGGTATTAAGTACTGTAGTAGTTGTCAGACGCCTTCATTGTGTTTGCACGGACAGATAATTTTTCATGTCTTCGTTTCTTTTAGTTTTTTTTTTCTCTATCCCTTCCCCGTAGTGCAGCGTAGAAAACCCGACAGTTACGCTGGTTGACCTCCCTGCTTTTCATCTCAATATTCTTATTTCTCGCTCTCTACTGCACACGGAGGGTCATTATGCTGCTGCATCGTTATTTCATCTCCTCTCCTGTGCATGAAATATAAATTAACGGCTTTGCTGTATACTTACGGTGAATGCTAGATGAAAAGGGTTCAACATTTCCTTTCGGGAGAAATATTGCGTAACTAGTTCTAAACAATGTCTACGCATCCCATTTATCCGAAAAGCCCACAGAGGGTATTTAGGAGAACAAAGGGGGCACGAAAAAGAAAAAAAAAGAAAAGAGCAGGCTACGCAACTTTCCAGACTTGCAGTTGTAGCTACTGCTCCTCGCTGAAGTTTCGTTAGTCAAAGCAGCGTGGGGGCCCTGCTTTAAACGCACTCAAATGTACAACTGAAAGCGCATGGACAATTGCGAAAGGGGATAGGGGGGAAAGGCCAAGTAATATTTAAGCTTTCTCGTCTCTCCATGCTTCGATGCACCACCCTTGCAGCTGAATTAGTTTTCAAAGTTTATTGAAACACAGCGTGCATGTACTTTGTTCAGCATGAGCAAATGGCAATCTGTAAGAAGGCTGAGAAGTTTGAGCTTTTTTGTATTATAATACGCCTCTTTTTCACAGAAAGATTGTAAGCATGCAGAGAGACCTCAGTCCTACTATTACTAGGTCGTCGCGCAATGTTGGCGTATCAGAACCAGGCCTCAGCACGCGATATTTAGGTTGCAAACCTGGTAGGTCTAGCCGCTTTCTATGTTTATGTCACTGCCAACCGAACGGGACTGTACTTTCAGTTCTTTTTTTTTTCTGACTCATTTACAATGAAGTGCGCTCAGAAATGTAGGTGACCAGTCGCGATGCTGTCCGTGCCGCTTCTCTAACGCACCGAGAAAATTGACTGATATATGAAACAGACTGCATCCGAAACTGCTCAGACTGTTATTTTTTTTATTTATTTCATATTCCAGACCATCTTACAGATCCAAGCAGACTAAATGCAGAAATTGATGAAATGGGGTCAAAGGTAGCAAGCAAAAATAACAACACCAACAATACAAGCAGCATCACAATGCGTTGTCGGTTATTGAGTCTGCGAATTCCACTCTAATCCTACGCAGGAAAAAGGAAAATTTGAATGTGTCAGTGCGAGCAAAGTAAGGGGTTAGTGAACCGGGTTGATAGTGACGCGTGTGACGTGTGGTTAGAAACGATACATAGGGTGCAGGATCAAGCGCCATTTTTTTGTATTTATTTGCAAGGAGATGTCAATGTAAATGATGTTGTCTCATCGCGGAGCGACGAATTAACGCGCGCTCTACAAATTATCGCATGACACAGGCCGTAAATGCGGAAAATAAGTATGACATTAGACCCACTGATAGTTAATCAGTTGGTTTCTTGCAGAAACAGGTAATTACAGCCTTCAGAGCGTGAGTTCACTCCACGAGCATAAGACCACGGTCTCACCATCCCTCGCTCCTCTCCGACGTCATGGAGTTTGGCTTGGATTCTAGGTTGCACAAGAGATGGAGCCGGAAGATAGCCCTGAGGTTACTTTTTAATAAAGTTTGTCTACCATCACCTTGAGCTTCGCATGGCAGTTCTGTGTAGCTTGCCATACGCCTAAAATAGCAGTGTCGCTTGAATGCTATAGCAATGGGTGTGCCAGCGCGCGCCTCTCGACTCGTGAGCCACGAGCGAACACTACATTTTCAGTGCAGTCTAAAGGAACGTACGTTGCACCTTCTCAGGCTCCACGCGAAATTTTGGCGCTGGTCCCTGGAATGGGCAAGCTGTATAATTAAGTGCCCAACAACCCCACCGGACGTTGAATTTAGAGCACTGGGGCGATTGTGCGCATCAAATCTAATGTAGCCAAGCTGGCCTATCAGCCCAGTTGATGCGTACGAGATCACTTCCTCTCGTAGAAGGCGTATTTGCTGACACATAACGCTTGTGAAGTTAGAAGTGAAGAATGGTGAAGTGCCACGAAGATAAATCGACCACTGATGCGGGGCTGGCCACAGAATAGAGTTTCACACAAAATCTACTAGAGGGAGCCGAATACAGCGTTTAAGAACAGGACGAAGAGAGGGACACAGACCACGGCGCTGTTGTCTCTGAACCCTCTCTTCGATCGTCCTGTTGTTCAGCGCTGTTTTCTGCTCGTAATTATGAACCAGCCAGGCCAAATGCGTACTCTTCTACTAATCTTTCCGTCTACTTTTCTCTTTTCCCAGTGTAGGGAAGCCAACCGGGCTCAGTCCTGGTTAACCTCCCTACCTTTCATTTATAATTTGCTCTCTCTCTCTCTCTTCTACTAGCGGGAACTCTGGCGCTAGTGCATGCGAGAGCTGCAAGCACAGCGCTTTTACCAGCAAGGGAATGATGGTTAGTATAACATAAGTTCGCTTAAACTTTGTTTTTCTGGCTTCAACCGGATTTGTGACTTTACAAATTGTTCATTTTCAAAAAATAAAAAAAGAAATATTGCACCTAAAGTGCAACTTTTCGCAATAATTTTGCATGCGCACCAAGCTTTGTTGCCTTCTGTGTTTAGATATGTCGGATTCCGTCGAAATTTGTGATGATAAATGCAGGTGAAGTGCAGTCAATAAAGCCGCAAAAAGGTTTGAAGCCACTTGCACAAGATGAGACAAATCCATGCCTTAACCATCATCCCCTTGCTAGTCTAGCGATCGCAGCGCCAGAGTCCCTTCTAACAATTTTTAATAGGAAACTACACGGGTCACAGCCTTCTGCACCAAGTGATCCGCTGAGTCATTTTTCGGCGGCGACGACATGGGAGGGAATGCACTGGAATGTTACTGTGAAGCCTTCAGGCAGAGTGTCTGGAGTCAACTCAGGGGCCGAGACTAAACGTATCTGAACGAGAGCCACGTTTGAGGTACACGCACTGTTGCTTAATCTGTTGGGATTACAACAGCCGCATGTGGCTTGCACAGTGAATTTCGTATAAGCACAACCAAAAAAACCAGCTGGCCTGTCAGTGTAGGTGGGACTATTATACTTTTAGCCTTTCTGCTCAAGAAATCTTGATGAACGGAGTAGAATAAAGGCCAGCACTTACGCTGTCGGAGCCGCATGTGAACAACTTAATCGGCTCTCTGGGAGTATTGCTCTCTAATGTTCGTTGTAATATAAGTGCGACTTTTATTTTTAAGCGTAAGAACGCTGGGTTGGCACTCAGAGTATTGTCGGCATGTTCATTTCACTTCTGGCTTTGAGACTTTCCTTCTTTTTGTTCTCCGGCACTTATAGAAGTAAAACTCCTCGGGGGAGTTGGAAGATACGTATTGAAGCCATTGCATCGGAGCGCAAGGAAACACGGACAAAGAAGAGGACAGGACACCACGGGTGCTTACCGACAACTGGTTTACTGGGTCGCCCCAGAGAAAAAGGGAATAAAGAATAGATATCTGGTCTTTCTTTCCTTTTTCTCTTGGGCGACCGCCCAATAAACAAATTGGGAGTTAGCGCCCATGGTGTCTTGTCCTCTTCCTTTATAAAAATAAATACTAAATTATGGGGCTTTACGTGCCACAAGCACGATTTGCTTATGAGGCACGCCGTAGTGAGGGACGTCGAAATAATTGGGACCACCTGGGCCTCTTCAACATGCAGCTAAATCTATATATATATATAAGTGCACGGGTGTTCTCGCATTTCTTCCTCTTCTTTATGCGTGTTTCGATGCGCTGCAATGGCTTCAAATACTTATAGGAGCGTTCGTTTTAATAGATAATTACTTCTATACACTGAAGTACTGTACTTGTTTATTCCGCGGCATTTGCGCTTTAACCTCTTGAAATTTCTCGCAAGGACAATACTGAGAAGGGTTCCGCAACACGTAAAATGTATAGCGCCAGGAAAAATTTTTGAATATAATGGTATCGAGAAAATAATCACGCTACCTGAGGCGCAAGAAGTCAAACTAAATCCTTCGAATGATGTCCCACGGGGCAGTGACGTGCTGAAGAGACGGCGCTTTGAATGGTTCGCCAAAATAAGTTGTATTTCCCTGCTGCGCAAACCTTATATTATACTTAACCATCATCCACAAAGCCGTACAAGACAATCGGAACTACGTACATTGTACTAGAGGGATGCACTGCAGCAGCAAAATACATAGGCGCACAGTATATAGCTCTCAATTGGAGGTTGCATAGTAAACTGCGAGAAAGTTTTTGTTAGCAATTATAACGTGCTCGCTAGCACAAACGACCAGCTTGCCTATAGTTATCCCGAACGTTCCCAATCTACTCCACTTTCTTTTTCTCGTGTCTATGTTTTTCTCTCCACCCTATTTTTTCCGTCTTTCATTTCCCCTTCCCCCAATGTAGGGCAGCAAACCAGAATCTTTACTGGTTAACCTCCCTGCCTTTTCCACCCCGTTTATCTCTCTCTCTTTGTTGCCTGGACAACCGAGCGTGACTGCCGGTGCCACGCCAGCCTGTTTACTTACGCTGATGATAATGAAGAAGAAGAAGATGATGATGATGATTTGTTAGCGTCCCCTTTGGCACGGGGTGAGTACAAGTACAAGTACAAGTCGTCCACTTGGCTGCTTGAGTCACTCAGGTACGCTATCAATGATCTTCGCCTTCTAGTATTCCTGTATACATCTCTTTAACCTTATCTACACTGTACCGCTACCTAGGCCTGTAATGGATGCGGTCTTATCAGTCTCTTCTCTGCTTTTTTAATACGCGCCGTTCCATGGCCCATGGCGTAAATCAATTGCCATCGTTTATCATCAAAATAGCATTTTTCCTTTCTATGTTCTTGTACATCGAGATACAGTAGAATGATTCAATCTTGTTAGAAATAAAACATAATTTTAGAATAGGTTGAGTTGCCAAGTTTTCTTATTCCATTTGAGATACTTGCATGGCAAGCAAGAAACGGAAAAAAAAATTTCGGAATGCTTGTACAACGTGAATAACCTGCACAAAGAAAGAAAACCACTTAAAGTATGACATTTCTTAGAGGAGAAACCTAGTCAGCATCAAACATGATACCATATAGTTAAGATATATGTAATGATTAAATAGTAGATATACACATTTGTTTATACGCTAGTCTACGCTAATTTGGGCACTGCTTCACGAACGCTGTCCATATTAAATCACAGGTACAAGAAATTTTTATCGTAATCGTTCGGTACATGGTCCCTATTGCAGGACTCTCAAAAACAACTGTCACAAAAATGCACATCAAAGGCAAATGAATTCCTGCGTTTCGCTCCCCTTCATTAATTAACCGTGCAGCATAGACGATCCTATGAGTTCACACAGGGCTCACGATAATTACAGCGCAAACAGAGGCATGCTCCACCGTCAGTGAAGTAAATGCTCATTTGTTGTTGTTGCCATTGTTGTGATTACTGACATTATCTTCCAAACGTTGCAATATTTTCAGTGATATTGCTCCAAAACTCTTGGTGCTTGCTCCTCGCTAGTTGCATCCCTTCATTTAAATGTATCTTTCCAAGGTAAAAGAAGAGGAGGTACATTGTCAGGATTAAAATTGAATTTCTAACGTGCAATTTTCACAGGGTATTTGGAAACGTTGCTTCAGGATTACATGTTGAATATACTTCGCTGGACATTATTGCAAATTTCTTTTAATCCTCATGGCTAGCTTATGCTATCCCGGAGAGAGAAAAGAAAGGCAAACATTCTTTCCTAAACAATGCGTGTTTGTAAATGGAAGCAGGACAACACTCGCCGGTGGTTTCTCACTTAAACCAGGCTAACGAGCTTCACTTAAGCAGGTTTAGATTCGTTGTTACCCCGCACTCGCTTTTCCATTGTGTCAATACCATATGCACACAAGATTTCGCATAGCTTAAAGAACGTAGGTGGCAGATATGGTCTACAAGTAGTTTTTTCAGCACCTAACAAACTCGGAAAGATATGTGCCGGACTGGATCGTAGAGTTTCAACAAAAATAAAAGTAAATGGTCATAAGTGCACGGTCAAGCAAAAGGAAAAAGTTGTGAAGTGCAGGTCATCCGTTTTGTACTGTTTGCTCATATCGTGTGGAAAAGTATACATCGGCCAAACGGGTCGGTGTGTAAACACAAGACTTTTGGAGCACAAAAGGTCAGTGGGGGGAAACACTCATTCCCACATTAAAGGGCACTGCTCACAACATGGGTGCTGGCCGCTTTACATTGATACTACAGTTTTATCGCACCATACGGATCAGCTGACCAGGGAAATAATCAAAGCCTTTCACATTCACAAGAGGGGAGACGGTTGTATCAGTCAGCGATCTGTAGTTTTAAACCATGGTGAGGTTGCCTTTTTGGAAGAACACTAAAGGATGAAAAAAATTGTGTAATAAAAATGTTTGTGAGGGGTGCAACAAATACGATAGGATTGAACACCATGATAGACAGGTGTCATATCTTTGACGCCCGAGTATGAGCGGGCAAATGAATTTAAAAATGCCTTTAATCTTGACTTGATTATCCTTGATGCCTGAGGTTGTGCAGGTACATAAATATGAAGTATGTGTTCTAAAATAAAATAGTTACGAGTGCAGCGAGTGTCGTCTTTTCTTGTGTCTTCAACGCGTCCGGGTCAGTGCGCTGCTTCACCAGCAAGGTATGATGGCCGCCTAAGCCTTTCCTTTCCAGAATGACCCACAAAATGTGGCCGTCTGCGTTGTCATACGCTCCTGTAATGTCTAAAAAGGCCACATATAATGGCCTCCTTTCAACTCTTGATATTTCAATACACTGAGTAAGGACGAATAAGTTATCATCCAAACTCCTACCTATTCTGAAGTCGTTCTGAAGTTCTCCCAATATGTCATTATTCTCTGCCCATGCTTGCAGCCTTAACTTAACTGACTGCATTGCTAACCTGTATATTACCGATGTAACGGTCAATGGTCTATACGAGTGAATTCTATCTTTCTCCCCCTTACCATTATAAATTAAATTCATTCTACTTTGCCGCCGACTGTATGGTATTCGTCTATCTTTTTAGACTTCTTTTCTACTGCTTTCAACAGGGCTTCCTTAGTTTTTGGTCTTAGTTCATTAATCAGTCTAACGGGAACCTCATCTAGCCTTGTGGCTGTGCGCTTAGGAATTTTCTCTTTGGTTTTCTTCCAGCTGAAATTTGTCAGCACCAGCTCCTTTTCTATCTGGTTCTCTTTCATGCCCCTTTTCCCCTCACCTACAACCTCGTCATTGCCTTGAAAAGATTCGGCTGTTATTTTTCGGATGTAATTGAATGCCTTGTTTCCTTCCAGTTTGTTTCCATCTTCGTCTAGGATATGTCGTTGTATTGTTCCAGACTTCCTGCCTAATAATTTTATGTGGTTCCAAACTATTCTAGGTGCGGCCTTCTTTTTTTCGCGTATTTCTGACTACCAACGTTCACTTTCACCTTTTATTTTTGCTTGCACCAGTAGTTGAACCATAGATGTTTTCTCCCGGTATAATTCCCATTTTCTGGCTACTTCATCCTGCAGCAACTGAGCTTTTTTTGCCTGCCTGTGCTCTCGGGATGCTTTCTGTCGTTCGGCGGTCGCTTCTCGTATCTCCCTGTTCCACCATCTTTTCGGTTTCTTTTTTCCTTTCCAACGAACATGTTGCTTCTCTTTCCGTATTTCTGTCGTTCTTACACTAGAAGCTCACTATATTCCCACTCTTTGCTTGGTCATTTGCCAAGTTCTTCCTCAACTCTTGTGACTATATTTGTTATTTGTTCAGTGTTCAAATTTGGAGGGGCCATTTTGCACTCATTGCTCTCTTTCCCAATTGCATATCCCATTTTCAAAATCATGCGTTTAGGGTCACTCCCTATGCTGCTATACCCTTCTTCGTCAATGACCATTTTTCTCAACTTATCATGAATTCCTTCTGTCATCAGACAGTAATCAATGGTCGACTGCCGGTCTCCCACTTCCCACGTGGTCTGCCCGTCCCACTTAGGCCCTGTATTCACAATAACGAGGTTATGTTACTCACAAAGCCATCTAGATCCTGCATGTGGGCATTCATGTCACCTAACAGGATAATTTCGACATCATTTGCGAAACCCTTAACATCAGCACTTAGGCATTCCACTAGCTCTTCATTCTTGTCTGTGCAATTATTTCCGGCCCAGAAATACCTTACGCCCTGCCAAGTTTTTTCCCCGTTTATTGTACCTGATAACCAAATATGTTCTTGACATTTTCAATTTATGATGGATGAGCATTCCGACTCCACCCCCCCCCCCCCCTTCTTTCGGATTTAGTTCTGTTGCACCCTTCCCAAACATAATTGTCAATCACTGGCGGCTCTTCCGAGTCTCTAAGGTGCGTTTCTGTAACCGCATATTTGTTATCTATTTAACTACTCCTCAATATCAGCCCACTTTTCCTTTCTTCTGCCACCCTGCATGTTTATGTAGCTTATTATGCATGGCGAACTCTCTTTCTGGTTTTCCTGCTTTTTTGTTATTCACGGCGATGCTGTTCTGAGGTTACCCTAGGGGACTTTTTTTCATTACTACCAACACTGGCCTCCTGAGCGCCCTGGGTCCCCTAAAAAAACAACCGCGAGACCAGCAAGTCGCTAGCCCACTTCTCGTCCAAGCCCATCTCGTGCAAAAAAACCACACCTTCTCACTTCCCTGTTTACTTCGATAAGCTCGAAACCTTTCCCTCGGCTCATTGTCCATATAGCCTCATTAGCAGCCACAACGGCTCTTTGTACGTTACCGTCACGTACAGGCACCTCTGGCACCATGCACACCACGATCTGCACCTGAGGGGACAGCTCGCGCAAGTCGTCTACCCCGTTCGACAAGCATTGGGCTAGTCCTGTCCCTTTTTTATTTAGGACGTCATTAAACCCCCCTGCTACTACGACAAGGTTGCGTGCGTGGGCATTTTCCGCAAGCTTTGATTTTGATCGCTCTAAGACGGCGCCCAATGTCCGTCCTGGAAATGTACCTACCGCCACTCTTTTGTAACCTTTCACCCTCTCTAGAATTGCCTCTGAGCACCTAGCCAGGTTTGAGTCACTGGCGATAATCACCCTTTCACTTTCTCCTACAGCCGAGGCCTCTCACTGCTTCCCTTTATCATGCTTTTCTGTGTAATTTGGACTTGACAAGGGGCATTGACCCCTGCGTTCCTGCTCTTCCTTTGTGGCCACATCAAGGTAGGTGCGGCTCTTTCCAGCTACCCCCTCCCCACGTTGTACGCAATCCATGTGCTTTGTTGACACTCCCTCTCCTGTCACGTCGGCAGACTGCGTTCCTTTGTCACGACCATTCTCGTTCACAATGGCGGTCCTCTTCAGCTTTTCCTCGGCTGGTTGAAGTCTCTTTTCCACCGCCTTCCATGCTTCACGCTCCATATTTAGGTAATTTTTGAGCTCTTCGACCTGTTTCGCAAGCTCATCCTGGAAATTCTCCATTTTCTTCAGCCTAGCATCGACATCACAGTGTCTGCCGATTGACTGGATTTCTTCTTCATTCTCGTCCTTCCCCCTCGTCTACCTTGAGGGACCCCCACACACTTCACGCTTTGCCGTCTTTTTTGCCATGTGTTGCACTTAGCTTTTTCTAATGCAAACGCCGAAGCTTTCAGAGCACGTGCCTTTTTGAAAAAGCCGATACGCACAGAATCTAAATCTTTAAATGCCGCAAAGTAATTATCAACAATGTTTTAGAAGCAATAAATGCCGCGCAGACTTGAGGTATATGACACGTGTTCGCACGCGTACGACCACACGGCCACGCTCTCACTGTCCTACCAAAGCAATATTCCCGATACCAATGCACACACAGTAAAATCACAAATAGCTATTAGTCTTGCCACTTCCAAACTACTATTTAAAGGCTATAAGAACTTAACGTCCCACATGGTTGCACGCGCTGAAACACGTGGCGTAAAAGGACACTCCGACTACCCTGCAAAACCAAATATGCACGAAACACACCCGCGCACACGAAAAAAAAAAGAAAGAAAGGTAGCCAATTATTACTTAAAGGCTAAAAAGAACAGCAAATCAAAAACATAAGCAAGCTCAAAGCATGCGCAAAAAAAAAAGAAAACTCAGTGCTCTTCCACTCTGTGCAGAAGGATGACCTGCGAAGCTGTGTTTCTTGACCCCTTAATGGCGAAGTGCACCTGGGCCGCGGGTCGGCCCGGCATTTCACTATCTTCAGGATCGGCCCACATATGGGGAGTGCTTAACGCCTGCTTCGCCTCCGCCTCGGGCCGGCCCGGTATTGCACAATCTCCGGGATCGGCCCACGCTTGGAGAGTTTTTTTGTTTTTTCTGCTTACAACGACACCAAAATTTCTTTGGACGGTAGAGGTATACAGCTTCGCTGTAAAAACTTGTGTTTTCGTCGCCGCCACGGAGCCCTAGAAAAACACGTCCGCCTGCCACAAACCTCGCATCCGCCCCGCGATGTGGCGGAGGTTAGCGCCAGCTGGAACTGTTTCAAGGAAGCGGGCGCGCCGCTCCGTCGACTGAGATATTTACGCGCCGGCGTGGGCATATGGTGGCCGTCGTGTTCGGTCTATGCATTGTACAAACGCTCGAAAAGAGGTTTGTTTGAGTTTTCGCGTAACAGAACTATGTTTTCTCCTAAATTCAAATTACAGTGCGAGAGCCATCATGTCTGTAAGTTGTGCGTAAGTCGTAGTTTACGATTTTTCCACGCATTTGAACTTGAGAAATTCAATTAGTTCAGCCAATTCCTTGCGTCACGTGGAAGGCCAGGATATGTGTGGTTCGAAAAATATTTTAGCCGTAGCGATGCTCGTCGCCAACACCGGATTTTCTGCGCTACGGGCTTGTATATCTTATCGTCCTGGTGGAATTGTGCTGTGATTGTCGCGCAGTGTGCGTATCGTGTGTTCTTGAAATAAACTTTTTTTTTAAAGGCAACACTATCGCGTTGCAATCGACGTGAACAGCGATGGCTCATACGCGCCTAAGCAAGCAAAAAATGCAGAGCTACAAGCGCTCACCGAAGTGAACCGAACGGTGCATGCATTCATTGAAATCACCAATACAACACGCAGAACAGCCTACATTTCAATAAAGAACAAGCTCAGAACAAGCATCCGAACCATCAGTAAAGCATTGCATACTCCCATCAGCAGTTGTAGTGATGGTTTTGCAACAGCTTCGCTGGACATTCACTTTCGCAGGACCGGGATGGCGGGTCACTTTCATTTTTTTGGTACCTTAAGAATCCGACTCTGATATGTGTACGAAGGCAGAAATCAGAGGCTCGATGAGGGTAACCGTCGCCAAGCGCCAAACTTGTGATGGTAAATCCGAAATCAGAAAGTTGGTCGAAGCCAAGAGGGCGATGTTTAGAAAAATCCATGCGCTGCACATCATTTCCATTCTGCATGGGGCGCTCTATTGGCAGTGCTCGTAGACACCATATAGCCGGCATATTTTCCCCTATAGTATCCTTAGTCTGAAACTCTGCCTTGCCCTTAGCATGCACAGACCATAACCTTTATGTGGTATTTCGAACCAAGTGCAGGGTATAACCAACCGGGCACGTCCTTAGTTAACCCCTACCTTTCCCTCTTCGTTTCTCTCTCTCTCTCTCTCGAATAATAGATCACCCATGTTGAGCGATCTGCGTTCTTTTTTTTTCTTGTGTCTTTGTTCTCCCTAGCACTCTGACTGAATAAATTTATCTCGTATTTTCTCATTGTCTTTTCAAAGCCAGAAAAAAAGCGGTCAAAATAACATGACTGCCCAGCGATGACAAAGCTTTTCGGGATGTGTCGCTCAGATCGGTAGCTAATATTACCGCCTATGAAGAGCTGTCTCTGAAATGGGGTATCAGGTCCATGTATACAATCCAAAACCCGATTAGATTTTTTTGTTTTCCTTCTAGAGCTCCCAGTCTTCTCATGCGTCAGAGCAGTCTGAGGAGAAAACAGGCTCCCCTTTTCGCCATTCTGGGCGAGTTTCGCACTTTCAACACTTCCTCATAGACTAGAGCTGTTAGAGAGTATCTAAATTAATTAGACAGTTGAGTTTTGCATGCCAAAACGACGATCTGATTATGAGGCACGTCGTAGCGGGGGAATCCGGGTTGATTTTGACCCCCCGGGATTCTTTAACGTGCCCCCCATGCACGGTACACAAGCGCTCTTGGAACGCTTGAGTACGCTCCATTGGAACGCGGCCGCCCCGTTCGGGATCGAAACCGCGACCTAGTGCTCAGCAGCGCTACGCAATATCCCGGTGGGTGGAAGGCGTTTGAGCTGCAGTGTCCAATTGCACAAGGGCACGCAAAACCCGTGGGTGATTTCATACGGATCGCACTTGTTTACGCGCAGCTTGGAGTAGCTGGGTTTCAAAAATCTTTAAGCCGTCTTGCGCGCTATACTTTTTAATGCTCAAAGGACGTCCTTATCAAGCCGCAATCTTGCTTGCTTAACGCTCGCGCGATGGTGAGGCGTAAACAGTCACTTAACGCTTGAGTGCCTGTTGAAGGCCTGACAAGTGGGCCTTTTAGGAGCCCAATTTGGGTTATTCGAGTGAAATTGGCTGGCATTCATTCTGTAGCAGAAATTAACACCGTCAGCTTCTTGCATATCTGGTACGGATAATGAATTCATCGGATAACGAGCTTCAATTATTTCTTTAAAATCAATAGTCTGGCTCGTTCGGCTAGATTGTTAATTAGCCAAGTTTTTGTACTTACCTGTCTAATAACTATTTGAAGGGACCTTAATAAGTTTGCCTATCTTGTGAAAACAATTTCAAAGATATCGCCTAATTTTCGCACCTTCCCTATGTCTAAGGAATTTCGAACGCACTTACTCAAACGCCATGTACAACAGCAGCTAATCAGCACAAATTGCAGCGCCAGTGAGGTGGTAAAAAGAGTTCACTTTCATGTTAGCGTGAAAGCATTTACGCAGCGGTAATTCAGTCTTATATAACATCGTGCAAAAAAAAAAAAAGAAATGTGAGTAGAGTTCAACGCTGCTCGGCAGCCAGAGGCACCATTCAGAAATTTCGCCAGATAAAAATTTCTTAAATTATCTGGTTTATAACGCATGCTCCGGATTACCCCTACCAATTTTCACGATGACCCTGCAATGTTTGGTGTGCAGCTCTGCAGACACACCACCTGCAGGAATTCCATGCCTAACAATGAACTTTACCAAGCGTGCAGAAATAGCGTCTCGCTTTGTCCCGGCGGCTGTAGTGTGCGAGTAAAGAAAGTCATCTGCTGAATGAAGTGCTGGTCTGGAATGAACTTCATCAGAGTCATCCTATCAGAGTGGGCGAAATGTACGGCCGTGGCAAAAGAAAACAACTGCTTTACAAGTTCCCAAACTCTTCCGCAACAATCCAGCCCTTAATGCAGCCTGGCTGTCTGCTTTGTATAGATGAGCAAATGACGAGACAAAGAGGGGTACAGTGCGTGAATAGGCGCATGCCGCGCTCGATATTGGCTTACGGGTGCGGAAGCCTATAAATTAGCCACCCCAGCGAGTCAGGCGCGTGCGGATGCAGTACTGCCGCGCGAAGCTACCGATGTGGACGCTTTGGACCTGTGTATACCGCCGGCGTACCGTGACGTATGGGACGACGCAATTTTTGCACGCAGGTGCAGATATCAGACCGGGATACGGAACACTGTTAACAATGAGAGTGAACGGAAATTCCACGCCGCGCTGAAGGAAAACAAGCGAGTCGCCGCGCAATCACCGTACGCGCCACACAGGACCTCATTTCCATAAGCCCCGGAAAACAACCGCATCCCCCCACATGTCTGTTCTCTTTATTCTTCCTCTTCTTATTCTGTCTCTCTTCAGCCGGCCTTGCCACACTCTTCTGTTCGTTCTTTTTTTATTTTTATTTTTTTACACAGGCCAGATTTGGCGGCCATGGAGTACAGGCATATTACATGGCTTCGCGCGCTGATCGTGTAGGCTGTACAGAGGGCCACCGAGCTGGCAGGAAACTCGACGAATCTGCGTGCCACAGAGTGCCGCCGGGCCCAGTTTAAAGGACAGACTGCTTGTCGGAGCTTGTGCCCATGCTTCGTTCGGTCTGAGGAGCAAGGCCGCGAGACTCGGCCACGCGGCTATTCGACAGCCGCGGTGACCGGTGGACAGGCCACCCTCTGGCATTTAACGCATGAACCGAGAGTCTCCGCAAGCTCACCGCTTACGCCTTGTAACAAGACAAAACTTTGCCAAGCGCCGCCCGCACCTTTAAGTTCGTTCGTGCTTCGCTTTTTTTTCTTCTTTCTTACGTTAAGTGTTCTGCGCGGGACAGCAAGACAGTTTGATGGAAACTCGTCACTTATGCCACCGGCACTGAACTGCGCTAAAGCGTGGTCGTGCCACCTCTTTTCCGGACCGTGTATCAGACGACTGTAGTAAATTGTACCAATTATTGTTGATTCGCCATTTTCTACTGCAGAAACGCAGGCGAGAAATTAAGTGGTGCCGTTTTCGCTCACGCCTTCTATTAGCCCAGCTCTGCGATTCGCTGTAGTCAGTACGAGCCGCTGTGCCATCTCCGTTCTTCGTAGATGCTTCGTTCGTTACGTAGGAAATGGTACTCGGGGCTGTATTGATGTGTGTAGCTTAAGCGACTGCACAAATCACATCGTACTTTGAAGAACACCTGTTATTGTGAACGCGAACATTAAGCGGTGCTTGGATGCGGACTTTCATGTACTGCAAATGACGGAGAAATAAAACCACGATTAAGTAGCGCTGGGAAATCGCGACAGGATGGAATGTCGCTGATGCCCATGCGTAGCAGAGCAGGTATCAATAAAGGCTCACCGCGTTAATGCTAGGAAAGCCGAAGGTACTGTCCACAAACGTTGCTATGCAAGATTCCGTTTGCCGACCCATAACGATTTTTTGCGCGCGCTTATTTTTCGTATGGTTGTGGCGGTGGCAGCTGCAGGCGGGTTTAGCCTGGCAGTCTAGCCCGGAAAGTGTTTCACCGGCGTACCTCTTGCTTTGATAACGAGGCACATGGCAAAACGCCCAGCGTTCCCCCTTTCTTTAACCTGTGTGACGTACTGGACCTGTTTAGTTAACTGCGTGGTTAACACTTTGTACATAATGCCTAGATTAAAGAGCACTATTTCCCTTAACCAGTGCTCATGCTGAACGTTCCACTTTTATCCAAGAACAGCGAGCGTTGTGTTTTTCACGGTAGCTTTCAATTCACGGCTTTAAAGACGTGAAGCATGATTAGAGGCGTCACGATTATCATGAACGACCTTTTCTGACAAAAAAAGAAATGAATTAGTTCTGCGGTTTTACGTACCAAAACCACAATTTGATTACGAGATACATCGTAGAGGAGAACTCCTGTATAATTCTGCCCACCTTAAGCTCTTAAACGTGCACCTGAATCTAAATACGCGGGCGGTTTTGCAGTTCGCCCCCAACGAAATGCGGCCGCCACTACCAGGATCGAGCCCCTGAGCGCGAGCTCAACAGTGCGATAACTTTCTTGATAAGTGCAACGACATCATAGCTAGAACTTTCAGCAGGCATATAATGACACGTTCGAGTTGCTTTGGCCGATGGTACCCTTCAAATCGTTTCATTCTCTCGAATATGGCAGTGTTCATTCAGGTGTAGACGGGTGTACGCGCGGCCTTGAAACTCATGAATCACAAAACATGAATCGCAAAAGGTTCGCCTGCGCGGTGAGAAAAATTAAGCCCTTTGCTGTCCAGAGAAAGTTAAACCGGTTCTCCATTCACTTTCGGTCCTATGTGTATATTCATCATAGCGGATAAATATGTCCTGCGGCAAAGCTGTTCTGCCCACGAAAACGTATACGGCATTTCTCAGTTCAAGTTAACAGAGAAGCTCTAAAATAACGCTGTGCTTCTTTAAAAGCCATGCGAGAGTGAATTTATACCTCTTCAATCCTACCCTGACCCTAGCTTCAATCCGATATCTCTTACGTAAGACACACCCTTACAAAGAGGCGACAAATTCGGATTTTCCACGCTCTTCTTTCCTTTCTGCTTTTGCTATGTCCAAGAAACAAAAGAGGTGCTTTGAGACTACCTTTTTTCTCATTTAACATGACAGGGTTTACGAAACGGCCTTTAAAGCAAACGCGCGCGCGCAGAACAGCGAATAACCATAACAAAAGGGCCTTATGCAAGCCGCACTCTCGCAGCTTTGGAACTTTCCTATGCCAGCATTTGCTTGCTCGCGGCATTTCTCCGCATTGTATGTCTCGCCCTAGTGTCTCTGTCAGTGCCTATTGCCCACAGAATACGTTATTGGATAAGGGCTTGTCCATGTGAGTGTCCGCGCATAAAGGCGCACTGCTTTTTAAGTTTCTCGTGTCTGTCTTGTCGCCCATGCAGTCCGAAATAAACGGTGGCAGAAATAAACAGCGCAGCGCCCTTGCTCATCTTTGGAAACAAGACAGGAGAAATTACCTCATGCGCTGCGCAAACGCGGACGGACAGCACGCAAAGCGCCAAGTGCACGGAAATGAAAAAGAGGGACGAACGAGAGCTGTCGTGAGCACTAGGTGATCGGCAGTGATCCTCCCAATAAAAATGCTAATCTTCCCGCGGTACGAAAACAAGAGAACGGCAACGGGAACAAAGGCACGGTTCCAGACGCGGGAACAACAACTAAAGACTCCCTCGGGCGGTGCAGCGCGTGGTGACCTTTGGTCGAGGCGCGCTCTCACCGTCCATGGCATGTATGCGGGCGCTATTGCAGGCCTTTCAGGTGAGCAGTGCGTGGTTGACTGTTTCAGCGATATTGCGAGTGCACGGAAAGGATTGCGCGACGCGGGGACGTTTAGGGCGAACATTTGTAGATCGGAATCACTCGTACAGACTTGTGGTGTCGGGGAACCTATGGCGACAAATGGGCGTCAGAACGCAGAGGTTGGGAGTTCTCCGCCGATAACTTTCGAGCAGGTTTGTCAGGCGCTGGTTAAAATGAATGAGCTCGAGTGGTAAACAAGCCTAGGGACAATACGTATAGAAAGCAGAGTTAGGCAGAAAGCTAGGAATAATTAGTAGGCAACCTAGGGTAAAACAAATCAGTTCATACTTACACAGCATGTTTGCAAAGGCAGATCAAATTAACACAAAGAGAGTGATATTTAATGTCCCTATCGCTCACTAGGAGTGGCCATCAAACATCTAAAGCAGTTTCCCGAGGCCTAGATCTAATTGATGTTTTCCTTTTGTTCCTCCCCTCCCTCTTTCTTAGTAAGTGCGACAAAGCTAGGTACAAGTATGTTCAATCGAAGCCATTCCGCCGAAAAGTGTGCTCTTTCAGCTTTTGTGATCTCGTGGCTACGCGTTCGCAAAGGCACACTAACTGCACCACTGTTGCAGATACTTCCTAATCTGAACCATGGTTATGTGCCAGTGTAAGTGCAATTAGCATTCTGAGCCTGCTTCCCCCGCTTTGTGGTTTGTATCGCCTTTCTAGCCTCTTCTCTGCGGCGGTCTTTCAAATAAATAATTAAAAAGAATACTTATAAAACTTCGAACTGGCCGGTATCGAACCTGAGTCCGCGAGCACAGCAACCCGTTTTTCGCTTGGCCATTATTACAGGGTGGACAATGGGGGTTCAATTCTCAGTGTTTTACTGCCTCCACTGTCCGAGTACTGTTAAATCAACTGAATTCCTTTATTTTGCTTATCAAGCAAAAAAAATGGAAATAAGATTTTGAAATTTCAGTCATACAGGAATTGAGCTGGCAGTCGGCGAAGTGCCCTCTTGGTAGCCCTATTTTTACCTTACTGAAACAATTTTCGCGTGAGTCGTACAGTTTACTTATATTGAAGGACTAACCGGCTTGCCGGGGCGCCTATATCTGATATTCAAGGTGACGTTCAGCTTTCAGATGAGTTTCGCCGGGAAAATCAGCGATAAATACGGTACAAATAGTCACCCGTTCCTCCCAAGACTAGCCCATTGATGTATCCCCCCACTCCCCCCGCTTTTCACTGCAGTAGAAAGTCCTCTGTTTCAAAACTCGACAACCACTGATGTTCTCCACTTACTGCGCCCTACGTTATGCTCAGTGCTCCTAGATTTCGCACTCTCATCACTACATCTGGTACACTACCGCCTCCAACTACATTATCCTGCTCAGGAAATACTTTAACAAAGCTAATTTCCCAATCTCAATTTCTGCTACAGCGTCATTAATTAGAGTTCCTTTGCGACACACAGAAAAATGAATAGCAAATTAAAACACAGAAATTAAGATCGCCAGGAGCCGAAGCAGACATGCCGCTAACTCTTCTGACCAGGGCGGGCGCAAAGTTTTCACCGTCCGTTTGACTTGCAGCCGTAGTTATACAGGTGTGCGGTGGCTCGCTGGGCTTCGCATTGCGATTCGTGGCAGAAAAGAAAATGCGCAGAAGTAGGGCTGGCCGGGAATGGCAGAGGGGAACGCGGTCAGATGCTCGAAATACCACGACGCTGTGCGAGCAGCCGTATGCCGGAGTAAAGCGCCAACAGAAGCAGAACTCCCGTCTGTCTCAAGCAGTCTTGAAGAACAGATGCAGGAGGACGAGAAGCAAGAGAACACAAGCAGAAGCTCTTAGGGACATCACTCTCGAACCAAAAGAATCGGCGTTTCCCCGCGCGTATACAGGACTCAGGAGGAGGAGAAGTAGAAAAGGAAGAGTGAGCACGCGTGAAGAGCAGTGGCCGACCGAGTGACCAGCTCATTTGTTTCGGCCTCTCCATTCCTCCCCGATGCGCGCTTCTTTTCCCTACGGTAATAGTGTCTATTCGCTGCCACTGCCATTCGTTGGGGAGGGTCACTCATAGCGTTGTCTCGGCGAACGTTGTGCGTACGTCTCCTCAGCTGAATACGATCGGTGAGTACTTGCCGCTAGATATATCATCGATTTATCGCTAGCCTAAATTGACAGAAACGGCCCGAGTTCTTTTTCTTGGGTAAATCGAACCTCGTGCAACGGCGAAGGCGAGTCTCTGATGCACGCAGTGGGTTCTCAGGCACGATGGCGTGATTCGTTATGCGGAGCAATATGATGTTCGATTTATTACTTTTTCTTTATTTTTGTTATCTTGCGCTTTACACCTTGACCAACTTATACTGTACATCCATGGGGTGCTTTGTTTCTTTTCTTTAACGAGTCAATTTGAGTATGGGATAACGCGGTAATTTCTTAAGCCGAGAATTAAGCAAATTAGTACAGAAATGTAGTTATGCATGCCTTATTGCATCAAGAATACAGCGCGTCTCGCTCCCTGGCGTGCGAGCGTAAGAATCAAGCCAACGAGCAAAACAAACATCCAGCGCAGCCTCGCTTCAAGCTGTTGTAAGGACTGCAGCTGTTTCCTTGTACGATGTTAAAAATACCAGAACTGCAAAAACAGACACACTGATGGAAACTACAAACATCTTAATATGATTCTTGAAGTACGCAGAGTTAGATTGATCGTTTTAATAAGTGCTGTTGCATTGTAAAGGTAAGGCTTACGCCGTACGTCGTGTAGCCTGGCCTTTATTGTAATGATCTTTAGTATCATTATTTTGTTCCTGTAGAACAGGGAACTGTGGAAATGCGAGGGAGGAAGTTTCACGAAAAGGAATAAACTGTCAGTGACCGGACATCCGGCCTCGCTCTGGAATTTGAGCCTCCTGGTTAGCCCATGTATGTAGAATAGAGTGACAGGCCCGAAAGGGCACTGGCACCAGCTTCCATCACGACATCTACGACGACATTTTCTTCAACTGCCAAGCTTCCTTTCTGAGGCACCCGTATGGGCTTCCTTTGCAGCTTCGTGCTACACTAGGGTGAATCACGATTTTTCGCTTTCATTAGAGTAGCCGAGATATTTTATTCGTCAATCTCTCGACATGTAGTCTGTTCATAATAAATCTAGGGCCCGTATCCAGAAGAAAAGAAAATTCGTATGCCGCAACTGTTCATAAGTGCATGGTTGCAGCCACTCGTAGCGTTGAACACACTAGAGAAGGTGGCCGGTCAATTAAACGCAAACGGCTCTTATGATTGAAAGGATTTGAGAATTAGCACCAGTAC
This sequence comes from Dermacentor albipictus, assembly GCF_038994185.2. Lineage (NCBI taxonomy): Eukaryota > Metazoa > Arthropoda > Arachnida > Ixodida > Ixodidae > Dermacentor > Dermacentor albipictus. The sequence goes on from NC_091821.1 coordinate 235,320,902, forward strand.
TTTTATTAATTCGCGCACGAATGAAAGAGGAGCAGAATGAATAAATGTAAGGGAACGCTTCTGTATTCCGTTAGCTTCGCGCGCGTGATCAAGAGTAAAATATGTCTTTTTTTTTTTTTAAGAACGCTGGGCTGGAATAATGCAGTGGTTCTATTCCAATTCGAGTCGTTCTCGCGTTTCGTCAGTAGCCTTAACAGCTAGAGCCCCGCATATGTTGACAACACAGTCGGCCGCTTTGTAGTGATGGATGGTAGTAAGCAGTACTTCAATAGAATCGGGCGGTTTGCTGAACAAATACAAAGCAAGGATCTACCAGTCAAGAACGTAGCGAAATGTGCTGCCAGCGCCGTCACTCATACGAACGCTGCGTCAGCAAATTTACGTGTATTTTAGGGGTTTTACTTCTTTTTTTCTCTGGGCAACGTAAGATGTGAACGAAGAACTTACACGATAAACTATAATGTCTATATGCGCTATTCTCGCGTAGCCAGAAAAGCTGCCCGCTGTTCTAAGGAAATAATTATGTCTAGCGCCAATAAAGAATGCCGAGAAGTGGTCCCACAGTACACGTCCTGAGTGCAAGCAGGTTGGACAAACACGAGGACGAGAATAAGAAAAAAGAGACGCTAAACCCTTTTCATACGCTTGGTCGTTATCCGCCTACACATCTTGTAGTTCCAGCCAAATTGTAGACAAGTCAAGACGCATGAGTTCAGTCAATGCCTACTTCGCAGCACCTTAAGAAGCTGACTGTGTCGAGGCGCAAATTCTAGTCTTTCACATACTAATCCCTGAGCTAACAGAAAGACTTCTAACTTAGGAAAGACATAAAACAAGGCTTTTGTGGGTTAAGGTAGCTAGTAAGGGTCGCGTGAACTTAGACTACTTGTTTATCTGCTGCTCACTGCAGAAAAAAGATGTGCGAGCTCGGTTGAGTGACGGTATTCTGCGAGATACAAAGAACAAAAGAAAGGAAGCTAAGCCGCGACATACTGCGAGCATGTTCTACGGCGCAAGCTTCTGTTTACACCACATACTATATGCGCGCTGGAATGCGTGCGGACTTGGCGCACGCTTCGGCAACCCGGCAGGCTCCCCAGGCTATGCACAAGGGCCACTGTCGCGCCGAGGTACTAGAAAGGATCGAGCAAGCGCGCGGTTTACTCGAGCGTGGCGCGTACGCGTTTTTGCCATCAGCGAGCGGCTCCGGGGCGCGCGTCTTGAATCATGCAACGTCGTCCTCTCCGCCGCCCGTACGCGAGCTCACGCTGCGCCAGCAGCAGCACCGGTGACGACGGCATGCACGAAATTCCCTAAACTCGGTGCGCCGTCGGTCGCGCTCCTGCGGGCCTGGCACAGCAATCAGGCCAAGTGGTCGCGCTGTTATACTACGGTCTATACGAGGCGGCAAAATGATAATGTTTGAGAGCGGCAGGAGGCGAGAAAAAGCGGCCTACACAAAGCACGCCAACAAGGTCACCCGTCGGCGCTTGTGAGCGAACTCGAAAGTTTTGACACCCTGATTATCGAAATAACGGATTGTGTACGTTGACGCTCCCCGCACCATCTGAGGGGGCAGGCGCTTGTTCAGCATGAGCGTTGGATTTCTGCCTCTAAGGTGGAGCTGTTAAATGACTTGGTACGGCGTTTACATCTGCATGACGGGGTACAAAGGGGCCACCCGCCACGGTTTCTTAGTGGCTATGGTGTTGGGCTGCTATAAGCACGAAATCGCGGGACCAAATCCCGGCCACGGCGGCCGCATTTCGATGGGGGCGACCATGCGAGAACACTCGTGTACTTAGATTTAGATACACGTTAAAGAATACCATGTGGTACAAATCATTCCGTAGTCGCCACTACGGTTCGTATATACTTTTTGCCATTGACCTTGGCTAATAATATGTCCAACATCACGATTGGCTGGCGCCTGCTCTTACGAACAGTTCTAGCGTAAGCTTACCCGCCGTGGTTGCTCAGTGGCTATGGTGTTGGGCTGCTGAGCACGAGGTCGCGGGATCGAATCCCGGCCACGGCGGCCGCATTTCGATGGGGGCGAAATGCGAAAACACCCGTGTGCTTAGATTTAGGTGCACGTTAAAGAACCCCAGGTAGTCAAAATTTCCGGAGTCCTCCACTACGGCGTGCCTCATAATCAGAAAGTGGTTTTGGCACGTAAAACCCCAAATATTATTACTAGAGTAAACTAGCTAACTAGCTAGCTAGCTAACATCACTGGACTTAGACAAACATGGATGTGAGATCCCTTGAAAGATAGAAGGTGCATGCGGTTTGTGGAATTCATTGGTGTTTCCTTGACGGTCGGTTGCGATAAGGCGATTGTGCGATGGTCACGGGACAGAGTGCCTTTCATAAATTAGAGCCCCGTTCTGTCGAATAAATAGTTGGTAGTCCAGCCACTGTCCTGTCTTCTTGTATGTTTCCTGTGTGTGTGTTTTTTGGCTGTTTTTTTCTTAAATACAATGCACCAACTAGCCCAAGAACATTCTTTACTAGTAACAGATTTTACCGCCACTTTCATAATGTAACCTTTGACATGCATGACCTTTCTATGAAACTGCGGCTGTTACCAGGGCTTCCGAGAAATGAGGAAACAATGCTGTGCCACTTACACTTGGGCGTCGCATTCACCAATGCATACACGTTTTTGATTCGAATGGCTGATAGCGTCGACTGCAATGCCTGCGGTGTCGAGGAAACTATAGAACATCTACTGTGCTACTGCCCATCTTTTGAAAACGAAAGATATGACCTCTGCACAGCTCTCAATCAGATAGAACACCGTTCCCCTTGAACAAGATCTTGTGGCCATGGCCTTGCATATCGCAGCTACAAAAGGCCACAAAAGCGCTGGTGCAATATTTGTAAGCTGGATTGAGACAGCGTCTGTGATCCGGACTGAGTGACCAAACGATATCCCCAGTACACTTTCTCTTCTTCTTTTAATCTTTCCGTCCCCTTTTCCCTTTCCCCAGTGTAGGGTAGCCAACCGGGCTCAGTCCTGGTTAACCTCCCTATCTTTCCTTTATTATTTGCTTTCTCTCTCTCTCTCTCTCTGACATGCACGTCACAGGAGAAATACAGCAAAGCATTGCCAACATTTGCTTGATAGTATCATGCCTCTGTCCATCTCTTTTATTCACTTACAGAGTCAAATGCGCCGCATAAATTGTTGCCATGCGTTTTGTGTCCCGGGCTGGTCAAAACTCCAGCACGATTAAAGCTTTGCCGAAGTGCTCGCGCACTTCAGACGCGGGCCACGCTGCCAGAACAAATGTCGACGGGAGAAACGAAAATTTATTCCGCTGTAGCACGCAGTCGGTAATGGACAGCGATGGTTGAAGTAATGAAGTTACAAATGAAGCGTAGGCCAAGCATCCATGGTATCGAAGGTCACGCACGTGCTTATACAGCGGCAATATCCCATTGGGACAAATTACATCACTGAATTTCGCAACGTGTTCCTCCTTGGGTCACTTGCAAGAAACTGCGCGCGCCTCTGGAATTCGCGCTGGTCGCTGAATAATGGACGCCCACTTCTCGCAATAACGAGCCAGTTACCTAAACAACCCCGGAAAGTTCCTGTAGGCCTGCGTATTAAATTAGGACGCTCACGTCGTTACTCTCATCTGTAGCCAGGAAAAACCGCTCTCTTTCTCTCTCTGCGTAGACTCAAAATTGTGCACTGCTAAAATGCGATTACTGTTAAACTGGCGTTGGTATACCTCCGCTTATATAAAGAACATCTCATTAACACAATTCATGATAACTTATAGCCTGCCCCTCCCCCATTCTCTCTCTCTCTCTCTCTCTCTCTATATATATATATATATATATATATATATATATATATATATATTTGCTTATTGGCACACTCAATTGCTACTGCCCATATTGTGGGTTACGATTACATGGTGTTAAATGCTTTAGCCATGCTGGAATGCGCAAATGTATGCATTACCCGGCTTCCGTTAAAGATTATTGCCTGTCGCTAAGCTTTCTGACGTATCCAAGTTTGTTATGTAGCATAATGTGACCTCATTCTTGGATAAGGCAACCCTGTTGAGGGATCTCTCACATAATGGAAGTCACCGCTCTACCATTCTTAAAACTGAAATCGCGGCGCTTCATTCGCCGCACTGCGGCAAGCGAAAGCCATATTTAGCTGCCGCCCCATTGTATCGAGGTGGTGACAGGTGTCACCTTGATATAGAGGAGAACTTATGTGACGTAACTTCCTTTACACTCCAATAAGTATACATCACCTTTCTCCAGCTTCTACTTACTATTAACACTTGCGTAATAATCTTCCACTGACGGCTTTAAAATCGCAGTGCTTCCTGGATCTTGGCACTGCCTCGTATATATGGTGCTGAAGGAAATTGCTGAAATTATTCAAATATAGGTCCACCTGCTTTTCGAAAAACATTGTGCGAAACTAGCCTGTCGACCTATAACCGTTATCAAAGATTCAAAACGCAAGCGGACGTGCGAAACCTCGTCACCCCCAAAAAATCCCTCCGAGCTGCTGGTTTCTCCTTCTTCAAGGGATTCTAGAGATGGCTGCATAAGCGAAGAAAGGGCCCTAACAGCGACATTTATCCAATAGCCTAGCTTTGTTGCAGAACGCACACCCTTGTAGTGCCGTTCCCTCAGTTACCCAATTTTATAACTTAAAATTGTGGGGTTTTACGTGCCAAAACCACTTTCTGATTATGAGGCACGCCGTAGTGGGGGACTCCGGAAATTTCGACCACCTGGGTTTCTTTAAGGTGCACCTAAATCTAAGTACACGGGTGTTTTCGCATTTCGCCCCCATCGAAATGCGACCGCCGTGGCCGGGATTCGATCCCGCGACCTCGTGCTCAGCAGCCCAACACCATAGCCACTGGGCAACCACGGCGGGTCCAATTTTATAATCGTAACCCACTTATGCGCATTGCAGATACACATTCAGACTACATGTAGGCTAATTTCAGAAGTGTTAAGCTGCTCCAAATACATAAAGCCTTAAACTTTAGGCACGCAGCTAATTTTATTGCCGTGTTGGTTCGGGCATTATGTTGCCAGGGGCATTTCACTTTACCGTCTTGGTACGCGCTTACTGATCCCAGATTTTGTTTATTCGAATATAATGGTTGGCGATTGCTAATATTTGTTACCAGCATGTGGGGGCTCTGAACCTGGATGGTTGGCATAATATATGCATAGAGGACCTATAATCAGATAAATATGGTACATTTTATTAGAATATGTTTCCTGGCTTTCGAACAGCACCGACAGACGCTTGAATTTAGCCCTCAATCCTCATACATCGTCCTCTAGCCTACAGAACTCTAGTAACAAAGTTTAAAAAAGAAGGGGGGGGGGGCGTCATGTGGGTTTTTCTATTAACAGGAGTGCTATAGAGCAACAGATCAATAGATTCTCGTATGTGCACAGCCTTACCGTTCCTGAGTAACTGATGCGACATGATGCAAAAAGCGTGTGCAATGCAAACCACACGATATTGAAAGCATAGCAGGTGGTTCGATCGTTCATTAATTAAAATTGAACCTGTTCTTAGCATCACGAGTTCTAAGAACGGCCAGAATAAGCTCCCGCATAGGGCCAGGACTAGTGTGATTGGCGTAGTTTTAATAGGTGGCTCAAAATATCGAAATGCAAGATCCTAAGGCATCAAAACAAAGCGCGATCATTCCTGTCCGTCGCTATGCGAACGAGCAATCAGTTGTTATTCCTAGTCCCACGAACACCCAAATATTTCGCTTTCCTTGTCCCTCCGCGAATATGGAAGTTCTTCGTGTATTCAGGGGCTTCGTGTGCGTCCTTTTCAACATGGCCGAAAAAGACGGCAGCTATTTATCACGGAAAGCTAACGCTGCTATAACGAATTCATCGAGTCTCTTTTGTCCGCTCCTTCCTCTCCCATTTCCTTGTTTTCCTTTCTCTTTGTGGAACGAGCAACGCTTTAGAGCAGCGGGGTAGCCTGTAGGCGGCTCAATTAAGGTTTTACATAAATTTTCTTTCCCTTAACGCGTTCGCTAATTCGGCACTTTCTTTCTTCTAGGAGTATATTAACGAGCCGCAGCCTGCAGCTGATTAAGTGCTCCGTAAATCAGGGTTCCTTAGACGCTTAAGAGCAACACGATTTCACCGAGAGCTATTTGCCCGACTGTCTCTTTGAAAGGCTAAGAAGTGTTTACGGAGAAAGTTTTCAGTGCGAATACCGAGCAAGCCCAATTACTTCTCTTGATAGCTGTCAACGCGCTCTGCCCGCTCTCCTTCATCACTGTTATGTCTTGTACGCGTGCGCTGCCAGGTTAATTGTTCGAACGAAAGCAACGCTGTCGTTCGCATACGTTGCTGGCGAGGTTCTCAGATTACATATAAACCGACACCCGCCAGTGGTTATGGCGCTGCGCTGCTAGGCTCGAGGTACCGTGTGCGATCCCGGAAGCCGCAGCCGCATTTCAGTCGGTGAAAAATTTAAAAAAAAAAAAACGCTCGCGTATTTAGATTTAGGTGCACGTTAAAGAACTCCACGTGGTCATAATTAGTACGGAGTCCCCCACTTTGGCGTGCTTCATATTCATGACGTTGTTTTGGCAGGTAAGACCCTAGAATTTAATTAATGTAATTAGCTATAGAGTAAGTCGAAAGTTCTTGAAATATGAGAATAACGATTTTTTTTATTATTATGAACTTCACAATGGGAAGTCCGTAGTGGCGGGCTCCGGATTTATATTGACAACCTGGGGTTATTGAACATGCTTCACCATCTAAGTACACGAGTGTTTAAATCACGCAGATGACAAAAGCAGGGGAAAATGCAGATACAATGGGACCCAGCTTGGAGAACCTCCGTCCTATCTCCCTTACTTCTTGCATTAGCAAAGTAGTGGAACATGCAGTGCATAACAGGATATCGAGACATATCGAGCGCAATGAACTATTCCCGTATAGTATGGTTGGTTTCAGGCCCTTGCTTTCAACGCAAGATGTCATGCTCCTGCTCAAAACACAGATAATCTACTCTCAAAGCAAAGATGTAAAGGGGGTCCTCGCACTGGATCTATCCAAGGCATTCGATACAATTGCACATGAGTATATTCTAGTAGCAGTTCTGCGGGTTTCCACAGAACTACTACGTCAAATTCTTCAGGAGATAACGGCCTTGAACTTAGGAGTTAAATTCTTCTCCTTCGTTGCATCCTTTTTCCAGAGCAGGAAGGCGGCCATAAAGTTGAGGCAATCACTCCCGGAATATTTCACACTCGGAAGAACGGTAACTCCCCAATGGGTAGTTATCTCACCCCTTCTGTTTAATATAGCCATGCGCAAGTTGTCGAAAAGCCTTGCAGCAATTTCTTACGTAGGTCATGCATTATATGCTGACAATATTACAATCTGGTGTCCTGGAGGATCGGAGGCTACGGTCGAACAAGCTCTACAGGCTCTGGATGTTGCAGAGTCTTTCTTGGAAGGTACGGAACTGGCACTCTCGCCTGGAAAGTCGGAACTCCTGCTGTACAGACAGGCTAGACGAGGTGCTAGGGGACTCACCCCACTCGATCAGGTGCCCATTAGCGTTCGTACCAGAGATGAGCACACCATCGCAAGAGTAGACTATCAAAATGCTAGGGCTTTCAATAAACTCAAAGGGCTGCAACGCTAAGACTATAGCCCAACTCACCACGAAAACTGAGAACATTATTAGATTAATTATGAGAGTGTCCAACAATAAAGGCGGCATAGGCGAGGATATACTCCTTAAGGCTCACCATGCTTTCCTCATCAGCCATGTCATTTACATAGTCGCGGTCCTCAATAGGACGAAAACGGAAATGGATAAATTAGACACGCTTAGCGCAGGAGTATCAAAAGGGTGATCGGCGTGCCAATCACGGCTAGCACAGAGAAACTCATGACATTGGGAGTATACAACACAACTTCGGAATTAATAGAAACACAAAGATCAGCACAAATTATTGGATTATCAAACTCCAAAGCAGGCAGAAGACTGCTGGATGCGGCAGGCCTCCGTCCTAGCTTCAATCAGGGAAATACCACGCAACTTGATATTCAGACAAGGAACTCCTTTATTGTAGACCCTTTTCCAAGAAATGTCCACCCCCAACACAATAAAGGTCGAAGGTTGGCGAGGGCTAGAACTTTCTTAAAAACATATCCGTAACAGAGACCTTTGTTGACGCGGCGCGACACGCCAATGCCAACACGTTCTCCGTAGCCATAGTCAATGACAGGAGAGAACTCCTCTCGGTAGCCTCGCTGAAGACCTCCTCTGCCGATGTGGGTGAACAGGCTGCTATAGCTCTCGCATTACTGGACTAAAAACGCACCACGGTGTACACTGACTCCCGAGCAGTCATTAGAGCGTTCGCATCGGGATTGATAGCCAAAGAAGCAGCCAGGATTCTGGATGGCAAACACAGCTCTGACATTGTTCACTACATAGTCTGGTTCCCAGCTCACACGGGACCAGACGTATTACCGGGTCAACTGAACCTCAATGAGATAGCCCGCGAACGTGCGCGAGGTTTCGTATGCCGCCGCGACGGGATGGTGTCTCGGGTGAGTTCGGGAGAGCTCGTCCACAGTGATCCACTAGTTACTTTTCATGAAATCATGTCTCATTACAGAGGGAATAGGCAGAGTTTTCCTTTCCTCCATCTCAACAGGCCGCAAGCTAGCACGCTCCGCATGCTCCAGACGGGGACCTACCCCTCTAGGGGCTTTCTCAACATGCTCCACCCGGACATTGATTCACTCTGCCCAGATTGTGGCACTGAATTTAGCTCTATAAATCACATGCTGTGGCAGTACCCTGTGTTACAGTATTTTAACCGAGAAGAAGACTGGACGAAGGCCATTACAGACCCGAAACAAGACGTCCAGCTCCTGGCTGTTCAGAGGGCCCGTGAACGAGCGGAGAGGCATGGACTCTGTTCCGACATGGGACTGACCAACGGCTGGGTAGGGACCTGCAGGCCCCCGCTTAGCTCCTCAGGACCCCAATCAAGTCGTTTACTACTATTACTACTACAATGGGACACCTCGTTAGGCACCCATTTTTTTCTGAACAACATTCGTCGGCATTTTGCGAGCAAGTTTATTTCACTGTACAGTTCGGAGCTATAGTGCTACCACTCTAATCAGCGTAGTCGGAGAATGTCTGGCAGTCTACGTCAATTAGCTCACACTCATCAGCCGCTAGCAGAGTCATTTTTTAAATAACCAAAGTGTCTACTGATTATGTGACATAGATAATTCTTTTTCTTTTTCGTGTTTGCGGTAAACGAAATGAACAATTAAACTAATTGCATACGAAAGTGCAGTTTTCGCCGGCGAAAGTCAAACCCGCGGGCACCACATGCCGCCGGCGGTGTTTTGTCAGTTGTACTACGACGGCAGCTATTCCTGCTTCCCTAGTGAATATTTACCTACAGCTGCATGTAACCTAAGTAGAAGGTGTGTGACATCCATTACTGGAACCTGCGAAGTGGAAAGTGGTCTTTTGGAGCAGGCGACTGCTTAGTGGATGCCATAGGCTTACCTCACGCTGCAAGGTCGCAGTCGAAGACGTCGCTACAATAAGTGAGTGCGAAGTGTCAGGATATCCTGGCCGGTATACTGTATAAGGATTCGTTTTGCTTGGTTTTATTCTTTTCTAATCGCCCATCACTCACGAGCGAATGATCATGACGATGAAGTATTGGCGAAGCAGCGCTCTCACCACTGGCAAAAGGCGAAAATAAATAGAGCCATGCAATATTATAGTGGCCCTACACATAATAACGCTGTAATAGCTGGTCGATATTGCACAAGGACAATGCAAAACACATTTTGCTTCTTGCGTTTGCATCGAACCCAAATCCAGAAGTCAAGAAATATCGCGCGCGCAATGCCAATTACGTCAGACAACATGGCGAAACCCATTCCGTTTTCATCGCCATACATTATCTTCGGTAATATGCTGAGCGTCCTATACGCTCACAACAAATGAAAAGGGTAAAAGTCTTTGTAATTCGCTCATCTCGCCCTGACAACGAAATTTGAGGAATGAAACGTGTAATTCTTTTTTATTTGATGCACAACCGTAATTTTGAGCGCCCTGAGGCCCAATGGGGACGCGTCGCCGGAGACATGCGACGTCATAAAAAGCAAGATATCCAAATGTGACATTTTTTCTCGCACAAAATAGCGCAAGTAAATTGCTGCTGTGTACTATTTCACACCTTGCTGTTGGTCCCTCTGATTTACCTAGGAAAACGTGGAGCAGGCAAACGAAGCACGAAATTATGTCTCAAGTGCATTGCTTTTCAGGTGGGCTGCGTTGCAGGCGGTAAACACAAACCAAGACGGGCTGTGATCATCACCATCGCCACCAGTACCGTTACTATCAACGCGACCAGTTATTCTCGTCCTTAATATACCATCACCATTGTCGTAGATCGCGAAGGCAGGACTAGAAGGCGGAAGAGAAACGTTTATTGAGTTGCTTACGGTTTCATAGCCCCTAGCAGACTGCCTATGGGAAGCGGACTCCTCGAAAGTAAAAGAGGGTCGTTACATCGCTTTCTGTTTACATTAAGGGGCGAGAAAGGCATCTAGGGCAACGTCATCGTACAGCTGACTGGTGCTGGCGGTGGTTACAGGAGAGCATATTAAACAGCCGCGTCCCGACCTGAGCATTGAGAAGTCACAGGGTGTATCACTACGCACTTATTTTGTTAGCACCACACACGATGCGGCTCTGCCGCAGCTCACATGTATGGCTTTCGAGTTCCCAATCTTCATCACCAATACCACTACCCCATCATCACGATCAGCAAGTGGTAGGTACACTGCAGTACGAAGGCCTTTCCTGTAGCGATACGCCCACTCCCTTTTCGCGTCATCCGTGCACCCATCCTGTGTGCTTGGAAGTTTCCTAATCGTCTCCGTCCGCGTGATCCTCTGCCACCCTCGACTGCGTTTTTGCTTCCCTTGGTAGCGATACGGAAAGTCCAATTGGCTGCCGTTTACTTATTCAACGCGCTATATCAACTGCCCAGGTTCTCTTTGTCTGGCTATATAAACCAGAAAATCATCCAACCGCGTTTAATCTATACTCCACACAGCCATTTTCCTATCAACGATACGCTTATAATTTTATGTTTTGTCGCCCGTTGCGCGGTCTTTCGCTTCCTCGCAAGTTCCCCCGTTATCGAATCCTCCGTTATTACGCCGTCACACTGGCGGTGAAAATGTACTGTCGTTCCACTTACTTTCTTGACAAAACGTCGTTTTATGCAATGAAGCACAAAAGTGACTGGAACACCAATGCACTCCTCCGCAAAGTTCGGGAATTCATATATCGAAACTGGTGTCATCCTGAGAACTCGTTCCAAGCGGGATCCGCCGAACTCCCCGGCTAGAATTTGTACATTGCAATATACAACCTGAGTTAATTAGTTGAAAATTTAATTACTGCATTTCTATTATTTGTTCGATTATGCATTTCACTTTTTCGTGCAAGTAATGCCCGCCTCTTCGAGTAGACCAGCTCATGGCCTAGGATTGTGTTATCTGCCACGGGCATTTTTTTTTAAATTTTCGACAGTGTTCGCTGAAACACACTGTATTACCAGCCGCGTCTCAGTGGCTATGGCACTCTGTCCCCGAGAACGAGCTCTGGGTTCGAAAAACGTTCACGCACAGCGTTTTAGTTGTACATTAACAAACTGAAATTGCTCCAAGGTTGCTTTGGCACATTTGACTTTCTCCGCTTCCCCCCTCGAATTTTCATCTGAAGGTGTGCGCACACTGACTTTCCTTCTACCTTCTAAGATTTCCCCTGTTGCCTTCCCCATGTGTAGGGTAACTGCAACAGAGTGTAAAACTGAGCGAGTTGGTTGATCTTCATACTAAAAGCAGGTCGAAAATAACGGCAACAGAAGACAGAGAAGTACACAGGAGTGGCGCTCATACGAAGCTAAACGGACGCGACCACGGTTAACCTCCCTGCCTTTCTTCGAATTGAACTGAATTTTATCTACACATAAAGATTTATGTTTCTTTGTTATGTTTTTATAGTTCTCCTCTATTTTTATCTCTCTCTCCCGTCCCCCAGTGTAAGCTGGCAAACCGAGCTCAGCCTTGTCGACCTCGCTGTGTTTTTCTTTTCACCTCTCTCTCTCTCTCTCTCTCTCTCTCTCTCTCTCTCTCTCTCTCTCTCTCTATGGAACGTTAAGCCCAGTCAGTCAGCTGAACTCGGAAATTACAACCTATGCTTCACAGATATATACCAAGTAACAAAACCTATTTGTGAGAATCAGTTTAGGCTGCTATTTAGGACAATCCACGCGTTCCTTGATATCCGCCGTCGCCAAAAATGCGTTGCCCTAAGCAAACTACGTTGTATCGCGGCTGGAGTATCATCTGCTCAGTGTCATTTTTGCTTGCCCGTTGCCATTGGTATGACCGCCCGCTTTGCGCTCTTTCCTCCACAAGAATGTTGTGACGTGTCGTTAATCACTTCCATGGACTACATGTGTGTGCTTAAAATTTAAACGGTCTCGCGCGAAGCGTCACACTATTTATTTATTTATTTATTTATTTATTTATTTATTTATTTATTTATTTATTTATTTATTTATTTGTGATGCCCTCAAGGTACAATGCAGAGGGCAGTGGCATAAGTAAAAAGACCCGCCGTGGTTGCTCAGTGGCTATGGTGTTAGGCTGCTGAGCACAAGGTCGCGGGATCGAATCCCGGCCATGGCGGCCGCATTTCGATGGGGGCGAAATGCGAATACACCTGTGTACTTAGATTTAGGTGCAGGTTAAAGAACCCCAGGTGGTCGAAATTTCCGGAGTCCTCCACTACGGCGTGCCTCATAATCAGAAAGTGGTTTTGGCACTTAAAACCCCATAATTTAATTTTTTTTAATACGTAAAAAGGAACAAGGTTACGACACTTGCTGCATTAGAATGCATAACAAAAGAAAAAAAACTTTAAAAATTAGCACACAAGGTAAAGGAACTTAACAGGTGCATGCTAATATAAATTTAAACATAAACGCACCATAATACAATTACAACATTGGCTTGTTGGGGCATAATCACTAAATTACGCTTTCTATGTTGGTCCTAAATAGGACAGCATGTGTTATGTCCACTACCGATGGTGACAAGTTGTTCCATTCTTTACGTGTTTTAGGAAAAAATGAATGCGAGTACGTGACTGGGTGTTACAGTGCGGTATGGCGACTTTGTGGGGATGGTTCAAGCGTGAAGAATTGAATGACGCCGGCTGAATACAACGTGAACGCAGGGTACTGTTGTGGTAGCAAATATTATGAAAAAAGGGAAGGACGGGATTGTTTTCTTCGAGAGGCTAACGAAGGGAGGTGAAAAATTCGCTTCATTTTTGTTGCAGTGGCGGTACTGTGGTAGTGATGATGAATCAAGCTGAGCGATATTGCGCAGCTTCAAGGCGTTGAATAAGGCTAGTGGGACCTGGGTCCCAGATGGATGCTGCAAATTCAAGCTGTGGACGAACATAGGTGGTTGAAATAGCAGTTTCAAGAATCAGGGCGCTAAAGATAAGTTCCTACGAAAGTATGCGAATGTAGCAAAACCTTTCGGTGTTGTATGTTCTATGTGTAATTTCCAAGAAAGGTTGTTGGTAATGGGAACACCACGGTAACAATAAGAAGTAACAGTTTGCAATGCAACATTGTTAAGGTAAATAAGTGCTGTCACGATTGGATCGCGCTTCATTCATGCAGAGCAGGTCCTCCGAGACACGATAAAGGCGACAGGCCAGCAGATGGCAAGACAGTCTGCACGAAGTTCACGCACTTTTTTTTTTGTTAAAAAGAAAAGAACACCGGAAACACAGAGTCCTGTGGAACAGCTCCGTTGTATAAATAGGAATTCATCGTTTTCCGAGATAATCCCTTAATTACCATTTGGGACTCTTATTATATTGCTAATAGGGTAAGTTCAACTCAGTATTTTGGCACGTTCCATTAGGAGCTAATGTGTCCAATGTTACTCCGTACAGATCATAACAAAATAGGTTTAAAAGATGGCGCGAGTGTTGTATGGTGAAAGGTGAAATGCTACGTCCAAGCGCATCACTTATTTGCGCTTATGTTTATGCTCAGCCGTGCTTGCGTCTCGACAAATATAGTTCAGTAACGTGCAGAGCCTCGAACGCTGACTGTCTTCTATAGAAGACGCGAGAATATAAAAGGTTACAGGTTCACATATATGATCGATAACTTGTTTTCGTGGACGCATAGGAAGTTCATATAAAATTCATATAAAGCCAGTACTATTGCATTTCCTTTTCTTCGGAAGCTTGAAGACTTGCCTTCGTTACTTCAGCGATAATCGTCTCACTTTTTTATTGTTTTCTGATTATTGAATCGTGGCACCTCCGCACTTCCGCTCTCCATGCGAAGAACTAAGTCCTGCCGAGATAGTCGCGCAAAGAGGGCACGCAAATGAAAGCAGAAATGGGGACTAAATTTCTTTATTTTTTTTATTGAAATTAAAGGAAAGAGACGTAGTCATCTTATAATGGTGACGGCTGCTCCTTTTCGCATAGCGGAAACAACAATATAAAAAGATATATGTAAGAAAATGAAAAAAAAAACACGTCATGGGGTCATAAATCCACAGCACACAGTCTTATATACCCATGAACATAACAATATAAAAGTCAATGCAAGTTGCGCCACAATGAGTGTGTAAACAGTCACAAACACACACAAATGGCCGTGATGTAGACTGTGATGAGCATATAAACAGATGAGGAATTACACAGATTGAAAATAATGCACCCACACAATTAAAAAAAAAGTGTAACACGTAATATACAAGCATTAATAATTACAAATAATAGAAGCAAGTTATAGTAACATCATGTGACTATTCAGTGCAATATCCACAACTTGTGCGTTCTAGTACTAGTCAAGTGCGGTCAATGCTTTTCGCTGTGCCATTTTCGATGCCTATGGGCCCAGCAAATTTGCTAGTGAAACAGGCCGGTGAGGATAAATGGAGTGTTGCTCTTTTTCTAGCTGCCGCCTTTGCATCGCGTATATGGGACACTCGAGGAGTAGGAGGACATTCGAGAAGAGGGGGACATTCGAGGACATCCTCATCGTCGTGGCCACAGGAGCAAGGCGGGGAAGGAGCCCGTTTGATGCGATATAGGAAATGTTTGGTCTATGCTGTACCAAGGCGCAGCCGATGAATGAGTGTCTCGGTACTTTTCGAAAGTTCTACATCCAGCTGGTATTTGAGTTGAGGGTCCACTTCGTAAAGAATCGATTCCTTAGTGTTTTCATTAAACCAGGTTGACCTATTCAAATTTGGCTAAGCCTAACTGATGTTCTTTCAAAAATTCTATCATATATCTGTACACTTCATAGATGGTTTATCAGCGCAAGATTCATTTACGTAAAATGCGAGAAGTGACACAAAAACTGTCACCTGAACCAATAGCACATGGGCGTATTCTTGTAACGATGTGGCAAGGCCTTCAATGCATACTCGATGTTATTGACTGGTGGGGTGAACTTATGCAAGAGATCCGTGAAGTTACCGCCTGTGTAGCCTTCTTTCTTTCTTTTTGCTCTTTTCGTTTCATGCCAGCTGTAAACATCGTTTACTACGTGGAGTAGACGAGGCAAACAATGCCTTAGCCTCTCAAAGGCAGCCAAGAGCGAGTGGATCAGTGATGTTGAGATGATTAGTGTGCTTGATGCTCAATGCACAGGCAGTTTGCTGGTAGTGCTGGCAGAGCTAGGCAGTTATCATGGTGACCATGAGAATGAATGATCCTAGGCGTTCATTTATTCAAGTGACCTCCTTACTAGGTGCAAGTCTCATTAGCAGCGTATACGGCAACAAATAAAAGGGGAGAGTGTGCAAAGTGAACTGAAATTAATGAAATGGCGACAAAGCTCTCAAAGGTAATAAACGAGGAGCAAAAACAGCGACGAGGGCTTGTTGTTTGAAAAGTGAGCTCAGCGCCCATCACGTACAAAGGCATAATGGACCCGAAGGTACCTCGTGTGAACCAGAGTAGTCACGCCGGCAAATGCAAGTCATGCATCATGTGGCACGCAATTACGTTTCGGTGTTTCGGCACCATGCACATCTTTGTTACCTCGTTTCTGTCTTCTTTGAGCGTCCGCATGTGCAGCATTCAAAATGGTTTCATGTCCGAGTGACCGAACCATAGAAGTGCGCGTTGCCCAGAACAATTATGCTTTAGTTTGCTTCCAATATTTTTTCACCTGCTATTAAACCTATTTTCAGCATTGTAGATTGAGAGTTTGAGAGAGAGAGAGAGAGAGATGACAAAGCACGGGCAGGCCCAAGAGGGGAGCAAAATTTGATATAGCAATATCAAGCCCGAAAGGCACGCAGTATGCGCGCGTGCGTTTCCCAGTTGGTCGCATTTAAACTTCAGCGGCGGTACAAGTTGTCGTATGTCGGTAACGCTTCCCAAGAACTGATCGCCAGGAACGCGACGCTAATGCAAAGCTCATGAAGCTGACCATAGGATGATGTTGTTTGTCGGGACAGCGATAGAGGAGAGAAATCAAGCTCACATTTCTTTGTGTTACTTCTTTGGCATATGGGACTGTCGGTTTAGAATTTGCACCTTTGAGCTTTGATACCAACCGATCGTAATAATTGGACTGAAGGGGAAGATCAAAGTTAAAGATAGCTGCTCCTAACATCAATGTTCATCCTACATGGTGGGTTGCGTCTGCGAGATAAGCGATAATACTGGGTGAGGCGTGCTCTTACATTGCGTTCCAGTTAGCCCTGTTTACATGCATGCGACAGTAGCGTATCGCATGTCCGAATGCATAACAATGCAATGCGCCATCATGTAGGACATTAACCTTCGTGCGATAGCGTATTTATTAGCGAGCGCTATTTCTTTACATGAATTCGTTAGAGGCGACTTCATCGACTCAAGCTACCTCCGGCTGGTACAGTAACACGATGAGTTTTCCCGTGGTGAACCATTCCCATTGGCGCTAACGCGACGCACTTGAAAAATTATGCGATACGTCATACTGTCGCATTCATGTACATACAGCTATTGCACTTAGTGTGAACTTGCTGCATAATTTTATGAGAAAATTGCTCCGGACGCATCTCTTTGAGACGAACAGTCTACTGAATTTCAATCGCATATCTTTTCTTCCTTTCTTGGAAAGTAATCGCAACGTCACCTTTTCTTCTTTTTACTGTATTAAAAGGGACGTGAGGGCGAGCGTGACAGTGTATGGGGCAGAGCGCAGCGTAATGTATCCTCGAAAGGCAAGGTCTCACACTTTGCAGAAACTTCTTCAGCGCACTTAGTTTGCGTTTCATTTTTGGGTATGGCTTTGCTTTTATCAATAATTATGGTTGAATAGCTAACGGATGAAATAAAAACGATTAAACGAGCAAAAGCGCTTAATCAAAGTTCTGTACCAAAGCATCGAAGCTCCAAAACTGCGCCATCTTTAGTGTCGAAGTAAATTTCACTAGCTGCGACAAGTCGGATTCGTGCTTGGCGTTACTCGTGCAAAATGCAGAATGTGGACTAAACATCTGGGAAGATTAATTTTATTCGCTTATGAGTGGTCAATGAAGGTCGGCAACATGCGGTGAATTTCTGGCCCGCAAGCGAAGAGCATGACTGTCATAGCCGTTCGCCTCGGCGTGCAGCAGTCAACGCGGCAAAAGTAACAATCGTTCAACATATTTTAGAAAGGAAAATAATTCAGAAAGGTAGACTGGCAAAATCCAGAAGCACCGCCTGCTCTTCTGCATCGAATGGTTGAAAAACTAATATGGACCTGAAAGCATTAAAGTGAGGCAATGAACTTAAAAAAAAATTATAGGAGTCATTGTAAGCAACAAATCCGCGAAAAGCGTACCAGACAACCTATCATAAGTATGCCTGCCCGAGACACTAAAATACGCCGCTTTCCTTTAAAGCACGTCAGAAAAAAATTAAAGTCGTCAGGAATTTCGAAAATGTTTTCAGGCGAGAAGGCTCTCTCTCTCGCTCAGTTTTTTTTTTCCTGCTGCAAACACCGAAAGTATGCGATGGAAACAACAGCTATGAACCACGCGGTGTTGTACTTTATTTCGGAAAGTGAAGAATTCCAACAAACTTAACGGGCTGTTTCTCATTTTATACGCAAATTTTCTAATGAAGAAGGTTGGCACATTTGTTGCACTTTTTTCTCGTGTCTATTTTGTAGTACTTGCACTTGTTGTTAGGGGATGGAAGTTACAATTCGTTGTCTTATTCCATTATACAGGAGTAGTTTGACCTCGGAATACCGAACATTGCAAGCTTATTTGTGAAAACAACAATTATGATCAAAAATACTTACTCCCTGAAAAGGCAAGTCGAGCAGTATGCACTGCAGATAGTTGTACTGATAGTTGATAGTTGTACTACAATACTGACAGCAGTGCCCAGCAGTAGTACAGCCGTCGTATTGCACAACTTCTTCAGAACGGAACCGAGGCAATCGGAAATGTGTTCTTGGAATCGAACGGTATTTCTTGCTTTTATCATGGCAACTGAGCATGAACTACGAGTTATTGGGACTGACGTTTACTGAACATTATAAGGACTTTACGTCCGGGATAGTATTTTGTAACGTTTCAACTCGCTTTACATTATTTTCGCCGTGCGTTATCGGCTCACTTGAAACCGCGCCACCGCACTCGCCATGATCGGCCGAACGGCAGGACGTGAATGAGAAGTGAATAAAATCAAAGGAAAATAATTCTTGCAAAGTGCGACCCACGGTTCAGCTCGTTTGCAGTAAGAGTGAGAAAACAAATAGCACAGTCACTTGGTGCACTAGAGGGGACACGAAAGCTAAAATATTAGCGTGTAATTGGCACTTACGAATGCGGGCACTAAAACTCCGGAGTTAAACTCACGCGCCTTTTCGTTCGTAAGTGTTCTTTGTATTGGATTGCAGACTTCGCTAATGATATGTCCAGCATGAAGATTGCCTCCAATTTGCCTCAACAATTTCAACTTTGTGATTCAGTCCCCTGCTGCTGAACCTTCTATTAGTGTCATAAACGGATTCTTGTCATACACTTAATTTTATGCTAGAGAAAAGCTTGTTACGTTTGTGGCTGGTGGCCGCCACGCACGTAACACCGGCAGTACACACGGGGTGAATTGAACGTCATATACTCATGACGTAGAAAAATATGGCTACCATTTATCGCAATGCTCACTGATTTTATTAACAACATGTACTTTCGAAAGCGTCATTCCCATCATGGCCCCAACTACACCTAACCGCACCTAAAACATTTAGGCAGAAAGTCCTTCATTCTGCCTAAATATTACAACGAATGAGTTTCAGCTATGCTTGAAAGCTTTCTAAGATCAGTTGAGTTCGATTTCCTTCCATTTATGGTACGTTTTTGCCAGCACAATGTCAAATAATTGAGGGCTGTCTCCCTGGACCTGTAATTTAGGTGATGATAACTGATGCATAGTGAATAGAAGGTCAGTAGCTAGTATAGCCAATGATCGATGCCAGTGTTATTGACACATAAGTCATCACATAAAGATAGCTAATGGGAATGAAGTGCAATTCTAATATGGTTACGGCGCCATTGTTCCCAGCGTAGCCTTAAACTGCTCCAGATGCGGCTTCGCAAAATACCGCATGTGCAAAACTTGTTGGATGAATTGTTGCTTTCATACCACGGTGCCAGGATCACGCACAAGCAACAAACGTACGGACTCGAATAAGCGCCATTTTTTTTTAATTTAGAACAGAAAGTCATCTTGTATGTGACGTGGGCGCATGCGTGCTTTGCACAAGAAATGCGCAAGATGGGATACGAAGTGAGGCATAGTAGTATCACGAATCTGATTCCAAAGATGCGCCATTCGGAGGCATACAAAGAAATACTATGTCATTGACCCATTCTTCACCATATTCCTTAATATAAGCCGCCTCCAGGCGTTGTTCGTGCCTATGTGCCCATTGCTTGTGTGCAACTTTCGTACCCGGTCAACCCGGATATGCAGTTTTTAACGCTTTACGCCAGCAGTAAGAGCCTTTCACTTTATACATTGTTTTAGTCAGTTCTAAGTAAAAAAACAGATATCAAACAGTTCCGTAGTATTAACAAACCGGTGATCATATATATAGGCGCGTCCATATTCGACGTTGCAAGCAAACAGAGTGATGAACGCCATGGCTGAGAGGCGCTGCCTACAGAAGTTGCGGTTGCCATTGATCCGAACCTGGCTTTATTCAGTGAACCATATATCCAGGAAAATCAAAGAAACGAGAACAAAAAAGTAGCATGCTTTCAGTGAAGGAATAAGTGATGAATGATATTCATTGAAGAATGCACTTATTACCCAGATAATATATTTAGGAATTGTTGTAGTGGGGTAAAAGAGGCCATTCTAGGAAACAGCGTGATTACGTGCCTTTGATTTAGTCACTAATTGAAAATAGCATATCCACACAAAAAGGCCTTCATCACTGCATCTCAAGACACTTTCGTCAAGGCTTTGATGCATGATGCTATTTCCTTTTCTGGAATCACAATTCAGGGAAAAGCAGAACTATGTGAATTAAGCCTGTAACATTTATTACTAGGCTCTTTAATTCACGTTACAAGTAGTTAGCAACCTGATAACTTCGCTGCGAAGGAGGCGAGAAACCCACTAGTGTCTGTCGCCTGCTTCGCGATGCCGGCCTCACCCAGTCGACACACTAAAGGTACTGTCTACTTACGGGTGAACGGCAAGTAAAAGTGGGCATAAAGGCAACCGACCCTTCTTAACTGCGCAGTTCCCGCGAGTTTCTTCATGCGTTTTTTTTTTTCTTAGGCCGTATGACATAAACGAAGCAGGACGCTGCCTTTTCTCTCGCAAGGGCAAGCGCCAAGAATCGGGCGGATGAGACAAATGTGAGAAATCTCCCGCGGAGATGGCGCGATACGTTTCCAGAAGAAATTATCGCGTCACCTCCGTGCAGCTCTCGCAGCAAGTCGCGTCAACACTTGTGCTGCGCCCTCCTCCGCTGTCAGCCTGGACGCGTCGATGTCAGCGCAAACTTACCGCTCGTCAACAGGTGTCAGTGGGAAGTTGGCGCACGGAGCCGTCGCGCTTCGCAGTCTGGGCCTCCGGTTAGATCCGCTTCGCCGCTGCCGGTGTAGAAAGAAGGTGGCTGCGAGGCAAGTTTGTCTAAAAGGGGTTGGACAGCCTTCGCGTCACTTCCCGCGCGGCCGTATTCCCGGATTCACTGCCAGCTCGAGCCGAACACTTGGAAGAGTCGTCGCTCATGTCATCGGAGGAGGAACAGGGACGACCAACGCTTCTTTTTTTTCAGTCTCTCAGAACAGGAGCCGTAGTCCACGTGGGTACGCGCGTTCCCATGCACGACGAAAACGAATCGCGTGCGGCGGCGCGTGCCGTAGCGGGGGCCGTCGACGGGCGTCAGTCGCGAGCGCGGCGTGCGGCGCGTGTGAGACGAGCCGCCGAAGCGCCCCGGGCCGCCGCCGGTCCTGGATCGCCTGTCGCTGCCGATGTGAGCGCGCGGGTCGAGCGAGTACCGGGAAGCGGCGAGGCTGGAGTTTCGGAAACAGGGGCCGAACCCGCCCCCGGCGCGCGCGCGCACGCCTCCTTCGCATTCTGCTTATCGTGGACGAAGATCGGCCCGGCTTCCTTCTTTTTTTTTCTTTTTGCTTCGCTGGACGCGCCGTCGCTGTGCAGTGCAGTTCGAGCAGTGCCTCCTATCGAACACAGCGCTCGCATTAGTTTCCCTTAAGTGCTTGCAGCTTGAGACGCCCGTATTGCCAGCAGAGCGGTGCGCGGCGAGTTAAAAGAAAAAAAAATGAAGAAGAACGGAGAAACAGATCGCTCTTCTAACGCGCTCTGTTTACAGCGGGAAAGGGTAATCGGGTTCGCTGTGGGGTGCAGTGATCCGCTACCATCTTCATTCTGCCTCCACTTCGGATATCGTTGCGCCAACTGAAGCGCTTTCTAGCAGCGCTCAATCGTCTGGCGGCAGAGCCATGCGAAGGAGGACCAGCAGGATGCATCATTATGCACATACGGCGCTCGCTGTCCGCCAGAACAGCGGCGGCTAGTTTCTGGGAGTTACCGTTGGAGATACCATCAATTCTGCGCCAATTTCCGGCAGTGGGACGCAGTAGTTCCTTCCCATTTCCTCTTTCTTTTTCCCTGGGAAGATCGGCGAAGCTTGCGCTTTTGCACAAACAATAAATATAGGCAAGCCTGCCGCGTCTCACAAAGGGGAATAAAAAGTATGTAGAGTGAAACCGGTAAGAATAAAATTCGTAGCGCATAAAGTGCCTAGTAGTTTGCTTGTTGTTTCATGATGCCCTGCTTATCAGTACTTACAAACAGTGTGCACAAAATCGCATTGTAAACTTGAACAACGATAGTTTAGTCAAACAGTGCCTTAAAATACCGTGAGGTTATCGGCCAATTTTTAGCCATTTCTGAGTGCCATGAACTTAGTTCAGTATAGTGCGCCGAAGCCATACAAGGCACTGTATAATATGCGTAATTATGAGACTACGTTTGTTTGTTATATTTGTTGTTACATTTGTTATAAAACGTTTGTTTTAGTTATATTTTTCAGTGCCGATTAGTTTAATCTTCGAGAGCAAGAGCTTGCACGGGTTTTCGTCGGTATCAAGCTCGCACGGGCAGATGTCAAACTAAATTCGGGAGTTTTACGTGCCAAAACCACGATACGATTATGAGGCACGCTGTAGTAGCGGACTCCGGATGAATGTTGGTCACCTGGGGTTCTTCAATGTGCACCTAAATCAAATTGCACGAGCGTTTTTTTTCGTTTAGCCCCCCCGAAATGCGACCGCCGCTGCCGAAATCGAACCCTTGACCTGGAAGTCAGCAGGGAAACGCCATGGCCACTGGGCCACCGCGACGGGTGCGAGCAGCAATAACACGGCACACTTTGCAAGCACGAGATCATTAACTGTGCCAGTGTGGATGGCCGAAAGCTTATCGCAGTGAGAAAACTAAATTATTACTTGCATGTAAACACTGTGTTGCGGCTCGTGGTGGTGTCTGCGCCGGGAATCCACCAAGCCCATTGGTGGTACGTCCGGTAGTAGGAATGAAGGAAAAAGGGTTTTACATTAGTCACACTGGCTCCATATACGTAAGCCCACTCGATGGAGAGGCATATTAAACGTCTGAGTTCATATCAGGCGACGTCAGCCACTCACTGCACCAAAAGTCTCCGCTTTTTAATACCGTCGCCTTCCCTAGACGACAACACTAGAAACTCTGATGGTGGTATCGCGGCCAACCCCAATCGTCGAATCGGTCGCAATATCCCGCCCGTGATATCGCACCGTTCCGCCGAACTGCGCCTCCGATGTTGCTAAACATGCGGCCGCATATTTAGCAATCTGGGAACCCGAGGTCGAAGCCGTTCCCACGTTAGCATTCGACGTTGGCCCTTTTCGTCATTAGTTCAGGCTGCCAGGTGCAGGTACAGGTGTCTTTTGTTGACCCGTCAACTGTTGGCGTCAAAGCTGCGTTGACTTCCCGATAGGCGCTGATGAATAAAAAGGGGTTGCCTCGTCGTAAACGTCTAGTAATTCCCTTGGCAGTGTTCAGACATAACCATTGGTTTAAGATAGTTTTGCCTAAGCTTACGGCGTTTACCATTTAGCGCTTCAGCGGTAGCATGTGGTAAACATGTTCAGTGCTCTCCCTACAATGGCATGTCTAAGGCCATTTCATAGCACAGGTTACTAAATTAGGCAACCAAAGTTGACATGAATCAGCTGCGGTTGCAGACATACCGTGCCTTTCGATTACGCGGAGTTTTGATCTATAGAAGCTGCACTCACGCTAACAAAAAAAAAATACTTCATCTGATTCTCGATGTCATTCTAAACGTCGTACATAGGCGATCCTCCTAACAAATTTTCCCGGAATTCGTTGAATTTAATCAAACATTTGAGAAGCAAGTGGCGTAGTGTTGTCTTCCAGTGGATATCTTCCGATGTTGGTATCTCTGGAAATGAAAGGGCGGACGCCATTGTTAATGAAGCGCTCTCAAGACCACCAATAGTAGGAGTACCGATAGCCCACTCTTTCCCAAGAGACGTAATTCGCAGCCACTTTCGGTCACTTTTAACGCCGCCACATCAGCCGAGTGTAGTGAAGGGGCTTAACAGAACGGAGGCCACTCTAATATATAAAATAACAGGATAGGATTGCAATCCACTATCGGCGTTCAAAAATTGGCGAGATACCTCACCGCTATGCACAGTATGTCAGGATACTGGTGACGTGGAACACTTCATTTGGTTCTGCCGGCGCTTCAATATGGAACGGGCAAATCTACTTGATAACGTACAAACAAGGAAACTTATAAACGTGAGTGTGGAGCAAATCATAAACCCCGAAGGAGCGAGCTTAGTTTGTAAGGAGATGTCATGCCTTCTACTTCCATATCTATGCGAGATTGAACTAGTGGAAATGTCGTAACAGATTCCTGATAGCAGATTCCCCCCAAAATATCATTTTTTTTAAATTTTATACAATACAGAAATCAAGCTCGTGTGCCCAGAGAGAGAGAGAATGAAGAGGAAAGGCTTCAGAAAGGTTAACCAGATATGAGTCTCCGGTTTGCTACCCTACACTGGGGATGGGGGATAGGGGTTAGAAAGATGACAGAGAGGAAAACGCTAAAAAAGGGAAAAAAAGAAAAAAAACCACGCACACATGGAGGTACACACACAAAAGGCGTTCCAGTTAAGAGAGAGAGAGAGAGAGAGAGATGCAAATGAAAGAAAGGCAGGGAGGTTAACCAGACTTAAAACGTCCGGTTTGCTACCCTGCACTAGGGGAAGGGAAAGGGGAAATAAAGACGGAAAGAAGAGCGTGACAAAAATGAAAGCATGAGAAAAAAAATATGAGAAGGGACGAAATGGGGTCATTAGAGTCTTTCTAATAGGCCACTGTCACGTAGAAAAGTCAACAGAGCCTTGACCGACTTCTGCTGCGACGACAGTTCACGTCGGCATTCCAAAACTGACTGTTCTGAAAGTGGCCTGTCGTCAAGGCTCGCCAACGCGGTCGCTAGTGACAGCCGGTGCGCGCTGTATCGAGGACAGTGGCAAAGCACGTGGTCGATAGTCTCTTCGCCGCCGCAGTGTCTGCAAGCCGCGCTGTCATCCATACCGACTCGGAAAGCGAAGGATCTTGTATAGGCGACACCAAGCCACAGTCGGCAAAGTACTGCTGTTTCGAGTCGAGAGAGTCCAGGCGGGGGTCGAAGTCGAAGGGATGGGTCCAGTCGGTGTAGACGTGTATGCTTTAAGCTGGGTGTGTTCCATAAAGTTTTGATGGCTTCATTTGCAAGCACACGAATTTTCGTTGCAGCGTCTGTTCTTGAGAATGGAATGGAGTCTTGTAAGCCCTCCTCGTGTGCAGATCGTGCTGCTGCGTCGGCAAGTTCATTGCCCGTTATGCCACAGTGGCTTGGAATCCACTGCAACGTGGTGTCGTGTCCTTGCTCGACGAGGTGGTGAAGCAGCAGTCTGATTTCCATAACTAGTTGTTCGTGGGGTCCTCGGCGTAGGGCAGAAACCAAACAATGAAGAGCAGCCTTGGAGTCAGTGAACACACTCCATTTCCTGGGTAGTTCTTCAGAAATTACACGAAGTGCACAACGAATAGCAGCAAGCTCCGCGGCAGTCGATGTAGTCTGGTGAGATAGTCGAATCTTAATTGTGGAAGGTTTTGCAGGAAAGATCACCGATCCTGCAGACCCATTCACCGTGGTTGAAGCGTCAGTATAAAGATGATGATGCTCGTTGTAAGTCTCAGCTTTTCAGCTTTTAGATCAGCTTTTTTCGAGATACCAGGTATTGTGAGGTTGATTTTTGGCTGAGCGAGGCACCATGGAGGAATCGAAGGTCTTGCAGCCGGGGTGAAACAAGCTGGCAATGATTCATCATATGCCGTTATCGTCCGGCTGAAAGATGTGTGTGGTCTGTCCGCTGTTAGGGAGGCCAAGTGGTGACGAGGAGTCCTAGTCAGATACCTCATATGGGTCCTGAGTACTTCAATTTCAATGTGGGTCCTGACAAGGTGATCTCCAGCGATTGCTATCGTAGCCACTGTTGAAGCACTCTTAGGCAGGCCTAGACAGATCCGGAGCACTTGACCCTGAAGACTTTGTATTGTGCGTAGATTTGTTTTACCTGTGTTGATCATTGCTGGCAAGCTGTATCGCAGAAATCCTAGGAAAAGCACCCTGTACAGTTGCAACATCGCACTTGGCGACATTCCCCAGGTCTTGCCAGCGAAAAACTTGAGGAGGTGACAGATGCCTGTCAACCGTTTTTTCATGTATGATGCGTGTGGGCTCCATGACAAGCCCCTGTCAATTATGACACCTAGGAACTTGTACGATCGGACCCATCGTATTATTTGGCCATTTATCATTACACTGTAGTCGACATAAATAATTCATATCCAGAAAGCCTGATTGTGTTCGATAAGTTCGGCTCGCAAATGACAATAATGGGAAACATATTGGCGTACACGAAGCGACGGAAATCCGAAAGGCGCGCTCTGAGTCCGCGCGCATTCCACTGAAAAATAGCTGCTTGTCGGACCTCTTCCCTAAAAGACCGTGGCTGTGGAGCCATGGTCTACTCAAGGGTTGCAAGCACCGGACTCAGAGCGTCCAGTACTTGAAGCGCACTTCTGGCAGACGGTGTGGGCATGTTGCTTAGCAACACGCGAATGGCATTCATTAAAGGCCTAATAAGTGCTATCACTTGCTCATCTGTTTTCCGCGACTCCTCGGATACAGCACCTTGCTGTACTGGGGGCGGCTTCTTCTGCGGCTCTTCTGGCGGTCGTGTACATGGAAGTGGCGGCCATTCCTTTGTGGAGAGAGATCTGGCAGTTTTCTCCCTTCCAACACCGGTGTTCGGAGGGCTGGAAACTTCCACTGGTGATGCGGCTTGACGAGTTGACTGTTCCTGAAAATTTGATGTTTTACGTCGTGAAGACGTTCGACGGTGACGTCGTCTTCGCCGTACTTTCACAGCAGCTTCTTTGTGGGTAGAGTTGTCTCTCACCATTTGTTTAAGAATGGTGATCTCTTTCTTGATCTGGGGACAGTCTTTGGAAGAGGCGCAGTGATCACCCTGACAGTTAGGACACTTCAACTTGATTGCGCTGCAATTGTCTTCTGAGTGGGGTTCGGCACATCGAGGGCACACGGCCGAATTTCTGCAGACTCCCTTCACATGGCCAATCTTCTGACAATTGTAGCATTGCATTGGTCTTGGAATAAATGGTCGAATCTGGTGGCGAAAGTGGCCGAGCTTCACGTAGGGTGGAAGGCAGTCGCCTTTGAACGTTAGTCTCACACAACGTGTGTTGCCGAGGCGACAAACATGCACAATGACGTTATGTTCACTTGCTGGTTTTATAAGAACTGGGAGGTCTGCATTAGGAATTTCATTGTCAATGTCATAGATTACTCCTGTAATTGTGGCACCATTCGTTGGCATGATGGATCGGACCTTGATGCTTCCCAGCTGCGATACATGTTGGAGTATGGTCAGCGCGCTCGGGTTCATCACATCGATAGCCAGGATGTTTCGCCTTGTGTTTATCCTCACATCCTTGATCTCGTTTGGCACAGTGTTTTCGAGATACACGGAGAGTGCTTGCCTGTTGAGGACGCGCAGGTTGTCGGTAGCGTTCTGTGGCACAAACAGGATGGAGTGAGGCCATCGCTGAGGCGCTGTTTTCACAGTGTTCGAGCTGGACGCCGAAGATGAGTTGATAATTCTTCGTTTGGCCTTACGGTACTGTACAAGTCGAAAGCCGTCTTCCGATGACTCGTCACCTGATGCGGAGTACAGCTCTGTGTCCTCGCTACCACTCGATGTATTTCCTCGCTTCCTCGAACCGATGTCCGTGGGTGAACGGGAACCGGGACGATCCTCGGGGTGCTGCACATCCATCACCGCGATGGAGGGGGCGGTAGACCCCACAGGTGCAGTGAGAAGTCCACAAAAGCACAGAGACGGGCGAGATGTGTTCCGCAAGAGAAGCACTTCGTCTCTCGTGTGCCCATAATTGGAAGACCACGAAAATAATATTAATCCGTAAGAAACGTGTGCCCATAATTGCATTATTCTTAACGTCTCATTTCTTACGGATTAATATTATTTTCGTGGTCTTCCAAGTATCCACTATATTTGAAGTCATGGGGTAAACGATGCAGAAAAAAAAATTCTCCATCAGTGCATCTGTTCTGGCCACCCTAAGTACACTAAACCTGCTCGAAGTGTTTGGCGTTACATACGTGCGATCACTTATCGCGCACAAATGCAGGTCACTATTGACGCAACCATTTTTACCCCTAAAAAAACCTATACGAAATGAGGCCCTCTTCGCGGTCAGCATTCTTGAGTTAAATCGATTCATCAATGATTCGGGCTAATTATTGTTTACTGACAAGAAAATATCCCGCTCATGCTTCACCTGCTTTCGCGCAACACTGCGGTAATGATTAGTGAGTGCTCAAGCGATATGAGTTGATGCTTCAAATTCTACAGCATCTGCTAGCGCCGTTCAACAAGACCCGCGTGCTTTGTGAGTTGGTGAGAAGTAATTACAATACGCCCACAGTGCAGGGCAGGTGTAAAGGAACCAACCGCGACAGCTGATGCTTTATTTAGATACTGCATCACTTAAGCAGCATCTCTCTTGACCTTGGTCAAGAGGCCAGGCATGCGCTTCTTGGCCTATACAGCACAGCATGGCGTGACGGCTTGACCGCTACGACGTGGAAGTCCAGTCGTCTAGTTCCACTCCTTAAGCCTGGCAAATCTCCATTGAAATTGTCGTCTTACCGTCCAATAGCACTGACCAGCTGCATCAGCAGGGTAATTTATTTATTTCATATACCTCACAGGCTCCAGAAGGAGTATTGCGTGAGGGGGGCGGTGCAGATAACAAATGCGGAGCAAAAACATAGTTTTTGTTACATAAGTATGAACAAAACGAGAATCAAATAATAAACAAAGAACGCGAAGTAAACAAAGATAAAAAGCAAGGAAGATAAATGAACAGGTGTTAGCTTTTCAGTATACAGTAAAGCAAACAAACTTAGAACAAATGCTTACATAAATAAATAACAATGAAGTTAAAAGTAACAAAACTGAACAGATACTTGTTTTTAGCTAGGTACTAGCCAAATATGCAGTGATTTTTTGTCTGAAGGTGAATGGGTCATTAATGTCAGCGAGGTTATTAGGAAGACCATTCCACAGTGCAATCGCACGTGGCAAAGCTGAGCAGTTGAGTGCATTGGTGTGACCGAAAATGCGTTGGAAACTGAGATGATTATGCAGGCGTCTAGATGTGCGGGATGGACGAACGAGTGGTAAAGTAGATGGGCGTACATTATGCATGATTTTGTGCAGAAGACAAAGTAATGCTATATTCCTGCGCCAATGGGGAGAATGGTGCTTACACGGCTAGATTGGAACTTGGAAGTTTACAACGTCTATCCAGAGGTAATGGCTGACTTTCTACGCGGACGCTCGTCAATAGATGGTGTTATTGATCTTGCAACGTATGTACGGCACCAGAAACACCGGAAAAGAATTTCGGCGGCCGTATTCCTTGACGTTAAAGGTGCCTACGACAACGTAGATCATCATGCAATTATGGACGCCTTAGAAGCTGTAGGGATTGGTGAACACGTCTTTCGCTGGATACGTAGCTATTTGAATGGAAGTTTTTGTTTATTTTGACTGAAGACGGACCAACACCGTCTGGTGTACCAGTCGTGGTGTACCGCAAGGCGGAGTACTCAGCCCTACCCTTTTCAACCTGGTGCTCGTTGGTCTCACCGATTCGTTACCGCAAACCATACAGCTCTCCGTATATGCAGACGACATATGCATATGGGCTTCAGGAGTGACACGTGTCCAAATCCGCGCACGACTTCAGAATGCCATTTCAACATACCTAAGAAGGTGAGGCCTGGAGCTTTCACCAGAGAAGTGTGCACTCGTTGCTTTTACTGGCAAAGCGATGGCCCCATATGCTTTGCCGATCAATGACCAAAATGTGCCATACAGACGAACGCACCGATTTCTTGGTGTCATCATTGATAGAGACTTCTCTTGGAGCCCTCACGTCTCGTACATGACAAAGCGTTTGGCCGCCATTGTGGACCTTCTCGCGTTTCTAGGCGGGAAGTCCTGGGGCGCAACCGTACTATCAACGTTGCAACTATATAAAGCACTATTGTTGGGCTTCCTGCGGTACAGCTTACCTGTACTAGGAAATACTTGCGCTACAAATATCCGCAGACTCCAGAGTGTGCAAGTCCAAGCACTCAGAACTTGTCTTGGTCTCCCAAAAACTTCATCGATTGCGATAGTGTCCATTGCCAGAGACGCTCATTTGGCAGTCTGCATTGCTACAGATGTCAGTCTACATTTGCAGATGTCCTGAGAGCACACATCTCACACCTTACTGAGATTACTTCACACCACCTTGCTTGCTTGCCAGCAAAGAGGCCTCATTCAACATTTACCAAAAGTGTTGTAAGACATCAGTCCTGATTGCCCTCACAATTCACGCCGGCTACTCGATTATCGGACCCATTACGGTGTCTGTACCGGCCACGACTGCAATTAACAGTTCCGAGCATCATCAAGAAAGCTGGAGCGCCGTTGCAAGTTTTGAAGCAAGCAACTTTGGAACACAGTTAGAACGTGCACAGATTCCGGCAACATGTCTACACAGATGAGTCGGTAAAACTCAACAGCTCTGCTGCTGCAGTCATCGTCCCGGAAAAATCTGAAGAAATCAGGTTGAAGACTTCATGTGTTACCACCTCGATGAGTGGAGAACTTGCGGCACTCCATGCTGCACTTGATTTCATTAATCAGGAATCAACAAAACAATGGACAATATTTAGTGATTCTCAAGGCAGCCCCTCAGTTCATGCAAAGCCCAATGCGCCACGAACCCAATGAACAAATGGCCTCAGAATTCGACAGATGTATCATCGCAGCCATGATAAGGGACACAACATACTGTTTCAATGGCTTCCAGGGCAGTGCAATATCAACGGAAATGACCACGCCGACAAAGCCGCCCGATGTGCACATGAAAATAGTCCAGTTTCCTTGGTTCCGCTTTCGCGAACAGAGGCTGCGGCTGCGCTGCGATTCATGTCCAATGAATGTACTTTGCCCCTGTGGAATTCGAACGTTTTCACCCTGTGTCGTTTCCGTTAATTGTCACATCACATCACATCACATCACTTTATTTACCTTAAAGACCCTTTTTGGGGGGTTACATAAGGGGTGGGGTTTACAAGATGCAGGTGTTTACAGAAGTTGAAAATGTGGATGGACAGGTTATGGCACCGTTATGGTGGGGAAAGCCGTTCCAGTCAGTTGCCGTTCGTGAAAAAAAATGAGTTCTTGAAGGTAGTAGTAGTACGGGCTCGTGGACGCGAAACTTGAAGAGGGTGACCGATGTGATGGGATCTACGTGGTGGGGGTGCGCAGATGTAGGGTTCTTGTCTTAGGGGCGAATAAAAGAACTTGTGATACAAAACAAGACTGGCAATGCGACGGCGAGCAGAAAGATCACACAAACCTGAGTGCAATTTTAGAGATGATGTGCTAACGTCGTATGAGTATGAAGAGTGAATAAATCTGGTAGCCCGGTGTGTCTCCGGATATACGGATGCATCTATCGCCTGGGTTAACACGATGTGAACAGACCATGCTGCACTGTCTGTGGCTAGGCGTTCCATTTACAAACTCATATGCTTTCCTTATTGGAATGGCCAACAGCCCCACATGCGACACATGTAGCAGCGATGAGACGCTCGCACACATTATCTGTGTCTGCACGTGATAATGTGCCTAGAGGCAAGTGATGTGCAGAGTGCTGGACCAAGTGGACAATCATCCACTACCAGAACTAAAAGCTTTAGGTCAGTGCTCCCAAAGAACATCCGCGCTGAAGGCCTTACTAGCGTTATTAACGTTCCTGTGGTCTACGAGGCTTCACGATAGACTTTAAGAACGCCGCCCCCTACCGCTCCCTAGTGTACGCAGTTTGTTTGTGTTTGTCTCTCTTTCTCTCTCTCTATCTCCCCCTTCCACTCGTTTTCTTTATTTATTCCCCTTAACCCTTCCTCCCGTGCAGAGTAACCAACCGGAACTACCTCTGGTTAACTTCCCTGCCTTTCTATGCATCATTTCTCTCTCTCTCTCTCTCTTGATCCCCGATACACCAGCCAGTGGTCGCAGTGGTCGACCTCAATGCGCATATACATTTTGAAAACGATGAAGTGCGGGACTCCTTTATACGTGAGTGACTGCGTGTTCAATTTTTAGATTTATTTTCCAAATTCCGGTACCGCCCGATCGGGCACGTTCACTCTAACTTTACCCAATCATCGTGATGCCATCTGAATGGCAAAAATAGCATGAATGCTTGGTTTCTCTGAATTGGGAGTTTGGGAGTTCAAATCTGTTAAGGCAGTATGAACCTGCTCCAGGAGGAACTTTGTTGACAGTGGCGGCCCAAGTTTCTATGCGAGTTGAATCATTGTGAATGAACCCTGCACGAACTGCTGCACACCTCTCTCACGCGTCCCCGGTTTATAGGTCACAGTAGTGTCAACTCGGCAACGGTGCGCATGTCAAGCCACTGCATTGTTTCTCTCTCGCGTCTCGCGTTTACAGTAGAACACTCAACAGTATTAATGGTGACCGCAGTCTTTTCGCATCGGCGGCACAGAAGTGTACATTACTAGAGTCTTTTATAGACATGGCAGCTCTGGCGTGAGAACATGCGTATATTCTGGAGCATCGGTACGATTATAACACAAGCTCTCCCTCAGGAGCACTAAAAGAGGCATCACGGTTTTTATCTTTCCCATAGCCTGAAGCTGTGTAAATGGCAGAATTATTGCGTTTTTCTCCAAAGCACTCCGTTATAATTCTGCTGACATAAGCGCTACGACGAGTGCGCGCATGCAGATCACGCATATTAGCTCCATTGACTTGAGATTCGAGTTCCAACAGCCTTTAAATAAGAGAAAGGTTTCTTCTAAGGTTTCGCGAGTGCTTGATGCCAGCAATGATTCCCTAGCGGAAACTGGTCACCCGTACGGCCGATCCGATTCCGTGAGCCAGTACGCTTCTGCGGACCAACAGAAAAAATAACAGACCGGGCTTGTTTTGACGAAGAGGACAAAAATAGGATAATACTGCACTCGAGCAGCAAAAGCAAGCATGCAGCTCAGAACTGTTGCGCAACAAATGCAGCGCAGCTGGTCCAGCCAATCGATCTTCTTATAAACTCGAAGCTTAGGGGGAAGGCATAAGCGTCGTTTTTGTGCAACTTTTATTGAATATCCAGAAAATTCTACCAATTGAAAAGACAAAGCGCAAGATCCCTAACACTGTACAGAACCAAGACTGTTACATCACACTCATGCGCCCGATAGCGCCTTGGCGCTTTCATTTCAAAGGATATTGTAACACCCCCGAAGCACAAAGCATTTGTGCATTTGTGCAGATGCCCCTGGGTGTTCTCGTGTTGTAACAAGAACTATATGCGTCTTGCATTTCTTCTTCGTAATATGACGGTGCAAACAATTTTCAGTAGAAGCATCTATTCGTTCAAAGCGAATCTGGCCCGCCTATGCATTCCCACAATTCTTTATTACTTTTCCGTATTTTAATTTTGAGAATTACATGTCTGCGAGGCGCTGAGACGAGTGCAAAAGAGCCCGTTGAACGAGAAATGAAGTCGATGGAGTTTTTAGAGTTTTTAGAGGAGACCAACATTTTGGGAAAATATTAGGTATCAGATGATCCGAATGCGCTAAATGAGTAACATAAACGTTGTTCGTGATTCATCATTGGTTTATGTGGCGATTGCAACTTTTATGCAATATCTATAATTCTGTTCTGTACTTGCAGTGCATTACATGTGTTGTGTGTTATGGCTGTTCTAAATATCTGACTTTATATATGCGTACGTGGACTGAACTAACGCTCAGAACTTTGCGACTCATGTACTGTTGGACTGTATATTTTTTATTCATCCAGTGTTCTACTGAGTGCCATATTTCGTGTCGCTATTCTCCCTTTTTACGCAAATTTGTTTCCTTTGCCAAGTGACAAGGAGTAGCCGGTGCCACCATAAAGGCGCCAACCTCTCCTAATATTCATTTCAATAAAAAAAAGAGGTAGTTAAAGGGGCTTGTTGGTACGGTATATCTTACTTCTTTATAGGGCAAACTGAACAAGGGCAACATAAAGGCAAATTTGACAAACACAGCCCTAACCACAAGGATCCCGGAGTACGCGTACGAAAGAGCCCGTTGAACGAGAAATGAAGTCGGTGGGGATAGCTATAGGGGCTTGTTGGTATGGTATCGGTATTGGAGACGAGCGTTTACGTCGACGGAGTCAGGCGTAATAGCTCACAAGCTCGCCGTAGCACACCTGCGAAAGCGCACTGCAACGTGTGGCCCCACAAAAAGGCACCCGCGAACATCTTTCCACCCATTCGGCCAGACAGCTTTGGCGTGCGAGAAAACCATATGGCGTCAAGAACGACTCGTTTCCATTTTTGGTTCAGCGCAGGACTGTCACCGTTCTCCTGACAAATCAATAGCGATCCGCGGGGAAAAAAAGGGGGGAATGACAAGGTGGAAGTCAAAGGCAAGCAAAACAGAAAACGCGCACAACAGAAAACAGAAAAGAAGAAAAGTTGCAGGAAGCAGGGCAGACTTGAGGAGCGTTACCCTCTCGACGTGCAAGGACCATGGTGCCGACAGTGCTTGTGACGTGAGAACGGTCTCGGAAGTGCCGAGGTCAGGACGTAAAGGTCAGCGAGCCTTTATGTTTAAATAAAACACTATAATAAGAACGACGCCACAAAAAAAAGTAAATAATAAATCTGAGTGGTGTTTACGCCTTCTTGGTCGATCAGCTTGAAATTTTTATAATTCCTCAAAACTGAAAGCTTCACGCGCAATAAAGTAGCCATTACAACAAAAGCATTGTTTTCCTGTTGAACACCGCAACAGTTTTGTGAGCAGTTTTGTGCATGCTTGCGCATTCGAAAGTAAAAATGAGTGATTTGATGTTGCTCTAAGCTCTGTTATCGTGGCTACGACTTCGTGTACAGCCTACAGCATGCTCGTCGAAGACTACCGAGTATCTCTGTTAAGAACTTTTTTGCTGTTTCTTGGCCACGCCGGTCAAACAATACGTTTGACCGGCATGGCGATATATTCTAGCCGCTACTACCGCATAGTTCTTGTCGAAGCATTTCGTCACGTGATCGTCTCGTACAGCGAGGCACTTCCTCTACGCTTGCGCACCACACAAGTCTCGACAACCGTGACCTATAAAGGACTTTCCCAGTGCTTCTTCACAGGCGCGAGATCTATACATAGCTGAGTGCAAACCCCCGTGATCCACTGCTCGCCGTACAGTTTTGTCTGTGCCCGAATGCGCCCATTTTGCTTATGTCACTGCGTGAGAAAAAAACCAACATTTTTGCAGCAACGTTCGGATTCAGTACTCTGCCGATGCCCAAATCCTATGACCAGTATGCTAGGTAATTTTTTTTCTCGGTAGTCTAACATCTCTTATTGTGTGTTTGCCACCTTTTCTGCTTACAATAATTTTAAGCGAGTGAGTTGTTCACTTGTTAGCCAATGGAAGTCTTGAGCAGCCAGAGTCAGAGACCCATGCACCATGACACATTCGATTCCACCAAATGAAATTTTATAGCGGTCAACACAATCCGTGTATGTCTTCTTTTTTTCTGTGTTGCAGTCTGCGATATTAAGCCATGCGCAGCGCCTATAGGGGCGCCACTGAAAGCCGCGTAGCGGCGCCCGTTGGAACCGCAGGAGGGCCTCGTGCCGGAGACGCCTAATTTCACTGCAGGCGCTACTGAAGTGTGTGCGTGCGATTCGCCGCCTGAGCGCGTCCCAGACAGTTACTTCTGCAGTGTCAGTGTGCGCAAAGAAATCACACTGTGCAATAGTGGACATGTGTCCGACTTCACGGCCATCTGGGACGACATTGTCTCCTTACGCGCCAAGTGTTTGCCGCAGATGCGCATCAACAAGCCAACGAAGTGGAGCTCGTCGCCAGTGTGCTGCTTTCATTATAACGCCCCGGTCGCTAACGGCTTGATTTGTTGGCCCGAGAACCAACGTTCTTTATGCACACACTTGCTTCGTTTACATGCCGGGCTTTTTTTACAGTAGGTTGAGGGAGCGACGGTAAAGCTTGCAAACTAGCACGATGAGCTTGAGAAAAATCTCACATGTAGGACTGCGGAAATAATTAAGGGTTGATTGTTTTCATGCTTGCGTCTTACCACTTTCTGCACAGCATGTATTTCACATGTTCCATAGTTAAACAAGCAGACCATTTCAATGATTTCACGGGAGCACGCGAGTGAGATATCGGAAGGCGCCATAGCTGAAAATTTTCCTCCCTGGTTAGTCAAGAGAATAATGCTTTTATATTTTATGTTACTTTTTAGTGTCATAACCATTTTTACTAGTATCATCCTTGCACCCAAATACAGAATTAAACAGTGCGTTGTATCGCCGGTTGTAGTGCCCCAAGCCTGAATAGCCAATGCAGCACTTCTTTAGTTAGTTGAAAGAGTACATTGACACAATAATAACAGTTTGAAAGCAAATACAAAGCACCGCATTAAATAATTATTGTAAACCTCGTGCTACGTTGAAATCATTTTCAAAGCAGAAACTACTGCAGGGAAGCAACATGAACATATATTGACCCATCTCATGCAAAACAAGAAAAAGAGTGCAAGCACTCGCTAGCACCACTCGCAAGAAAAATAAAAATAAACATGAAGCTTTCAGAATTGATCACAATGGATGACAAAGCTTGGGTAAAGTGACTCTGCATTAGCTGCAGACATCAGGGCTTTGAAGTTCAGGCGTTTCCCAATAGCGCGAAGTGATATTAAGATGCATTCAAGAAGAGGTTAAATGCCCTGTGAAAAGCTTTTAATGCTCACAGACGTCAGGTTGTACGGTCAATATGCAGATAGCTGAGGCGAGCGTACACCGAACGTTCTACACCGCAGGTCGCATTTCAGTGCCATCGATAGGTAGAGCAACAGCCGATTCCATGAAACGCATGGGAGTTTGCGTGCCGACTTTTCGAAGGCGTTGTAACCTGCTTTTTAATAAGGAGGCCTTTGTTCAAAGCGTCTAAACACAATGAGAGCTTCGCAGCTTCACCATGTTCGCCATTCGTCATGTTCTACGTCGGTGCCGGCAGTGCAGTGTGCTGAGGCAATCGCTTTCCGTCGTGCTGAACCAGTTGGACCAGCCAGCCTCTGTCGGAGGAAATAATTTTACAAAATCGACGCCACTTAACATTGCATCAGAAGGCCGTGTAATCGCTACTGCGCTTCTTGAAATCGACCGGCCTGTGTGAACGCCTGTGATTCGAACACCTGTTTTGTTACCGGTTTTCTTTTTTCCTTCTTTTTTCTACTTCATTTTTCACCTTTCGCTCTTTGTCGTCATTACAAACCCTCCCCTAGCCCAGTGCAGGACAGCAAACCGGAAACTCGCCTCTAATTAACCTCCCTGCCTTTCCTCTCTCTCTCCACAGTTTCGCTCGGCATTCTCTGGCTTAGCTTTTCGCTTCTCTTATGTGTTTTTTTTTTCAATGGGGGGCCGGCCCGCAGTGACGGAGAACAGAGATCAACCGACCACATACAATGAATTACGCAGCACTTTTAACTCGGCAGGAGAGACTTTCCCCTTCCTCACAAGAAGTTAAATACAGCGCAGGCATTGACCCTCAGATTATTGCAGACAGGCTCGTATCCCAACCCGGCTTTATTCTACAACTTTATCCCGACACTTATGCCAGTAGTTCTTGCAGGCACTGCAGTGACTTCGCTAGCCTATACCATATGCTCTGGCGTCGCCCCTCTTTGCGAGGCACGGAACAAATCAACGAGGACAAGTGGCTCTCCGCTATCAAGAGCCCCGATGCCGGGGCGCAGCTATGTGCTGTCCAGAGGGCACACGATGCGGCGGTCGTGCACGGCCTGACTGTCCCAACGTGGGAGCGGCCCGCAGCGCGCTGAGTCGCGTACCTCAGGACTTTCATCAAAGTTTTGCATCCACCCATCCATCCAATGGGGGGCATCCCGTCTCATCAGTAACAACAGCCTAATGTTTATTGTATCTTCTTGACTGTACACGAGGCGACCAAGTTTAAACGACCCGCCGTGGTTACTTAGTGGCTATGGTGTTGGGCTGCTAAGCATGAGGTCGCGGGATCGAATACCGGCTACGGTGGCCGCATTTCGATGTGAGCGACATGTGAAAACATACATGTACTAGGATTTAGGTGCACGTTAAAGAACGCCGGGTGGTCCAAATTTCCAGAGTCCCCCTTACGACGTGCCCCATAATCAGATCGTGGTTTTGGCACGTAAAACCCCATAATCTAATAATCTAGTCTAACTTCAAATGTGGAAGCGTTCACTAAAAGCGCAGGGACATCAAGCTAGAATAAAAACATAGCAATCGCTCTAAAACTGCAGTAAACAAAGCGCGATTGTTTATCGTCCCCGTTGAACAGCCGCGAAAGGCCGTGGCTCTTTCTCATGAACCAGCACCGGAATCTAAGTGTGCCCCTCGCGAGTTTTTGTACGTTTTAAAGCACTCAACTACGAAATAGTTATTTCAAGACATCGCTGAAGGTTGACAGAAGCATTAAACCCCATCAAGAACACAAACATGACAGCACGCGCATAGGCGCTGACGGGAACAGTGCTCGCCCAAGCCCGCCTACGCTTCGCAGCCTTGACGACAGGCGGCGTTGTCGGCGCTTTGCGCATGGCGTATAGCCACGCTGGACTGTGTGAAAAATGAACATATTGCGAAGATATTGGCTCTGAAACGACGACGACAACAACATGCCTGTCTACTCTCAATCACTGAGGGAAGCGCGTGACAATAATGCAAACTCTTTCCCTATAAGCCCCAACCCTGCGTGGGACACTTACCGCGAACCACAGAACAATTTATAGAATTCACGTTGGGGATAGTGCTAATAACCGTTTCATGTTTATGCATACCTCTTGTGATTGCGGAACCGACACGCTTTATTTTTTAGAGCGCAGCTCATAGGCGCCCGTTCCTGTGGCGAGTGTCGGCGTCCCTCGGTGTCCTCGGCGTAACCGAGCGAACGAGCACAGCGAAGGATCAAAGAGCGAACGCGGAGTGCCGTGGGGAGTGAAAGACGGCGAGAGCGCGAGGAGGAAAGCGGAGGGGAGGGTGCAGCGGAACCTTGAGGCGGAAAGCGGAGGAAAAGGGCAAGGCGAAAGCGTGAGAAGAAAAGCGTACTGCCGCGCAAGATGGGCTCTGCGGTGACGACGGCTACGAGATGGCGCCAGAGTAGCACGCGTCGTCTGTTCACCGATGACGCCGCCGATACCATATGTGGAAACAAAGCGCTGCATGAGCGGAGGTCTATCTGTGGCGGCTGCTGTGAACAGCGCCCGCGCGTCACCCACGTGCTGTCTCTCGCAATCTCCCGATTAGCGAAGCAGTCGCGCCACACTTCGCTCCGTTTGCAAAATGCCGCACCAGCCAACTCAGGAATGGGAGCTTAGTGTTGAAGCAATGAACGACAATCTCATGGGCATCATTAAGGAGTGCGCAATAGAAGTCGGTGGTAACGCCGTTAGACAGGTAACCAGTAAGCTATCGCAGGAGACGAAAGATCTGATCAAGAAACGCCAATGTATGAAAGGCTCTAACCCTACAGCTAGAATAGAACTGGCAGAACTTTCTAAGTTAATCAACAAGCGTAAGACAGCGGACATCAGGAACTATAATATGGATACAATTGAACAGGCTCTCAGGAACGGAGCAAGCCTAAAAACAGTGAAGAAGAAACTAGGAATAGGCAAGAATCAGATGTGTGCGTTAAGAGACAAAGCCGGCAATATCGTTACTAATATGGATGAGATAGTTCAAGTGGCTGAGGAGTTCTATAGAGATTCATACAGTACCAGTGGCACCCACGACGATAGTGGAAGAGAGAATAGCCTAGAGGAATTTGAAATCCCACAGGTAACGCCAGAAGAAGTAAAGAAAGCCTTAGGAGCTATGCAAAGGGGGAAGGCAGCTGGGGAGGATCAGGTAACAGCAGATTTGTTGAAGGATGGTGGTCAGATTGTTCTAGAGAAACTGGCCACCCTGTATACGCAATGCCTCATAACCTCGAGCGTACCGGAATCTTGGAAGAACGCTAACATAATCTTAATCCATAAGAAAGGGGACGCCAAAGACTTGAAAAATTATAGACCGATCAGCTTACTGTCCGTTGCGTACAAAG
Organism: Dermacentor albipictus; assembly: GCF_038994185.2. NCBI lineage: Eukaryota > Metazoa > Arthropoda > Arachnida > Ixodida > Ixodidae > Dermacentor > Dermacentor albipictus. The sequence continues at coordinate 235,361,492 of NC_091821.1, forward strand.
TATTTACTAAGGTATTCGCAAATAGAATCAGGAACACCTTAGACTTCTGTCAACCAAAGGACCAGGCAGGATTCCGTAAAGGCTACTCAACAATAGACCATATTCACACTATCAATCAAGTGATAGAGAAATGTGCAGATTATAACCAACGCTTATATATAGCTTTCATTGATTACGAGAAAGCGTTTGATTCAGTCGAAACCTCAGCAGTCATGGAGGCATTACGGAATCAGGGTGTAGATGAGCCATATGTAAAAATACTGGAACATATCTATAGCTGCTCCACAGCCACCGTAGTCCTCCACAAAGAAAGCAACAAAATCGCTATAAAGAAAGGCGTCAGACAGGGAGATAGGATATCTCCAAGGCTATTCACAGCGTGTTTACAGGAGGTATTCAGAGGCCTGGAGTGGGAAGAATTGGGGATAAAAGTTGATGGAGAATACCTTAGCAACTTGCGATTTGCTAATGATATTGCCTTGCTTAGTAACTCAGGAGACCAATTGCAATGCATGCTAACTGACCTGGAGAGGCAAAGCAGAAGGGTGGGTCTGAAAATTAATCTGCAGAAAACTAAAGTATTGTTTAACAGTCTCGGAAGAGAACAGCAGTTTACGATAGGTAGCGAAGCACTGGAAGTGGTAAGGGAATACATCTACTTAGGGCAGGTAGTGACCACGGATCCGGATCATGAGACTGAAATAACCAGAAGAATAAGAATGGGCTGGGGTGCGTTTGGCAGGCATTCTCAAATCGTGAACAGCAGGTTGCCACTATCCCTCAAAAGGAAAGGGTATAACAGCTGTGTGTTACCAGTACTCACATATGGGGCAGAAACCTGGAGGCTTACGAAAAGGGTTCTGCTGAAATTGAGGACGACGCAACGAGCTATGGAAAGAAGAATGATAGGTGTAACGTTAAGGGATAAGAAAAGAGCAGATTGGGTGAGGCAACAAACGCGGGTAAACGACATCTTAGTTGAAATCAAGAAAAAGAAATGGGCATGGGCCGGACATGTAATGAGGAGGGAAGATAACCGATGGTCACTAAGGGTTACGGACTGGATTCTAAGGGAAGGGAAGCGTAGCAGGGGGCGGCAGAAAGTTAGGTGGGCGGATGACATTAAGACGTTTGCAGAGACAACATGACCACAATTAGTACATGACCGGGGTAGTTGGAGAAGTATGGGAGAGGCCTTTGCCCTGCAGTGGGCGTAACTAGGCTGATGATGATGATGATAGTTTTCTTAACCATACCGTTTACGCAGTTTGGTGGTCGAGGGCGGAAGCGCTTACTGCTCGTCAAAGTTGCTGTTACGAATGCCATAGTGAAAGATGTTGGCAACGCCGACCCGGCAGTATGTACATGTACAGACTCTAGAGAGATATGTGATAGTGTAAATTGCCAAAGGCCACGTGTGGGTATACGTTTTTTTAGTAACTCTCTTAATAGAGAGATGCACCACATGCTTGGGAAAATCCACGCTGGTATGCTCGCTACTTTGGTCCGAGCAAAACCTGAGAAAACGGCACTCTCACGATGTGAAAAAGATCTTTAAAAAAGAGCTGTCTGAACGCGAAACGCAAAACAACAATAGAGGGTGACGTTCATGACGGGTCAATAGTGGATGATGCATTCTTAGAGGTTCGCAGGAGCGGTAAGCATCTATTTCGCAGGTGAGTGCTTGCACAATCGTGCCATTGCTTGAGGTTCAGCGTGGCAGACCTAGGCCTCTTCGCAATGCTTGAGCTTGTAAGCTCTCTGATGTACGTAGGTAGAAAGAGTGAATGTTGGTGATGATCGATAAGCTGTATCGCAGGTAGCGTACGAAAAGTTCATCATACAACTGGAGCACTGATCACTTGATAGCATGAGATTTCCCGTTGTATAGGATGAAAATAAACAGATTTGTATGCATCGCCGTTGGTTTGACTGCGTCGCTTCACATAGATTCCAACGTGTGCATTGTATTTGCACTATTATCATTTTGCTCTCGTATCACCAAACATAATTTCACCACTGGGATTTTGCTTCATGTGTTCATGAGTTCAACTTTTGTGAACGACGCGTGCTCATGCGAAACCTTCTCCCCTGCTTCGTTCTCCTTGAAATCGGACTTCACCTTGCCATTAGTATTTATGCGGTAAAGCCATTTCGTCTTTTCAGCAAGCGGATATTCTCGTACCTCCAAACATTTTTCTCGTTGTCTCCCAGGCTTGCTCAAGAGGACATACGCTGACACGCGGCCGTGACACGTTGATATCGTAGAGTTATAGATAAAATGTAGTTCTTTTGCTAATCAATTTAGCAGAAATCGTTGTATGTGTAAAGAAAGTGTGACTTTATTATGCGATTAACATTCTTAGAATGCCTCACGCAGTGCCTGTCTGTCCAATCCGTCCCAGTGCCTGTCTGCCTGTCTGCCATCAGTGCCTGTCTGCCTGTCCGTCCGTCCGTCCGTCCGTCCGTCCGTCCGTCCGTCCGTCCGTCCGTCCGTCCGTCCGTCCGTCCGTCCGTCCGTCCGTCCGTCCGTCCGTCCGTCCGTCCGTCCGTCCGTCCGTCCGTCCGTCCGTCCGTCCGTCCGTCCGTCCGTCCGTCTGTCTGTCTGTCTGTCTGTCTGTCTGTCTGTCTGTCTGTCTGTCTGTCTGTCTGTCTGTCTGTCTGTCTGTCTGTCTGTCTGTCTGTCTGTCTGTCTGTCTGTCTGTCTGTCTGTCTGTCTGTCTGTCTGTCTGTCTGTCTGTCTGTCTGTCTGTCTGTCTGTCTGTCTGTCTGTCTGTCTGTCTGTCTGTCTGTCTGTCTGTCTGTCTGTCTGTCTGTCTGTCTGTCTGTCTGTCTGTCTGTCTGTCTGTCTGTCTGTCTGTCTGTCTGTCTGTCTGTCTGTCTGTCTGTCTGTCTGTCTGTCTGTCTGTCTGTCTGTCTGTCTGTCTGTCTGTCTGTCTGTCTGTCTGTCTGTCTGTCTGTCTGTCTGTCTGTCTGTCTGTCTGTCTGTCTGTCTTGCTTCCATTCTAATCGCATTAGCGTCGACAGCCATCATGAGATGATTTCTACCGAATTCTCGCAACCGCTTCGAATTCCCCATGAACCATACCGACCACTTTCACATGCTCTCCTGAATGAAGCCTGAATAATTTAGGCCACGCTAGTCCAGTGACTGCTCAAAGTTGCATACTAGGACCAAGTTGAGTTTTTTCTCTCATCACAGAAGACCCGTAAGTAGTGTGGCATTCCATTGTGGTCGTTTAAACTGCGTTGCGAGTGGGGCTGAAAGACAGAGAGACAAGTTATAGAAAAGTATCGAGGTCAACCAGAGCTTGCAGAGGCAGAAGGGATGAGATAATGCGAACTGAAAGAGAAAGAAAAAAAGAAGAGATTAGAAGAACGTACGGTGATGTTTAGGGTGCAAACAACGAAGTTAGGAGCAAATACAATCGAAAGAATCACGAGTGAAAGAATCACGAGCCACACCTCTTTAGCCTTTAACTCTGGCCTCAAGAAAAGTACGGCAAAACATTTATAAACAAACAGTTTTATTATTTGTAATATATTCAGCCTTTCCCGACGTATATTGAAGGTGGCGGGCTGGATATCAAAGCCGTACATTTGCGACGCTTCTGAGAATCACACGACGTAAAACTGACGTGCTTTCTGTGTTTGGAACCATATTGCAACAGTACGTGCTCCCAGAAAGAGGGAGAATTATTGGCAAGAATAAGATGAATCGGACGGAGGGCCAGCGAACGGTGAATCTTGTTTGAACGGCCAGGAGTACCCTCGGAGGCCAGCCTACCCTCGAGAATCCCGGGTGCCACCAGTTCCCTCTGAGTGCGGCACAAAGCGAAGCGGAATGGCCTGACTAGGTTCCGTCCTGGAAAAGCAGATTTCTGAGAGCCGTTATACTTTGCGGGCTCTTACAGCGCCGTACGTTTCCAGGCAAAAATAGCATCCTTCCCAAGGAACGAAAAAGCGAGCAAATTGGGGGGCTACTTTTTTTTCCCTTTCTAACTGGCTTAGAAGGCGTATATCTTATACGTGCTGGCAGCAGTGAGCAGCACCCTTGGAGCCTAAAAGAGCTTCAGGAGTCAACAAAAGCAATTACGGAAATGGCTAAGCTACCATATAAAGAGAACATGCTCTTCGCGAACTTGCCCCTCCCCCCACCCCTCGCAGGCTACAAGAGCAATGCACGATTTTGTGGCTATAGTTGTGGCCAAAGTTAAATGTCGCAAGGATAACATACGGAAATAAAAATGCCAAGATATGCCGGAATAAGCTTTCGTCCCTCCCTCCTCCGGTCTCTTTACTCGTGCTCTGCCTTTATATAGGAATAGAGCATTGTGTGCCTTACGAAAAGGCTCAGCAACCGTCTCTCTTAGCTCGATGCTTGCTCTTTTGTTTCAAACAAATGTGCTGTCGTTTTTTTTTTTGTTAGCGGAAGAGGAAAGAAAGAGAAACGTGTCGTGGACTTAGAGCCTCGAGGCCGGCGCGCAGCACGCAAACTTTATAAAGGCGAGCTCAACAATTGCAAAAGAAAAGGGCAAGACCACACGGCGGGATGCGCTCAAAGGAAAACGCAGATGTCCACGACGTGTAGCAGGCTGCTTGAGGAATGAAGCAAGACGCTTCGGCGAACCTTCTCAGCCCAAGATTGTTTACCTCGAGGCACAGAGGTGCAGCGAGGACATCGCGAGCGGCCCGACTACCGCCGCCGTCCTGAAACATACAGAAAAGTATATCCATGTTTGCGTGTGCGCGTGCGTAGCTGGGGGACACACCATAAACAACGCGCTCACGTTCACGCCTTTGGATATTTCACCGAAGAGCGATAAGGATTCCCAAGCAACGGGTTTTGAGCAGAGGTAGGCGAATATCAACTTTTTCGAACACGAATCGAATACTAGTGGTACATATGAAATACCGTATCACACATTGAATAGTCAAACGCACCCGCATGTATTCAGAGTAAGTTTTTCCAATACTGCAGGCCCAAGGTGTGGGTCCTTGCAGGAGGGGCGTTAAATAGCTCGTAGAAAAAGCACTGGGGTAAAACTGCAAAACAGTAGTGCATCGCAACCAGCTTTCAAAAAAGCTAGATAAATATATACCGAAAAGAGATCATAACTTGTACAAAAAAAAAAGCTACTGAAGGACTTGTGCGGCGTATACAGATGTAAAATGGCTCGTTGCAAGGAAAAAAGTCACTGATTGTAGCTCAAAAAATAAAATTGCTGCCATGGCTAGACTGCCAAGAAACCTAAATAGCAGGCTACCAACAAAAATCTGAGGTTGTCATGCAAGCTTTAGTCGCGCAACCGAAAACAAAACTCATATTACCCAGTTTCTTTCTGCGTTGCTTTGAAGAGTTTTGTCGTTCTTGCACTTCTCATGATTGATTATTATTATTATTATTTTGAAAATATATATACGCTTGAAGGAAATGGAAAGCGAGGAGGAGGCTGGCAACTGCCACCGAAAGGGGCACAACGCCTGCCTACTCTTCGGAAAGGAGACAGAAACATAGAAATGGAAGTTAGTAAGGAGGGGAGGAAAGAGGAGAGAGAGAAAGAGAGAGAGAGAGAGAAGGGGAGGTAAGACAAGGAGAAGAGGTAGTTTAATCATCATCATCATCAGCCTGGTTACGCCCACTGCAGGGCAAAGGCCTCTCCCATACTTCTCCAACAACCCCGGTCATGTACTAATTGTGGCCATGTCGTCCCTGCAAACTTCCTAATCTCATACGCCCACCTAACTTTCTGCCGCCCCTTGCTACGCTTCCTTTCCCTTGGAATCCAGTCCATAACCTTTAATGACCATCGGTTATCTTCCCTCCTCATTACATGTCCTGCCCATGCCCATTTCTTTTTCTTGATTTCAACTAAGATGCCATTAACTCGCGTTTGTTCCCTCACCCAATCTGCTCTTTTCTTATCCCTTAACGTTACACCTATCATTCTTCTTTCCATAGCTCGTTGCGTCGTCCTCAATTTGAGTAGAATCCTTTTCGTAAGCCTCCAGGCTTCTGCCCCGTAGGTGAGTACTGGTAAGACACAGCTATTATACACTTTTCTCTTAAGGGATAATGGCAACCTGCTGTTCATGATCTGAGAATGCCTGCCAAATGCACCCCAGCCCATTCTTATTCTTCTGATTATTTCCGTCTCATGATCCGGATCGGCAATCACTATCTGTCCTACATAGATGTATTCCCTTACCACTTCCAGTGCCTCACTACCTATCATAAACTGCTGTTCTCTTCCGAGACTGTAGAGCTAGTTTGTGTAGAGTTAGGACAATGGCACTTATTGTGCCATTGTCCTCAATTTCAAGCACAAAGACAACACATTGTCTTTGTCCAACACATTGAGGAAATTAGATGATCGTCCTCTGAGTGAACAGACAGTACTAGAGCACCGTCCTCATCGATAATCGGCTCAGAAGGCAGTGAAGGCACTTTTGTGCTTTCTCAGAACGTCTGGTCTGTGCGAGCGGCTTTAACTCAAGTACTGTCCATACACATCTCTACACCTTCTCTCTCCCTTCTCTCTCTTCTCCCTTCCCCCAGCGTAGGGTAGCCAACCAGACCCTTGACTGGTTAACATCCCTGCCTTCCTATATTCCTCTCTCTTGTGAACGGTGTAGTGCATAAACTATACATGACCTTAGAGTTATGACCTGTGCGGCGCGCAAATATGAAGATTTCAGGAGATTAGAAGTTGCATAGGATGAAAACAACACTTGTGCGCATCACATGGGGTTCCATAGCATTTAATTAGCCACTTCGATAATTAACGCTTCGATTCAAACACGTTATTTCGATCTGCATATATTTTCTCTGTCCCCCTTTTTTTTAACTTTCTCTGCACCCTTCATGGATGAAGGAAAAAAAAAACTAGGAGGGAGTGTCACGTGGCCGGGGCCTTGTGCGCGGTGCATTTGGGTAGGAATAGGCCCACATTTGTTGCCGGACCATTTGTGTTTGTCTGGTACGTGGTAACGAGTAGTGGCTTAGTGGCGCCTGCCGTCAAAGGCACGGAAACACGCAGGAAGTATAACGCATGGGTTTCTGCTACCGCGGGCGTCCATCTTCGCTTCAAAATTTCAAAGCATCACTTGCGCTTACCACTGCAGTTAGCCAGCGATCTCGCCTCGCAACCCGTCCAGAGTATGCCGGCCCGAGCGTGGTCTATTGCTCGTCAAATCAGCTGTTGTGTACCTGAAACTCCGGTGCGTATTTTCCTGCTAATTTTTGTTCAGCTGTCTTGTACCTATATAGGATGAGACGAGGTCTTTCGCGGCATAGTTATTTGCCGCGTGTTTGCTTAGTAAAAGGTACTGCTGTCCGTCTTTTGTTGTGAAATAAATAAATAGCATTACTCTGCACGCTAAACGCCGAAGTCGTTGCCTTTCCTTGAGGTTTATGTGCACTATATTGTGAGATTGCGTGGTTCGATGTCCTTACGCTGTTGAGACGTGCCTATTGAGTTGTCTCCGGTCTGTTGAGAGGCAGAAGGTATTGAGCAGAACGACAGCGTTGACTAGGACCGTCTGCTATAACAGTGCGCCGGCACGGCCTCGAATATGGCTCACCAGTCCATCATTGGACACAAGATGGGACAATTTTTTTCACGCGGAAAAGAGGTCACTGCGGACCCTGGATGCTCGCTTGAGCGCCTGCACATGTATACAGGGGCGAAAGACATCATGTTTCCCAGAAGATGCCCCCAAATGCGACGAATCGCCGTCGGAATGGTGGCTTTGCTGCCTCCACACATTTGCAGGGCGATGTTCAAAGAGACGTTTCATTGAACATGAAACGTGATGTCTGCGTCAGCGATACATCCGTGGCTTTACACAGCACTGAATGACAGTTTCTTCACTGTATGATATAATAATGATGCAAACTTGTTTGAGTATTGCGCGCAAGCGTATGTGCGCACATGGCCACCTTCGCCTATAAATATGATCCTGTCTGCTTTCAATAAACCAGTTGCGCAAGTGACCCTCTTTCCGGTCATAAAGCTTTTTTACACCCTTGGTTGCGTCTGAACGTCGTGGAGTAAGATGAACCAACTAGCCCAGCAACAAGTATTGTTACGCCAGGGCTCATAAGTGTTTAGCGCAAAATGCTACGATGCATCGATGACAGGCCCCAACCTCCACTTCGGCGAAATATTTACGCCCTATGTAGGCTGGTGAGTTGTCATGACTGCCAGAGCCAAAGAAAAAAGCTTTACTTGATAGACGAGTGTTGTATTTGCATCTTTCGCAGCTTCTGTAGAGTATGGCGACGAGAATTTCAGGTTTTAATCATTGGCTCGACATGCAGGTTAACCACGGTCGTTGCACTTCGCGAAAATCTATGTTGGCTCATGTGTGTGCTGGCGGAGTGACGTGGAAAAAAACATATTTGATATGCTTAAGGAAACGCGTCATAAAAAACTGCTTTTCATCGACTGGTATACGTGAAGATGTTACAGAAAAGTGGCAAGTCGAGCGTTTACATTTGTACAGCATCGATCTTATCTGTGATAACCTGTTGATTACATGAAGTAAGGTGCAACGTACGCACTCCTTCATATTTCAACATGAAGTCCTGCTTTCCCACATGAGGTTTATCCAGGACTATCGGAGCAGCAGAATAAGGGAGAATAATGGTATGTTCGGGTGGTTGATTGGGGGCGCTGCAGAGGCAGTTTTGTTCGAGTGGTAAGAAAAGTCGACTACATTGGGACTACATGGTCGACTAGTTCCGGTTGGTTCTTTTAGATTGCTGAAATCGGACTTGGAGCGCCCAGAAGTGCTCCCACCAACGACGTCGGAGCAAATGCGAGATCCGGCCGGTTTCCGGTCACGTGAGTGCTATACAGCTTCCGTCAACGCACTTTTGCTGGTACCGGCTAGGCCGTTCAGGCGGTTTCGTAATTGTTCTGTCGTGCTTTGTGCGTGTCGGGCCGACGATAGCGAAACGGCAACGATTGCGTTGAATAGCGGTGCCTTCAGTTTTTCTTTTGGGTCTAGAGGCAAGCAGTCATACCCATCTTCATCATAGTGCTCAAAACTTGCTGTGTTTGCGTGGGACTGTCTTCCAAGCGGCGACCACTGTAGTGGTCACTTTTTGTAGCCCACAGTTTTTTGTCTGCTATTCGTCATGCTATGACGCTATGTGATGCAGCAATGTTCAGTCGGACATCAGCGGAAGTTCCCCTTCCTTCCCTCTCATTGTTCCGTAAAGTGACTCGCCATTCGGGTGCGGCGTGCTTTCTATTTGGTTCTGGAGCGTCTGGCAATCCGACGCGGAGGACTGTATATATATGGGCCATCCAAATTTACCATAAGTTACTTTCCTTTTCACTTTAGACAAAATGTTGCATATATAATAAGTCCTGCATCGCCAAGCCTATAGGAAAGGTGTGAATTGAAAAACCAGCCAAAGTTACGTTTAGCTTAGTTTGCTAGTTAGTGCCGCAACAGCACTCACTGCATGCATGGCTGAATCCAGCGCGCACTCGCTCGTTTCAATGCTCGTCTCTCGTGCGAATGACTGGTTAACCACGTTGTCAGTGGCACACCGTTTCAGCCTTTGAGCCTTCGCCTGCTATTCCAGAGTCCCACTCAAGGTTACAATCACCTTGTCCAAACGTTAAACGAACGCCAGAGCTCACGCAATATGACCGCGTCGCACTGAGGGAGCGTTATCATACCGCAGCCATCGCGGCTGTATGGCGTTCCCATCTGCTCTTTAATGACGCCAGTGAGCTGCAGACGGTCGAAATGGGAAAGCCTCCATGACGTCGTGCTTTCTTTGTTTATTTTGCGTCAGCTTGTCACAATCCAGATTTAACGCTCGTTTTACGTCATACCGATACCATGCTCGCACAGCAAACAGACCACACTGCGCGAGTCGCGAATGTTGGCTGCGGTAACCCCGCGAGCAACGCTGCGGCGAACTCCTGCATATACAACAACCGCTCGCGCATTGATCGCTCTGATTTGGAAATTGCGTGCCTGGCAGGCTTAAATGCACGCCGCCTCTGTATGTTTTCTTGTTTAAAGTAAGCAGTCCTATTTAAACATTCCACAATGTGCCCTTTTAGCGTTGCGTGCTTGCCAAGGCATAAAGAAAAATGCTCACCCGTACGATCTCGCATATTTAGTCGAACTCATCAAAATAGCTTCCCGATAAAATCACGTACGACCCCCATCTGGAATTGTTGGAGGAACAGGTTGTGTTTACCGCGCAACGGTCACCATTTTTATTCGGCCAATGTCAAGCTTAACATAGGGCTATGGTGTTTTTTTTTATCTTTCCAAAAGAGCTTTTATTCGTAAGCTGACTGCACACGCGTTTACGACGACTCTCTCCAAATTAATAACACATATGAATTATGAGCAAGTGCATAACATTACTGAATTCCCATAGTTTCCCGAGCGCTGTCGACAAAATGTTTACTAAGTACTGCTACAAGTAATTTGGTTCTTCTGACTTCCTGAGCCACGCTTGTGTCTGTGCTTACTTCGATGTACCGCCGGCAACAGAGAAGGGACAAAATTTTACAGCGCTTGTCTAAACATGCGTGGTTCTATCTTATATGCAAATGAAGTACTGGCTACACGCTTTCAAGCCCTATCTAAATATTGTCTCGTAGTAGTGACGGTGAATAATACAGCGGCAAAACTGTGAATGATGAAACTAACTTTGTATTGGAGAACTTGGGCCCACAAGATTAGGTTACACTCAAAGCACAGCATGGCACAGCGATAGCGGCGAACACGGTAGGCGATCGTCGAAATACGATCTGCCGGTCAAGCGCGTCGTCGGCTTTTATACATGCGTCTTCGAAGGTTCCAGAGTAATCGCTGGTGCCCGCGTGTCTTCCAGAAAGTTCTACACAATTCGCGTCGCACACGCAGTCAGATTGCGCAAGCTTCGGTGACAAGAGACAGCAGGAAGAGCCATCGACAACGTTCGAGAAACTTCAGACACATGCGAGCGCGTCCCACGCTGAGCCATGATATTTGTTAGACGGTGAAAAGTGGGTCGCCTGAAAAAGGTAAACAAGTACGCGTGTCAATATTTTCGCGTTGAGATATGCGAGTTGCACAATATGTGCCTAATTGCCGCAAAGCGAGAAATTTCGCCCGCTTGCAGAAAACGTTTCTCTAAAATCTATTGAAGTTTTTCTTTATTACAGTTTTGCCATAACATGAAGCAGTGACGCAGTATCTGGAAAAATATAATGCTCTGTAAGCCTTATAGACTGTTGTGGTGATCTTTTACTGTTGCGAGTGAACAATCTTAATCCGAAAAGCAAAAGAAGTGTGGGTCGTATTCGTTCGTGGAAATTGCTCTTTCCGGTAGTGAAATGTATAGACTCGTATTTTCTTGTTCCTGTTACCTATCTAGGCTTAGCCACTGATCTCTACTAAGCCAACCCTTTAAATTGTTACGGTTGAACTCGTTCGGCTTTTCTCGAATTTTCTCGAATCAATAGGTCTCATGCAATCCCCGAAAAAAGAAAGAAAAAAGAAACGACGACATCAGCACCATCCGGTAAACATTAGAAGGAGCTGAGCACTAGAAGAAGAGGACTAATGAAGGTGACGCAGACGCGCTCAATCATGGCATTACGTGTTGAAGAAAACATAATCTAGGACCGCCTCCCTAACTTTGAAGGCAACCTGACAGAACACGAAGAAGGCGCAAACGCCAGCTCTACAAAGTACACAGATTTTGAGTGGGTGTTAGCCAGTCATGACAGCTGTTTGCGCGATCGGGATCTCCAGGATCGCTATTCTCCACTGTTGTAAGATTGGGAGAGTGGCTGAGATGTAGAATTCTGGGCTGCCAGTCGGCTGGTCGTAAGTTGGAATCCTCGCGGCACAATGATAATTTTTTCTTTCGTTGGAATGTTTTCGCAAAGGATTTCGAGATTCGAGTGACGGCACCGGCGGCCATCAATATGACCAGGAGAGTGAACCCAACAGCTATATTAATTTGCACAATGCTTCACACATCTTCCTATTAAATAGACTGTGAAATTTATGAACTTTGCTTACCCTTTGTATCAGTTGCTTTTGTCTTTGTTGTTTTCGGTGTCCATTAAGGAATGTACGAATATCACGGATCCTATCATTCTAAGCATTCCCCCCTTTATGCCATCTGCGTGTGAAGCTGAAGATTTATAATGCGTTTGCATTCTTAGGGTACTTCACGCACTTTCCGGAGGCTATCTATTTAACTATGTGTGCTTGTTTGTATCTATGTATCTATGTATGTTTGTATCTAACCATTTTCCTGCCCCCCTGAATCACTGGGTGGCCCATGGTCGAATGGTTAGCGCATCAGGTTGCTGTGCTGACGTAGCAGGGTTCGAAACCATTCATCGGATCAACTTGGGTCACTGAGTATACGCGAACTTGTACCTACGTTCCTCTCTTCAACGAAGCTCTTTCGCGCCTACATAGGTCACGGTAGATGCGGAAATGGGTAGGCACCGCTGTTCGAAGAAACTCTTTGACGCCGACTTGGAGCACTGGGCTTGTACCACTCGGTCCCCGCTGGTCTTCAATGAACCTCTTTGATGCCAACTTGAGTCACTGGGTAGGTATCAGTAGGTTTGTGCCATGATTCAATGAAAGTCTTTGACGCCAACTTGGGTAACTACGTATGTACGATAGGGAATGTGCCACTCGCTCTATAATGACGAAAAAAGATCCTGCAAATTTCTCCCATGCTGAGCGGAATCAAACCCACCTCAGAAGGGTTCCTCAAGGACAGCAACTGGACGCATTAGCAGGTTGTGCCACAAATGCACTGGATATGTGCCGCTTTCAGCGAACGCCTTTCACGCCAACGCTTTAGCGAGCTGCGCCATGCATGCGCGGGGTATGTGCCGCTCTTCAATGAACCTCTCGTCAATTTCGGTCACCGAGTATGTGCCACTGAGTGTGCGGCAAGCCAAAGAATAATTCTCAGGGTTCCCAGTCGCGCCACGCTTCTCGTCTCGGAGGCCACACGCAGACTTCTAGGAAGCTCCACTAGATGGCGCAGCGTCTCGAAAAGAAGCCACAATAAATATGAGGTGGTGTGAGGAATCTGGAAAGGCGTAATGGTACCATCGCTAAAGTTCGCAAATGCCACCCTGGGCTTAAAATCGGATATCTTGTCGCGATTTGAAGCTAACGAAACATCGGTAGGCCGGTTGGCTTTGGGAGTTCCCGACAAAATCACAAATGAGGCAGTGCAGTGTGACATGGGTTGGGCCACATGTAAAGTCAGAACAGCGCACAGCAAATTAAGTTTTGAAGAGAAACTCAGGAACATGAATCAAAATAACTGGTTGGCTGAAGTGCACAAGTATGTGTACCTGAAAAGCGTGGACACAGAATGCAGGAAGAGGAAGAAAGTTAGCAATCGAGTGCAGAGCAATTGAAAATGTAAAGAGACAACCAGGAGTCATCAAAGAGAAAGGGAGGGAAACAAAGACAGTGAATTCCATGCAAAGAATGGAAACAAAAAGGATCATGGAGATTTACAAGAATTGGAAGAAATCAGAATGGAAAATCTGTGCGATAACAACGAAGGGAAGTGCCTTGCCATTTGAGACTCGAGCTGGTTGCCTAAGGACAAAAGCATACCGGAAAAAATATTCGTGTATGCTGCAGCAAAAATCCGGAGACCACTCAGCACATCCTAACTAAACGTACACCTTCCAGAAGCGCTTGGATTGAAAGTGGACGGAAGCATCAACCGTCCAGCAGTAGAGATAAACAAGAGACGTTTAGAATATTGGTGTAAAAAAAAAAAGAAGAAACAGGAAAACGGCTGATACGACCGGATCTTTTGAGAAAAAAAAAAAGATGGAAGAGATGTATAAAAAAATGCCAGAATGAAAAGAACGTATTGCATACATGACTAACTCAAGCAGGCTAGGTGACTATTTGTCACTGCCCATTTCAAAGGGAATTCCAATAATTTACCATCATCATCAAGCGCGACATGAGTTCGGTTGCCGCATGATGCGTTTCTAAGCGTTCGCACGCACCGGTGCGCCATGCATTTCGGCTTCCACGCCAGGCTTCGCGGTGGCGGCGCTAAATGGCGCCGAGTGTTCTTAGGGAAGCGTCAAAGAGGTGTCCCACTGCAGCACACGACTCACACATAACTCGTTTCCATGGTGACAATACGTTGTGTCACTGTATCTATAGATTGAATTTTAGGGCATTACCGTCGATAGTCATAGTGAGATGAGTTCTGTCGAATTTTCTGATCAGACAAACTTGCCTTAATGTATATTCACACAAGCGCCACCCGCGGACTTCACGGCAGCGCTGCTGAATGACGAAGCGCGTCTTTTCAGAGGGAAGCACAGAGAGTAACCAAGCTGCATACACGCATCATACATGAAGCGTCTTGCAGTGGCATATATTACCGTGTGTCGCTACATTGATTCGATGAAATCGCATTAACGTCGACATTCTGCCGCATTTTTTTTTCCTGAGTGAACAACTACTGTGGCATTGCACCAGAAAATCGCTGGATGCATGTGCCGTTGCTTCGGGTTTACCTCACGTGAAACTCCTTTCTTTGTCGCGATTTATGCACGCAAGGTACTGCCCATGGAAGTTCGGATATCTGATAGTATATCCATCTGCATACAGAAACGGTGAAGAGTATCGATTTGTTTTCCCAATTGTATGAAAGCGCACGTGTCGCACAAATATAAAGGTTGATAACGAGGTTACCGTTTAATATATTTTAACTGATTATAGCTACCAAAAAATGCTTCGCTTTCTTTTTTATTCTTTTGTTTCTCCTTCTCTCGCTAAACCTATTTACGTGCAAAGTGCTAAAAAAAAAAGAAACAAGGAAGGCACTTGCGCATATCGGGAAATTCAATTGAAACAGCGGTTCTTCTGATTAAGTTAAACGCGTGGGCCGTACACGGACGACTAATGACGGCGATTAAGAGTTTGTCAGAACAGATGCTCTTGCATTTGGCCACAATTAGATTCGATCGCTTTCAGCGTTGGCGTTCATATTCTGGAAGCTTGCGCACGTGGTATTCTCACGGGGTAGCGTATAGGTTTAACAAAACAGCGACGTATAGGAGTAAGCACGCACAAGTAACTTTATTTCCTCACTTGTTTGTTTGAACGCTGTTTTGACATCGGCTAATGTTCAACTATACTGCTCAGGACGCATGAACGCTTAGGCGGCACCAGATGTTCGAGCGCTCAAGTTTTCGGTGCGAGGTTCAATTCATTAGTGGAAAAGCGAGGAGCGATGGGTGCACGGAAAATCGTTCACATTAGTCAGTTTTTAACTCTGAAGAAAACGAAGGTCTCCTGCGTGTTCAAAACCACGCGCTTTCGCTTCGTAACAGACTTGAAACATTTCTTTACATATATTGTTATGCAGAACTAAGAAGACGATGTTAAGTCTGCGCAAGCTAACGACCTTCGTTTTTGCATGTATAGTGCGAAATATCTTGCAAATAGCTTAGAATACATTTCTGTTTACCTTCTACCTTCGACACGCTATTATAATTAAGTCATAGGAGCAAACAGACGATGAAGGCAGAGAAAGCATACGAGAAATGAACCATTATTTTCAATCGAAAGCCTTGGTGCTATGAATTAACACACAAATTTCTATTGGCCAGTTGCCTACTCATAAGGTCACGTACTTGAAGGCTGTGGTTACGAGTATGTTCTTGATGTACCGTCATGGCCCTGAGTGGTGCTGGCTAAGTCTCCAACGTTGAGATTTGCGCAAAGGACGGCCACATATTTAAAAGTTCTTGTGTTATAACTGTTGGAAGGAACTGTGCCTGCCAATCGTGATATTGGACATATCTAGCGAATTTCCGGCCGGTTCTTCCTTCACCCTGCCTCACTCGGGCAGAGGAAGTATTTCTTCGGAGGCTTCAGGTTGGAGCAGCTCGAATACCATCCGTTACCTGGACGTGGAGATCGACAACACCCAACCAAAAGGAACGTGTCCCACGTGCCGTATTATTATTATTAAATGACCGTATTAAAGCCGGATGCACCAGACAAACACAACCGTTTGGTTACGGGCAGGAAGTTTTTAATGGCATTGCAGCAGTTCTTGCGTGACGCAGAGCTGCACTGTTTATATAATTTTCTTTTGTTTCATCTTCTTTTCTAATGCCTTGCGGGAACAAAACCTTCTCAATTAAAAATCCCCCAAAAAACTCTTGCGAACAAAACCAAAAAGTTATGCGAGTTGGGCCCCACTTCCCTAGAACACTGTTCTCACGGTGGGTGGTTGCCCAACTTGTTGAGAGAGGGGAAGAACGCTTGTCTTGGAGTACAAAACCGGCAGCGCTCGTTGAAGAGATCCGCTGTCGTGTAATCGCTTCCATACGCTAGCCGAGTTACTAGTGATGATGCTATGATACGCATATTTGGGAGTGATTGCTATGACCAGCAACAGACACTTTGCTAGCTCGGGTCAAGACATCCGGAAATTTTTATTGAAAATATCCCGTTTCCTTTCTTTTTATATTATGTTGCGTTGCCTCTTTTTCTTCTCTTCTTCTTTCTTTCTTTCTTTCTTTCTTTCTTTCTTTTTGTGCTATCAAGGAAACAGCAATATGTTAAATTCTAGTTTCAAGATAGAAAAAAGAATCAATTAAGGTGGTAGCGATGAATATCAAAATGAAGGCACCTAACTTACGAATACGCCGAAAACTTTTTCCTTAAGAGATGAGTCCAGTCATGCCCCAGTGCAATCAAACATCCACGACAGTCCCGGCCATCTTATGCATCCTCATTAGGGTCTCCTTGTTCAATAATATCCTGTCAGATCGGTTCCATAGTTTCCACAAGAGAACAGGTCTTCGTCAGAGCAACAACGATCATCCTTGGCAAGGTTAAATAACTTGCTCTCCTTGGGGGTGTGGAGCCCCGGAAGATATCCTAAAGGGATAGGGTTCATAGTCATGTGGCAATCACAGAGTTGGGTGGAGAATGCATTTTGCCTCCCTAATATCCCAAAATAGTGGTTCAAGAAACACTAAATATGAAAACAATCTAGATAAAAGGAAGCAATACATTTCACAAGAAACAGGCAGCACGGTATAAAGTCGCAAATATCTACATATCACGCGAGATGTAGAGTGAACTCGTGATCTGTGGTTAGAGGCTACTCATGCTGAAGCATTGATGTGATAGCAACCAACATACAAATTGACTAACGTGGAAAAGTCATCATTGCATTATATTGAGATGAAGAAAGCCGAAAATAATACTAATGAGCATGAAATGTCACTGAGTCAATAAAGCCGCCATGACGTTACTCTGTAATAACAACTACGACAAACAAGTTATATAGCACTATTCGCAAAGAAAAAACAAGGGCCACTGCCAGTAAGAAAATTATGAAGATCACAGCTTCTCAACAGCTTCTCTTTGTTTATAGGCACAAGACCAGGGCAGAAGAAATTTCTTTACCGGTAAGAGACGCCTAGCTAAGACTTCAAGAAGATCACAAAGGGTCTTCTGATGGCAATCATATCGTAGTACACAATCGGGATGTCCTCTACCGAAGCATCTGCGGTGCCGTAGCACACGCAGTCTGAGCTGTATCTTGTGCGTCTCCAATAAAGCAAGGAGTGGGTGTGCGCTATTTCGTAATGTAGACGATGTAATAGCGTGTCTAGTGCCCATTCCGCCTCGAGGTTTACTGAGAAGCGGAGCAAGACATCTGTGTTGTACAAGAGAGCCGATTTCGTCGGCTCATCGAACCACATGCTCATTGATAGTTAATGCCGCAGACCCTGAAGTGTTGCTTTAAGGACCGATGCAAAAAAACAATATGGGGTCAGTTAATTCTGCCCGCTACTTCATTAGCCGTTTTTTTAATGTAGCTTGGGATGCACTGCAAACGGATCTGGGGCCAAATTCACAAAACGTTTCGTTCGTAAGGGATCTTTGCCATTGGCTCGCCGCCTACGATAATAATACGTCCAGCAACAACATTGACATAAATTTTCTCTTACGAACAGTACTAGCGCAAGAGGCTTTTGTGAATACGGGCCCTGATAAACGAAATAAGAGGTACGTGCCAATGCTCTTTCTTTTTTATTTCGTAGCAAATCGAGGATCTATCATCTATCGCCGTAAAAACGGCATTGCATTAGTATCTCCAGAGCTGTTTTAGACTGCGAGTAGATAGCCTTTCTAAATGCATGCTCTGTCTGCCATTAGTGTCACAGCTTCTGGAATTCCAAATAGTTCTGTTGTTGTAGATGTTTTCTGAGACAGATGGTAACTTTTCCTTAATTCATATGCCAGGATATAAAAAGCGCCCGTTGAACTGACATCTATCATTGATGCGCCTGTGAAAACAAACGTGCTGCTCTTTTGCAGTCGGCTCACAAGCAGGCGAATATGCTTCAGAGATTTACGAGACTACGCTGTGGGTTGCCTCGATGCTCGCCTCCGAGCTCTCGCGTACCCGAAACCTACGTTAACTGCATGCCTCCGTTCAAAACAAAGTCCCTGCACTTAACTCTGTGGCCATCACAGTAGAGGTGTACATCTTTCGAGGAGCTGTTCCTGACTCATACATGTGGCGTCCCGGAGAACTACCAATTTCACCACGTCACCGATTACCCAAACCGCCACTCAGGATGAAATTGCCCGCTTGCAGGGACATAAAGTGACAACTCTCACAAAGCAGCGAAAAATGACTCACAAGTGAACAATCTTGAGCGTTGCTTACGGAATCGTTTAATGGAGCGCTTTAACTCATTAAAACATGGCGGCTGAAAGTACCTGCCAGTTCATTGTAGGTCATCTGTTAAAGGGAAGCTGAAGCGGTTTTCAATTTCCATGAATTGCTGGGATTGGGAAGAACAGACCTAATAATTTACGGTTCCGAAATTTTTTCTTCGTTTTGTTAATATAAGGGGCGGAAATCGCTTTCTAAATCACCCCCGCGGACACGCCCCCATCGCTTCCCGGAGCGCCGGGTGAGGGGGTTACCAGAGGAGAGAACCGGTGAGAGTGACGTCACTGGCGGGGACCGAGCTGCCGGACCGGCGTGCTGGCATGCGCTGGCATGCCTCTTTCCGTCCTGCGCTTTACTGAACGACGCTACGCGAGATTTGCCGCCGCCGCCGCTCACGTTTGTTTTGCGATTTTCGTAAACTGTTCTTTCCTTCTGTGCTGCGTGAGTGCCTACAGCCAAGGGTGCCCAACATGCCTTCGTTCTGTGCAGCAATCGGCTGCGCGAACACACGCGGGCGAGACGATGTGGTGTTTCACAGGTTCCCGAAGGACAAGAAGCTTGCATCGCAGTGCGGTGAGGAGAGATAAGTTCGTGCCGACGAAATCAACTGTGCTGTGCTCGGAACATTTGCGCGATAGCCGGATAGCCTTACGACAAATGCGGAAACGCGTTGTTGCTAGCGTTGCTATACTCCGTTTCATACATCAGGTGCAACGCTGTGGAGGCTTGAGACACTTCTTGCAGTGGCTGCGTTCGCACTTAGAAAAAGTTCGGTGTTTCTTGACCCGATTTTTGAAAAAACTTTTCATATATAAGCTTTTCATTATAAGCTTTTCATATAAAAAAAAGAATTTACCCATAGAAACAATCCGTGTACTTATACGGCTGCTAACACGTTCTTTTAAATCAATTTTCTTTTCGTCATTCTTTAATTGCAGCCCGTCGCGGCAGCTTCACGTGCATGCTCGCGCGAGCAAATGCCGCTGGCACGCTGCGAACCATAGACGGAAACGCGCGCAGTAATAAATTTTGGTAACCGGACTTCGTGCGTAGCTTCCACAGCGTTGCACCTGAGGTATAAATTGGAGTATAGGCTTGCCTAGTGACATTCGACGTACGGTTGCAGTTATCATGTTTACCACACGGCGGTGCTAAAACTGCCTAATATCTTTATGTCAACACTAGCATGGAGCGCGCATACCGATTCTTGATCGAGCCACAATCGCAAAGTCGTCGAACCATATTCTGAATATTGCACATCCTGACCATCTCGATCTGGATGTCTATGATAAGCAATTTCCATGACTGTACCTCGCAGCACTGCATGTGCGCGCTTTGAAACGCGGCACTTATGTTCGCGATCGTGTATCAACGCTCAGAAAACCACGGGACTTCAGACAAGCAGCGGCAAGGTGCTTGACATCGCGGAATTGTACCCGTGTTTACAATCTAATGAGAAGTTAGTGCTTCGGCATTCTTCCAGCAGCAAGTTCCCAGTGATACTTTAGCGCATTTTTTCTCCCGTCAGTGGAACGTGCAGCTACATGAAAAAAAAAAAGCATACGTAACAGCTAAAATTTCCAGCGCGCGAGAAGGTGTACACATCGCTCTCGCTTTTGGCACACTCAACATCGTCGTTGCCGCCGTTGCCGCCATCGTTTTCCGTATCGGCTGCCGGTTCGAACATGTACGGCGAAAATACAAGCTGTCCGAGACAGCGAGAACGTTCCATAATGCTAACAACTCAGCTATGCAGCCAGAACAGAACAGCGTGCTACGCTCTCAAACGGCGGCGCCGACCGGCGACTGCCGCCACTGACGTCACAGCGGCTCCGACCAATCACGGGCAACAGCGGCGTTCGCGCGATACCCTGAGGCGCTGGTGCGCGTTTTCATGAAAAAACAGCCGCTTGCGCTTGTTTCCGCCCTTTTTGAACGAGATATTCGTGTTCAGGGGACTCAAAACTGTAGAATGCCGCAGAGAACTCATTTTTTTCGAAAAGTGTTTCAGCTTCCCTTTAAGAAGTGCAAGCCGACTTTTGACAAAACGAAAGTGTTTGGGCGAGCAAAGGACCAAAGGGCACGTGAAACCTTGGAAGCGTCCTTGATAGCAAGACATGGCCCAGATAAGTGCGTCAGCAAACCGTCAGTGTATCTTTTCAAGAAAGAGCTTGATTTTTTGGGGGTAGATAAGGGCTTGGCGATGAAGTGTTCGATGGTCACGTGGTTTTGTTCTGGTTTGGGCATGTGCATGGTACGAAGAGGCAACATTGTGTGATTTCAATAAACTAGGGGTGTGCGAATATTCGAAATTTCGAATACGAATCGAATATTTTCCTTATTCGAAGAGCATTCGATTCGAGAAATGCATATTCGTAAATTCCCGAATATTCGAGGACGGCCGAATAATGGTCGAAACGGCGAATATTCGGACAGACTGTGAATAATTTAGCAATTTACGCATTATATGCTTGCTCCACATTCTCCTAAGAACATGTTTATTCACTGAGAGCTTGACATGATCCACTCAATATCTGTATGCTCTGCATCAAGACGGCAAGTTAGGCCAGTTGGTTGAGGTTTATAGTAAGGTTCGTTACAGCGCAACACAAAACAAGGACAAAAGAAGGTACAAAACGACGACACAGCGTCACAGCACTGTGATCTTAAGTGCTGTAACGAACCTTACTATGAATGTGTACGCTCTGTTCCAGTCTATCTGCATCAGGCCCGTGAGACATGATCAGTTTCGATTTTTTTTACCAAGCTTTATTCCAGGGCTCTTTCATAACAATATATGATGTACTTTCGGGCTCTGTAAGTATGCGCAATAAAATATGCACCTAGAAAGTGTTGCCTGAACAAATGTTGTAACAGTGCATGGAGAGCCCTTACTTTCTGAATATGTTGAGCAGTCAATTTTCCTTCGCGGTAATCTGTAACAAGCGTTTACCCGACAGAGCATTGCCTGACATTACCTGAGTGCATTACCTATAATGAGCGCGTCTTTAACCTGAAGCAGCCTATTAAAATGCAATATTATTTTTAAAAGGGTAATAAAGCTGTTGTTACCTCGTTTTGCAATTTTTTAATACTACACATATATTCGATATTCGATTCGATATTCGAAGACAGTTTTTCGCCTTATTCGTATTCGATTCGTATTCGAAAATTTTGATATTCGCACACCCCTACAATAAACCAATAGTTAGTCTGCGTCCGTCATGTCTTCTTCTACCTCGGTGTCTTGTTCCTAGCGCAGTTTAAGTTCACAAAAAAATATTCTGAGACTTCTGGTTATTACGTTGTTCATTTGGCGTTAAGTTATGCATAATGGGCATGTCTGTTAATCAGCGTGCCTCGAAACTAATTAGACCGTCACAAAAAGTATGCCTGTAATCAAATATTTCCGTTTATAGCTTGCAAGCAGCCATGATTACAGTCCTAATTACTTCTAACATATAAATAATATTTTTATTTTCATGCTGGTGCACCAAAAACAAGCTACTCCTAAATTCTTCCAAAGCTATAAGTGAATTCTGCATAGTAAACGCGCCACGTGCAATTTTTATGCGCATTTCGAGATGCTCCATTGCCTAGGGTTGAAGAAATTAAATGCCTTTCGTATTTCGACAAAACGCTAAGCTTCCCTGCATGCACCCGTTAGTTACATAAAACAACGAGCCATTGATGCCCTTACATTGTGTGTTCAATATCGGAATACTTCCAATGCCACGCAATCTTTCTGAAGTTGTATACTAGCGTCAGCCTACTTCCACAGCTATAGAGTATGCCTCTGTATGTTAGAAAAGAAAATGCCCATAGCATTCTGATCTCAGTGGATGGATCCAGTGAAAATTTATATTATATTTAGGCACTGTTTTTTGTTTTGTTTTTTCGTTTTTTTTCGGATGAGTGCAGTTCAGCCCTTTCAGATGTATCTCAACTTACAAATCTGAAGCCAACAAGCATTAAGTGAGACTTTCGTTACTCTTTAAAGAGATTCATTGCATCGTATGTTGTAAAAACCTTCTTAATCATGTACAACTTCGCTTACAGCAAACATCTGTAAAGTTCTGCGTTTTCTGCACTGCCTTATTGCAGTAGTGAATGTTCCATGGCTCGACTTTTAAAAATGCTCTCGCCTGCTTGATTCTAGTGGGCTGAATTCTACGCAGTTGTCTACTGTTTTACTGTCCATTTTTCCTCGTTATTTAAAGCTTCAAGTTTCAACTTAATATCTGTCAGTAAGACTCTTGCTTTCGTACTGCTATAGTACTGCGTTGAAAGCTTATAAGTGAATTATTCAAGCGTTTGAAACAGTCCCTGTCCTATGGTCCGGAGGGCATCCCCTCCGCCGTTCCATTGACTATTATATTTATCAGTTTGACTTCTACTTCTCCTTGCCAGTGTGACACCGATCGTGTTTTGCCTGTCTGGTCTGGTATTTAAATCTGATGTCGCGAAATACAGCTTGATTTCTCTTCTTTTTGCCACATGCGTAAGACTTTTGCTCTTGCTCCTCACAACATGATGGCTTTTAAACAACATAGACGTTCATAGGACGATGGATGCTTGAAATAATTAACTGTGGTTGAACAAGGAATGGTGCTGGAGCCAATGTCTTGACCAGTGGCCATGCCTCCGTCAACGACAAAGACAAGTCCACTTGTCCAAAAAAGTTCGCCTCGGCGACATTCCTTCTACGACCATGGTTAACCACTTCATGGTGACATTCAGTGTGACGAGCTTTTTTATTTCGAATCATCGTGGATTGTCGCTCTCCTGCGCAGCCTTCTAGATCAGGTTAAGTTTGCGTCCATGACCAAACATCTTGGTTCTACAAGACCATTATCGGCATCCCTCAAAGGTATTAGGGGGACTCCTGTTCTTGATATTTGTTAACCACGTTTCTTCCGCTATGCGGGATTACTTCTTCCTTCTTTGTACCATTGACTTCAAAATATTTTTAATTGCCATTTTGATCACTGCAGTACCTGCAGTGCGACTTGTTTTCTTTTTTGAAGTGGTGTAAAGATAATGACCTTCCATTGAATGCGGCCAGTTAAGACCGAAGTTGCAACTTTCACTCGCAAAACAGCAAGTATTCCGCTTTCCATTCTCTGGAGTCTCTTCCGTTGAGCAAGGTCGTTGAGATTAATTATCTTGGGGTAGGTAATATTTGATACGACCTTAAATTTTTATGCGCACACTACACGCGTTACAATGCAGTGTCTATGCTCTCTCAGTTCTGTTTGCAGGCTATCGAGAGAATTCAACTGTACAACACTTCTCCTCTATTAATACATAACCGCCTGACTTCCCCGAATAAAACAGGCGTCGGTGGTAAGGAATGACACCGTTAAATACAGCACACATAGAACGGATTCGGAACATACTTGATTTTGTTCCATTGCTTGTTTTGTCACCATTACTTTGTCGTCACTGACATCGATTCGTTGCCGACTTCATCGCGGTGCCTTTATGTTTCTGTTCAGGCACCTTCAAGGCCTCACCTGCCCCGAACTCCTCATCCGCATAGTGCTTCGAATTCCGCGTAAGATCATCGGGGAGCAAGGACCTTTCCCCGTTCTTGCCTATCATAGCTAACACTTAATTGTACATAGAAAACAAAGTCTTTTTAACACTTCTTCTGTTGATCAACGAACTTTTCATCGGTTGTTGTCAATGCTTTATTCTCAACTTCACGCTGCTGTAACTTATTTCTCCCAATATGGCATATCAGTTCTGCGGAAGCCCGCAAGGTGGAGGAAGCTTTATGAAGGAAAAAAATTGTCGTCCACTCGACTGTGGCACGAAGCTACAAAAGAAATGCATACGGGTTATCAGAAAGAAAGCTGAAGAAAAAATCATTCAGGTTTCCTTTGCAGCTTTGTGCAACATCAGGGGGCATGACAATTTCGCCTTTCATTTCTGGCCTTATATATAATTGCCTTTTTCTCCGTCTTCTTGTTGTGTGCCTAGACTTTTGAATGGGAGATTTATTCAAACGCGTCTAAGGGATCACAAGTAGCTCTGTATGAACAGTCCAATTCTTGGGCATCCACGACACGAAAGCTCGGGTCTCGCATCGAAGTGATGGCAGTGCCTACAGCGCTGCATGCATATTCTCCATGACACTTTACTTGGTGTTTTGTCCACTTTTAGTTGCTCCTTTTTATAACAGTCCTCTTAGCTATAATGTGTGAATGTTTCTTTCTTTTTTTCTATATATGCCCAAATCAACAATTCTTTTTTATCTTCGCACCTTTTTACTCGATTTAGTTACACTTATTTGTAGTAGTCTTTGACTTGATTTTTTTTTCTTTTACCGTACGCGTGCGTGTATTCGGAACTTATGTTCAATTCCAATGGTAGATCGAGATCAAGCTTTTCTGCTCTGTATGGAGCAATACTATTCCAATGGCAGAACGAGAGCGTGATTTGTGTGTTCCAAAGGCAGGTTGAGAGCAGCCACCGATTCCGGATCGCTCTGTGGAGGAAAAATATTTGCTCCGCCGAAATCTGCAGATTTGACCGTAAGTCCGCGTGACGTATTTCCTGCAACCGCTTCTGCTTTCTATCATGGTCGCCTGTTTCCCGTTGCGGGCAGCTATAAACGACATGGAAAACATGGACGCTATATATGTCACGCCGTGGGTGTTTGTTCCCGCGCCTGGATAGTGACACCTCCGACTCAGACACTATAAGTTCCCAAGTCCAGTGATGATTGTTCCGAGACGGAAGATAAACATACGCACGGAATGCCGGGATGATCCAGATGACGGTGGTGATGGTGATGAGACCTACCCGGTCCACCTCTAGTCTAGCGCCCTCTCACTTCATTTCCCTGTACTAAGTGCTCCCGCGGAAGCGCACGCATTCCATTCGCAAATTCGATGAGAGCGATCTCAGCGGGAACGACGCACTCCGTTCGTGATCAGGCCGAGCGCTCGCGATCTGCCATTGTGGTTCAAAATTAAGGTTTCGCACGACACGTAACATGCACAATTGAATGCATGACTGATGAAATTATTGAATACTGTTACCATGCCAGCGCTTATAAAATCGTATCACCGTTACTCTAGATGGAAGGGACCAACAAGAACAAACGAGCCTGTGAACATAAAGAAAGGAACACACTAAAAAGCGTCCGCTCAAGAAATTTGTGAAATCGAGCATTGTTATAAATTTTTTATTCAGTATTGCTTTTTTTTTTACATTCGTCTGCACTTAAATGCCACATGTGCAGGTGTAGCGCACTTTACACGGCACTCTTCATGCAAATATGTTTGTGGTTGCACATGAGTTGGGTATTTACTTTGTCAGGCAGCAGGTTAAAAACATTTAATGGCCTCTTTCATTCGTGTCACTGTGCGAGCAAATATATTAACTGCGAAAGCCCCTTACTGTATGGTTGTTTGATTATATTTAAATGAAGGGTGGATAGAATGGGAAAAAAGAAAGATGATAACCTTATTCTCACAATAGTGTAGCTTAAATATTAATGAAACCAAAAGGATCGCCTTTTTACTTAGTTTCATTTAAAGATATAGTTTAGTAAGACGATGTTATAGAAGAAATGATTATTAAAATGTTACTGCAAGAAAGTTACTTCTAAATGTTACTGAAAGCAGTTACTTTAAAGAAAAAGTTACTTAGTAACTACCATGATTGAAGATTTCTGCAAAGACGAATCGGTTATTGTTCTGGCACGCATAATGCAATTCAGTGACCACACTCACGAAGTCATAGCTAATGCGCTTCGATTAGTAGAGGAAACGGATATTCCTCGCAGAGTGGCATGACTGTCACCGTTACCGAAGCTTCCGCAACGCGATTGCATGAGCGAGATTACCTGTGGTAATCAGCCTCCTTCATGAGCCCACACCTTTGGCGCTATAACGTAAAACTATTCCAATTCTGCAATCAGCCCTCCACGATTGATCACAAACTTTTTTGGACCACCCCAACTTCACCTGTCTGTCACGCGACGCCACGTAAACCGCTATAGCTCCCCATCTGATATGGCGTGTACACACTGATTATGCATGATTTGACCGAAGAAAAGAAAAATAGTTATTTTTGATTCGACGCCTATTCGCGATTAGCCCTCGGCTATTGGTGAAAAGTTTTCGGGCTGCACCCACTTCACCTGCCTGTCACGCTACGTCACAAAACCGCGAATACTCCCGGCGTCAAAGTGACGTGTACGCGTTAAAGATGCATTAATATGCTGAATAAAACTGAATTTTCTTCGAATAGCCGAATAGCAAAAGATGGCTGCCGCCGATCGCTCAGGCACTTTCTACTCGCACTAGCCGCAAAGCATGGGTTTATTCGCGTGTTATGAAACTTTTTGCGTGACCGTGTAACGTTTTCGAGCACTTTCGGCATGTTTACGACTTCGTTCTTCCAACTCTTCTTTGCTGAGGATCCGTTTTACCATCAGTCTTAAGCTTCCGTTGCATGCCGCCGCGATTTTCGACCAGCCACCGCAAGCTAAGTCAGGGAAAGTGGACCAATCGCAGACGCCGGTACCACTCTCTTAATCCGGTTATCGATTTTCAGTGCACTGGCTCGGCCCCATGGAATCCCTTTCCACTTCAGCGTGCTCCTCGCCTATTGTCAGCCAATTAGATAAGACAAGCTGCTCATTGTAGGAAATGTTATTCGTTTATCAAGCAAACAAAAGTGACCTCCTATGAACGAGGAGAGCGTTTTATTAGTCTGTTCGGACAACCCTGCCGGTCACCGCCAGATGCTTACGTAGGCGGTTACGCAAATTTGTCGTCAGGAGATTGGAATAAAAACATATTGGAATAGTTTTACGTTATAGGGCCCCTTGTTATTGTTCAACATGGTAGCCAACTAGCAAGCAAGTGCCCTCGCAGATATGGGGGTGTGCCACGTATAATAATTCCATGTAATGCGGTGCTTCGTGCTCTCCGACTTTGCGCAGTGTGTATTGCCCGCTTTAAGCCAGGGATGGCACATTGCGCTTAAACGGCATTACGTTTTTTTTTTTCTTTTGCCCGTTTTTTTTCTTTTTTTTCTGGGGGGGGGGGAACTTTTAGGGCTGGTTTTCTTTTTCTCTCTCTTTCTCTCTTTCCGTCTCTTTCTTTCTTTCTTTCTTGCATTACTTGGCCGTCTGGGTTTATTACTGATGATGTTGTAATAGGCAGCTTTTCTGTGGCGTAGTTCCCGACGTTTACGTCATTTAATAAAAGATAACAATACGCCGCTCCTGACATTGTGCTTGTTTGTTCGTCGTTGTTCTTTTAGTCTCCGTTATAATATATATATATATATATATATATATATATATATATATATATATATATATATATATATATATATATATATATATATATTGATGCTCGATGTGGGCTTTTCAACTTGCTTCGAAGCCGCCGTGGTTGCTTTGTAGCTATGGTGTTGGGCTTCTAAGCACGAGGTCGCGGGATTGAATCCCGACCACGGCGGCTGCATTTCGATGGGGGCGAAATGCGAAAACAACCGTGTACATGGATTTAGGTGCACGTTAACGAACCCCAGGTGGTACAAATTTCCGAAGTCCTACACTACGGCGTGCCTCACAATGAGATCGTGGTTTTGAAGCGAAGTTTATTTTCCCTTTCGGCACGTAAAACCCCGTAACTTTTTTAAGTTGTTTCGACCACAAAGTGCAACCAATATTTCATTGCGGTTTTCGATTTGGTTTATCGAATGTAAGCGCACGTGTGCTGACACAGAGGCACCATGACACACATGAGACAACCAAAATCGCATTTCTGAAAGTGAACAACTGTCGGAACATCTGGTAATTAATTTTTACGCGCATCCAAACGTCCGTGCTCGTACAATGCTCTTCGTGTGCCGAGCTCAGCTTGAATGAAATCAATATCCTAGATTTCGCCCGGAGACAAGGCGTTGATGAGCACTGGGTCACAAACCAGTGCAATGCAAACACGTTTTCAGGACTGTTGGATATGAGGCGAAAGCTAATCAACTGCGACAGCACCCCCCCCTCCCTCCTCCCTACTCCAGAAAAGTAGGATAATGGCCACACAATATAACAATGCAATGAAACTGCTTTGCTAAACAAGCCCATTACTTATTCGATTAACGGCTATTTTCGTCTAGCAGCAGGAAGTTATGCACGAAAAAAGGTATACGTGCCGCGATGGGAAGTGGTCGTTAGCCTTGGAATCACAGAGGTCGGAATTAAAGGGGCTATTCTTCTGAAGAAAAAAAAAATACGGTTCGACACCAGAGGCTACGAAAGTGCGAAATTGGGCCATTCAGTTTGTCGTCAACATGGCCAACATCGCTAAGGACGAAGAAAGATTGGCTATAGCAGGCCACTCAGAGCTATTTCTTGAAAGTAATACTGTTCTCAACTGATAACCAGCCTTTTTCCTGCATGTTTCCTTTTTTCTTTTTTTTTCTTTCTTCCTTTTTCGTAGCTCGCAATGTTTGCACTATTGACCTTCCCGTCGCCGAATCGTTTAGATGATAGAGAAAAATTTGACTTATTGAATCGGCAAGGTTTTAGGCAGCGTTCGCTCTAACAGCTTGAACGACTTTGCACCGAATGGACCTCGTAGAGGCTTTGCTCTTATTTAGTGCTTAAAGAACCCGTTCGGCAGTGACTGTTCAGCATACTTCCACAAAGCGCAATTGCGTAATTCTGGATAGCACGACGTTTCATCCATCCGAAAAAGCCTTCCAAAAATGAAAAGTCCGCACTCTTCACATCAAGTTTTTAAAAAAATGTGACATAATTTATAACAGCGATGTTCTGAGAACAGGTTTCCTATGTGTCTGACAGGAATAGTGGTTACAACAGAAGAACGTATACTTTGCTTTTAGTGTGTGCATGTAAGTTAGTTTTTCCTCATTGCTCACTCGCTGTAGGGGAGAAAAGGGAATACTGGTGCAACCCGCGATCACTTCCTAAGCTCTGGATTTGCAAACTCTTCTTTTTTTCCTTCCTCGTGGAACGTAGTCAGTCTGAGGACCCGCCGTCGCTCGACACGTAGGTCCCGACGAGGGGCTCGCGTGCGAAGGCGGCCCGGCCGAGGCCCCGCGTCCTCGGCGGCGGATCCCAGTCGCGTCGCATCTTTGCTGCCGCCGGCTCAGGCCACGTTCGATCGAATGTTCTCAATTCGGTCCCTCTGTCCGGGGCAGAACTTGCAGCGTAGAGAGCGGCCCTCGAAGATCTGCACGTCCTTCCTCTTGCAGTAGATGATGACAGCGAGGAGGAGCAGGAAGCCCAGTAAGCCGCCCCAGAGTAGCAACTGCTCTTGTCTGCACAAAAGAGGAACAAAAGCAGCTGCAGCAAAAAAAAAAACGCAAGAACCGATGGGCGCGCTTATCGACTCGTCGCGTTCGCAAATGAACGCGAAAGCAAGTATGCACTGCGCGGACTGTGAGGCCCTGCGGAGAACCAGGAAACAGAGGAGCACTTCTCCCTCTCTCTCTCTCTCCCTCGATTTCGCTCCCCCTTTCTTCATTCGCTTTACGCTGCTTCCTGCTGTTTTGTTTGAATGCGGCGCGGAGGCGCCGTACTCGCTCACTCGCGATGTGGTGCATCTCGAGAGAAGCCCCGAAGGAAGAAGTGTGTTATTCGCGTCCGGTTTTTGTCGCGGGGGGGCGGAGTATAATAAACACGCGGGGCCGATAAACGGCATCCGCGTCGCAGTTCTGTCGGGTGGTATTGAAATGATTTTTACTACTGCCCAAGCAGACCTCGCGCACGCACGCACATAGACTTGTAGAAGGCGCACGGCCGCCACCAAAGCCCATTGTCTGCGCTGTGAAATGGATTCTCCCCTCTCTGTCTTCTGCAGTAGCGGATCTATCCTTTTCACTAGAGTGGCGAATCCTTTTATCTTATAAACTAGGACACAACTACCCGCAATACTAAGTTTTGGCAGAATAGATTTCATTCTTACTTAGGAGCTCGAGTGGGATTACAAAGAGTGGGCATGTCCGTGTTTTTTTCGGCAGTATGCTTTAAGTACACATGAGGGCCTTTGCGGAGCATTATTTCCGCTTTATCATCAAATGTTCATATACGTCTTGAACCGCTTCCGTGCTTTTAGGTTACGTCAGGCTCTGATACCATGTTTGCAATAACAAAGTCAAAGAGGTTTTGTTATAAGGACACGAGATGGAGCACTCGTATTTCTCGTCTGTTTCAGTAAAGATCGTTAGCTCAGAGGGCATTGCCCCGTTGAGATCCCATAGAAAGATATTTGTACCGGAAGCTACTGTGGGTGCACAGGGTTTTTTTTTTTTTTCGTGAGGATCACTCGTGGCCGTAATGCGATTTTGCCTTTGCAACTCGGTAACACGCAAACGAGGGCACGACTTGACTCGCGAATTACGACAACCAGTACGCTAACGATTCTGGATAACTGACATATACATTACTGAGTTCAAGCGGATATTCTAATATTAAAATAGTGTTATTCGCCAAGGAAGCTACATATCGTAATTTTATTACAGCAATGGTGCGCAAAGGCATCTATCTCCCAAAGATTCACTACAACTGTTGCTTTTTATTAGCTGTATTTAAGGTGCTGTTGATGCCTGCAAGTGGTGCCGGCTACCCTTTTTCTCTGGCATGATAATGTGCTTTTAAAACAATGATCATGATAGCTTCTTTTCGGTAAGGAGTTCGTCGCGAGCCTTGGCAAATGCGAGACGTAAACGCGAGCGATATTGCAATATC
This sequence comes from Dermacentor albipictus, assembly GCF_038994185.2. Lineage (NCBI taxonomy): Eukaryota > Metazoa > Arthropoda > Arachnida > Ixodida > Ixodidae > Dermacentor > Dermacentor albipictus. Next base: position 235,392,994 of record NC_091821.1, read on the forward strand.
GGCCTGTTGGTACTTATGGTAGTACGCTTTAGGGTGGGTTAGCCCGCTGAAAGAATAAGCTGTCTAGTCAGTGATTCGATCAAGTTCTCAATGCCATCGGGGCTTGCGTGTTTCCTTCCGTAAGCGCAAGCATATGTTTTAAATCCCAAATTATTAACCCTGGCGCACAGTTGGTTCAGCATAGCTTTAGTGGTCACTTCCTAAATGACAAACCGTTTTTTTTTTTTTTGTAGAGCAGGCTCCGAACTTTCGGGAATTAGCTATACCCTACTGCATTTCAATGATCAACAGAGGTAAAAGGAGCGATGTCGCTGAAGTGACATCTCTTGTCGGACCACTGTTTACCATTTCAAGTATCCCTCGCCGTGTGATACTGTCATGTTTGCCTTTTTTATTTTTTGCGACATGTCGGCATCCGTTTGTCTGCACAACCCCACTTCATAAAAGAAACTGCGCTACATTTCACAGGAAATACACTAAACATCTTCGTACAATTTAACAAAACAACAAAATGCACATATTATAACTTCTCTTCTACATCGGTTCCTGAGAAGTCCGGGGCCTCACGGAAACTTAGCCGTAGTTCCGCGTTGCGGCAGGAGAGCTCCAATATTTCCGCATTAGGTACGTGACTTGACATATTCATTGTTTTTGCGTGAAACGCTTTTAGGCTCCAATGGTAAACTTGACGAGCTCCAAATAAATCGGCTGCCAACGCCTCCAAATGCGTCTGTAAAGTGACAACATGAAACGTTTTCCTTCATGTTACTTTTTTTCTTTAATTACGTATCATTTAAGAGAATGCTGGGGCGCCGTTGCAGAGCTTCTTTAGGTGTCGCCGGCTACTCTTCGTCCCAGAGTGAAACACGCAGGCTGCACAGTTTCGTACATGAGCCGAACTACGCGGCAGCACTGTGAAGGGCACTGGTGCGCACTTACAAAGAAATATTACTCACACACTGCGATTTTTAAACACCAAATGCATTCAAAGACATACAAATCACAACAGGAATGCACATACACAAACACTTTAGGGTGGACATTGTTAGTAAACTAATAAAATACAGGTCCTAAATTGGTGCTTGTAAGACATCTAATAACACACACTTTAAAAAGTGATACGTGTAAAGCTTGTATCTGACAATTTGTTATATTTCCGCTGCGCTATGCGTTCGTCATAATCATATAGTTGAAAGGATGATTCTATGCGCACTACGGAGCGCGCCCCTGCCGAAAATGGCTGGGGGCACGACGCACATGCAGGTGCCGCACGGCGATTCTGCCACATCCCGTGTAAGGCTTGTCATTTCAGCCGTACAGCAGTCTGTCAATCGAAACGTACACTCGCTGGGAATTCCGAGTCTGGTTTATACTTTTATAATTCGCACACCCAATCCGGGAGCTTCAGTAATATTGCGTTTTAAACAAATTATCTCCGTCGTCCAAGGCACACTTGGACGACGTGGAAGTGTATCCAGACACCATGCTCGGATTTCGAGCTCATCTCTCCACGCAGGATGCAATGTTGCAAATCAAGCACCACATACTCGACAACAAGACAAGAGGTACCAGGGCCATTCTAGGATTAGACCTCAAGAAAGCCTTCGATAATGCAGCTCACGCAGCCATACTACGCAGCATTGCCGCACTCAATCTAGGAAATCGTGCGTACAGCTATGTTAAGGATTTCCTCACAAACAGGAAAGTCTCCTTAACGCTGGGCAAACTCGCATCCGAAGACAGGAACATAGGCAGCGTCGGCACCCCGCAAGGCTCGGTCATCTCGCCGATGCTCTTTAATCTCATTATGATCGGCCTCCCCGAGCGCCTCAACGCCATCGAGGGAGTGCATCACACAATATACGCGGACGACGTTACGATCTGGGTGTCCGAGGGAAGCGACGGAGAAATCGAACAGCGATTACAGACCGCGGTCGAGGTGGTGGAGGAGTACCTCGTCGGAACCGGTCTCGTCTGCTCGCCAGAAAAATCGGAACTCCTCCTCTTCCGCCCGACGCTTAGGGGAACCTAACCCCAAGGCTTACATCCAGCATGCTGCATACGAAGAAATTTGCATACGCACAAAAGACGGACAAGAAATACCCAGGGTGAAGCAGATTAAGGTGCTCGGATTCATCATAGAATCGAACGGCAACAACGGAGAAACGGTCAGAAATTTGGAGACTAAGATCACGAACACGCTGAGGCTCATCAAAAGAAAAGGGAGGCCAACGTCGTCAGACTCATACACTCCTCCGTTATTAGCCACATTACCTATGTGGCCGCCTACCACAACTGGTACGCGGCCGAATATGCCAAATTGAACACCCTCATTAGAAGAGCATACAAGATGGCACTGGGCCTTCCAGACAGCACCAGCACGGAACTGCTGCTACAGCTGGGCGTCCACAACACGCTTGAAGAGTTAATTGAAGCACACCAAATCTCGCAACTCGAAAGACTAGCGAAGACACGAACGGGCAGGAGTATCCTGGACAAACTCGGGATAAGTTATCACAAGCAGCACGGCGACAAGACATCCCTTCCAAGCGCGATCAGGGAAAAGCTGCAGGTGGCTAATATACCCAAGAACATGCGCCCCGAATTCAATCAGGGTCGAAGAGAGAGTAGAGCCAAGGCTTTACTCAAGGCCTTCGGTAGGGACAAGGAAGCGCTGTTCGTAGACGCGGCAGAATACGAGGATCGACGTGCTTTTGCAGTGGCCGTCCTCAATACCGAGAAACAATTGGTCAGTTGTTGCAGCATACGTGTAAAAAACCCCGAGGTAGCGGAAGAGGTGGCGATAGCCCTAGCCATCGTTAACCCCAGTTGTAGATACGTAATCAGTGACTCGCAGACGGCGGTCAGAAACTATGCACAAGGCAGAATTTCGCCGAAGGCTGAGGCTATACTCAAAGCTAACGCGAACTATGTCACCTCCGAGGAGACGGAGGAACGACACATTATATGGTTCCCGGCTCACACGTCCCCCGACACCCCCGTACCCAACCTCAACGAGGAGGTCCACCGCGTAGCGCGAGGTCTCACGTTCCGCGCCCGCGAAGAAGGATCCTCTCTTGGGGTTGGAAATCCAACGGAGGCATGGACAGAGAGGGACAGAATGACCAGATACTGTGACATTACAAAATTTTATCAAAACTCAAGGCGGGTTTATCCGCCCCCTAACCCCAAACTCGACAGGGCCCAAGCGGTAGACTGGCGGCAGCTACAAACAAAGACCTTCCCCAACCCCGTCCATCTCAGGAGGATATATCCGGACGTCTACTCAGATGATAACTGCAAGCTATGCAGCAGGGCTCACGCAACTCTTAGACACATTCTCTGGGAATGTGACGTTATATGCGAAGAAAATGCAGTTTTCCCAGATGAAGCTGCGGCGCGATGGACGGCCGCGTTGCGCAGCTCAAACCTCGAAAATCAACTATGGGCCATCCAGCAAGCCCGTGAGGCGGCGAGGAGACAGGATCTCCGGACCTCCTCGGGGGCGGCCTAGGCCCAGGCCACGAATTTGCCGGATTGTTTGTAATATCTCTGTGTCACTAACTCCCCACTCCCTCATGTAATGTCTCAACAGAGACCTTTGAGGAACTGAATAATAATAAAAAAAAAAGTTGTTACCACCACCACCACCAACTTGTTTTTAACCTAACCTAACCTAACGTAACCTAACCTAACCTTGCACCAACCTTAACCTCCATGCTAACACGCGCTAAAAAAAAGATAATAAGTTTCGCCGATGCGACAATTGCCATTCCCTATATGGCGCTGCATCGTACCCAGCCATTTCCGGCAGGGACGTACTCCGTAGTGAGCATAGCATCATTCTAGTTGAAATGGGCTTTATGTGTCAGTAACTCAAATAACATACTATCTCAAGCCCAATGAGAGTGTTGGCATTCAAAACACCATAAACAACAGAAGCCCCACGCGATTTCAGCAGTGACATCACGCGCAACCACCAACACCCCGCAGATTTCCATGGGGGACGCGGGCGGTGCCTAACGTGGACATCTCTATCCAGAACGTGGTTTTATATGAGAGCGCGGCGCGTCCTATATGAAGTCACAGTCAAAGCCCACAGGCTCTCGGTTATAAGCGCTCCATGTTCTTGACGCTTAAAGCTGAACGAGTTATGCCAGTCGGAATGAGCGTCGAAAGCGACAGCTTCCATGGTGCGCCATGTCATGCAACAAAAGAACAACAAAAAAAACCAAAAAAGCTATGAAAACTCACGGAATCAGTACGATTCTGTCGACTGTCAAAAAGGAAGCAGCACCTAAGTAGGCATCTTATACGGTGTGGTTGCTCCTCCAGAACGTATTCATATAACAGCCTGTACTAACTCTACTAAGTATACCTGTTTATCAATATGATATAACCATTTACTAGAAGCATAAAAAGATTACTCTCTGCGTTTGTCTGGCTGACTTATTATATCTTTAATCTTTTTGCTCGCTCTCTCTCTATCTCTCTTCTATACGTGCCAAAGCTTGAGTTGTAAATGCCGACTATACGCGTAGTGCATCGCCTATTGAGGCGCCACTGATAGCCACCTAGAGGGCGCTTCCAACAGTAAGCGCGGAAGCAGTAGCAGACGGCAAGCCTTTGCAGCAAGGATGGCTGAAGTTCGCGGCTGCGATTTCTCCTTCGTTCGGGTGCCAGACTGCTTCTTCTGCGGTGGCAGCTGTAGAGAAGACGCTGGCCTCTGTGGGAGCGGGCATGAACACAATGTTACTGGTGTTTTAACCTGGTCCACATGTATGTCAGGTGCGTCCCGCAGACAAACGCCATTAACCCCATTTCCACGAAGTGGAGCTCATGTTTATTATCCGCTAAATTTTGTTGAGTAATGAGATGTCTCGATCGTTTTTCTTTAATTCTGCCCTTGCCGTAATGCTGCTTCTCTACCTTAATAATAAGCACCTATATCGTTAGTGCAGACTTACATCTCAGACAAATTCGCACGGTACGATGTCTGCATATGGCGTTGTGATCTTTCTGCCAATGAATACAAGTGACATCACCGAGTTAGTGCAGTCAAAGTTGGCTCAAGAAGAGTAATTGCGAATATATTGATGGAAGCGCGTACACTATTCAACGAAGTCTGCAAACACACGGTTTAATAAAAGCGCGTGTTAGCGCTGTACTGCCGATGCAATTCTGCTGCATACGCCGATGAACTGCCGTTCCCGCTGCAGTTTTTGCAATTTTAAATTCTCCAAGGGAGCTGCTTGGAAACGTAAAAAGCTAAAGTCTCACCAACTTTTCAGTATTTTTTTTAAATGTTATTAGAGAGAGATGCCACATGATATATTTAAAGGCTGAGGAGCACCAGTCAAAGTAGATGAGCGCTGGTGGCAAGGCCGGCTTTAGTCCTCTGTGGCGTAAGAATGATAACAAAGAATTCAGTTGAGTACAAAATTCAGATGCACAAAGGCAGTACGTTTTGAAACAAACAAACCACTCGGCGTGGTAAAAGTCTGCTCACACAGCATCGAGGTGTGATGATTTCTCAAACGTGGCGCAAACTTTTCATCGAAAATGGAACGAAAATACCATATGCAGCAACTATTAGCAATTCTCGCCCTGAACTACCTATTCTCTAAACACATTTCCCCCCAAAACACAATATCTAAGATGCCCTCGGGCGAGAAGAATAAATCTGTTAAAGAAGCACTTGCTTAGTATCATTCCGATAAGACACAGCGTGATTTAGACCCTTTACAAACGAAGCAGGGTGAAAACCTCGCCCCTCAAAAAAATCAACAGTTATGCATGAAGCAGCAACAGTTCAATATGCGCGAAGCCATGCATAAAATAGATACAAAAACATGAAGTGCGCGACAGCTGGTGCAAATATTTACCGCCTCGCATAAAGCCAACAATTTCCGTTCTTGCAAGCTTCAACAGCTTTAACATGCAACACAATACGCTCGTGCACTCGTGCTGCCTAGCTAGCGCAGCGCGGTAAAGAAACGCCAATCAGTATAAGCGGCAAACGGCATTCAGAACTTTAGCGAAATGCCATTAAACAGCATGCTGCACTGCAGACGAACTTCGTCGCTTATGCGCCTAACTATGATCGAGTGGAAAAAACACCGACATGACAACGGAAAGCATGAGAACAAGAAATTTCCCGCCGAACGGCGGCGATCCATTGCTACCGTTGCTCCCGCTGATGAGGTTTTGCAGGCAATGATTAGAACCGTATCACCGGCGCGTTTTCGCCGGTATTTGAGCCCCCCACCGTGCAACAATTATTCGACATTTCTTGAAGCTTTCGCCACCCCACACATGCAAAGTCACCCCACACATATTGCTCTGAAAACGTGATTAAGACAGAGAAGCGTGATCAACGGCGCAGCAAACTACGGCGCGCGGCTGGCTCCTTTCCCGATTGTTCTGCGCAAGGCCACCACCAGTGGCGCGTCCATCGGCGCGCACTGCGCGCATAGGTCTGTTACTTTTTACCTGTGACAGCGGCGACAGCGGACGCCTGGTAAAACGCGCTTGATCCACTTGCGCTCCTGGTGCTTTACAACAAGAAGTGCGCCAACCATGTAGGAATAAAACTTTTTTTGCGCTCTTTTACATGGTTGAATCTTTTTTAGTAAGAATAGAGTTTTTTGGAAAGTCTGAGCCAGCCTACGACATGAAACTCAGGCCCAGTTAACGCGGAAAATCGTGGATAATTCACCACCACCTAAAAGGAAAAAGTCGCGAGATTTCTCGAAAAAAAAAAATATTATGAGGCTGCTCGAACATCACGTCGAGAAGACCACTGTGTCCTTATTCGACTTTATACTAAGAGACACGCAGCGCGGTAGCTTCGCCATGCGGCATGTACACTCTTGTTGGCTGAGTCGAATATCCAAAGTATAAATCCCATTAGGCTGCACGACCTAAATACTCCGCTGCATTGCAACTTCTACTTACACCCGGGCTGTACCAACGTGAGGCAACTCATCAGCGTTGGCTGTGTGTGGTGAGGAGCTGCCTTCACTAAAACTTGTTCAACATTAGTTGTAATGAATAACAGTGGTGCATGTGATGCTTGCGGCTGCGATTTGATCATCGACGCCTTCTTTGGTATTGTCTTCGATTCGACTTACTGAGCCTAACTCTTCAACGAATTGTCAAGGCTGAACGTCCACTGCCCGTGCAAACGCTACTTGAAGACCATCCTTACCGCTCGTCAACCCACGTATAAATCATGGAACTTGAGGACGAATAGACGGTGGGAACGCCTTTGACTGCGTGGCGCTGTCCGTGCGCATTCACGCATTCATCACGTCTGCCTTTCGTCCCCTCTTTTTTATTATGATAGTGATTATATGGACACTCCAGGCTCATTTCTGCCGTCGGCGTCGGCGTTGCCATGAGGGTACGTTTGAAGACCAAGGGCGATAAAATCGTCGCGACGCACGGTATGCTGTACGTGCGAGTGAAGGCGTGCATTGTTGAGCCGGCGATCGCGGCTAAATCTCGGGCACGCGACGGCAAAAAGCGGCAAGGAAGCTCGCCGCCTTCCGTCCCGCTCAAGGCTTCGGGGGGAGGGTAGGGAGGGGAGGGGGGGGGGCGTGTTACTCCGGCCGGCGCGGACGGTCGCGTGCGCCCGGACAGGCCGCTGTATCTTGAAAACCATCTACAACGGGTACAGAGTATGCGCTGCGCTGTGTTTTCGCGACGTAGTTCGCTTTGACGCGAGCTGCAGCTCGAAAGTCAATTTGCTCGTTGCTGCTGCCACGTTTCCTCACAGGAGCCTTTTTATCAGCGAGATTACGCGGTCGTTGAGAGAGATGTGTTCATGTTTGCTTGCGCGCGCGTGACACCATGCTTGTTAATTTAGTTAGTATGCCTATGTTTTCAAGTTTACACGGCCGATAAATCTACTATCCTTACTACGTATAGCTACGTATATCCAATAATTTGCTATCGCAATCGATGCTCCGACTTCCGGGAGAAACTGCGACTTTTTTTCTATTCATCTTTTCACCTCCCACAGTGTAGCGTAGAGAGTCAGACGCTTTTCTGGTTCACATTCCTGCCTTCTCTCTTTAATTTCTCTGTCTCTTTCTATCTCTCTCTGTCTCTCTCTTTCTCTCTCTCTCTCTTCAAGTTGCGCCTCTTACTATATCTTGAGTGGCATAGAGAGAGAGAGAGAGAGAAATGCGGTGGAAAAGGCTGGAAGGGTAACCCGAAGGTTTAGGTTTGCTGCCCTACATTGGAAGGAAGGGCAAGGGGGGAAAAAAGATAAAAAGAATAGTGGAGAAAGACATCAAATGTGCGAGAGAAAAAAAGGGGGTGGGGGTGGGGTGTAGATAACGCCCGAGAGTATCAAATTCTCTCTAATAGGCTACTCTAACGTAGAAACTTCCATAGCGCCATGACCAACTTATGGTGTGACGACCGTGAGGATATAGCACTCAAGGATTGGCTGCTCCGAAAGTGGCCGGTTGTCGAGACGGCCAACGCGGTCGCCAGCGGCCACGTGTGCATTCTGTAGCGAGGACAATGGCAGACAACATGTTCAATATTTCCCTCACTGCCGCAATTGTCGGAAGCCGCACTTTCGGCCACACTGATGCTGAAAGCAATGTATTTTGTAAATGCTACGTCAAGCCACACTCGGCAAAGTGCTGCTGTCTCGGTGCGGCACAGTCCAGATGTGGGACGCTGCTTCTCGCCCTTTCACTGAGTGCAACGAAGTGGCTGATATAAATAATTTCATCTGGACCCGCAAAGCTTTTGTTCTGAAAGGAGGAGGCATGAGAAGAAGATGGTTTTCTCATGAACGCGCAGAGCAGTTCCCTGGAGGACCACGGATAGTGTGCAATGAAGTGCTACGCATTCTTTTCAACTTTCTGCGAGAGAATGAGCTGATTTACTCATGGGGACATATTTGACGCGTACAAAGACGCTCAGGCGGAACAACGGCCGGCCAAGCCTGCCCGGCTAACCTCAGCTTTGGCAACATCATCATCACCACCACCACTAGATCGAAAGTGTAGCAGCATACAGAAAGCTAACACTATAATATGTGCGACAGTTCCAACGTGGAAACATTAAGTTTCGTGCAACAACATTTCTAAATAATAGCATTACTCACGCTCTCGTTCTTAAACTAAGCTGCTGTGGATGCTGAGCTTTCGTTCTTAATAATTAATGTTTGCTTTATTCAGGCAATCAACTAGAAAAACGTGACAACCATTGTATTTAAGAGCAATCTTTAGCCGAAGTTCAATCCATTGTCTCTGTTCAAAAGCATGTGAGCCACATGCTGTATTATTTCATTAGGTGGTCTCCGGACTGCCTTGGTTAAAATGTAGAAAGCGCAACTTTTCACTTCTGAAAGCAGAAATTACTTTTAATGTTTAATAAGAGCTTGCGAAAGTGGGACTGTTACGGTTTTAAATATCTGTAATTTTCGACTAACTTTGCAACTAAAACGGCTATAATAATTACGTAAGATACATTGTTTAAAAAGCGGGCGAAATTCGCACAGCACACTTGGCGCCCTCTAACGCGTGCGAACATATTCATAAATAAGACGCATTCAAAACTTGCGCAATCATTGTAAAAGTTCATGCGAATTATAATTCAACGCGACTGTTTCCTCCACCATGCTATAAGCTAAATGTACTTGAGTTAAATTTTTTTTTTATATCTACTTTTGTTACTGAATTAGGATCCGCATTCACAAAAAGTTCATACGATGAAATTGTTCGTGAGCCTTACGGACAATTCTATCGTAAGAGCTCCTTGCTGAGCAAATTCTAGTTAATCCTGATGCTGGACACAATATTAGCGAAGGCGACCACCCAGTGGCAAGAAGCACTTCCAAAGGAAGTGTTTTGTAAGTTCAGCCCCCAGATCTGTATGTTAAACTTATTTTTACCCATTACTTTTGTACGTCGGTTTCAACTTCAAATCCATCATTTACGTTTACGTGGCATGTGCTGCTCTTAAGACACTGAGGAAGTGTAACACCGAGTGCTTCGGCCTTAATCAGGCGTCGTTGCCTGCGTTATATACAAGCCTTAATGTGACAGAGCCATCTGACTCGTACTGTGAGTGAGCTATGTTGCTAGAGGTTGAGAACAGCATGATTCGCAATTGCGGAATATGAAAAACAGCAAACATACATGATTTCGGACTTTGCCTTCTTGGCGCAGCAGGAGTGCTTGCCGTACTCGGTGCAGCAATCGGAATTCATGCACTGGTACACGTTGCTGGGGTCAAACCATCCTTTCTCCTTGTCTATCATGCAGTCTTTCTTGGCTGAAAAATAAAAAAGAGGGGTCTTCGTAGGAAACAACACTGCGAAGTCTTCATACACTTTCCTACCCCCCGCCACCCCCCCCCCAACAAAAAAAAACATGACACAGCGAAAGTATACTTGAAGGGGTGTTTGCACGCGGGTTACCTCATACACGAAATAAAGAGTACTACTTGCATGTTCTTCAAGGAAGTATGCACATTCCTTTTAAGAATATATGTTTCATTACTTCACAGCCCGCGAATGCACGCGGAGTGCCTCGAGCGGCCAGTCGCGAGGCAATTTTGCGTGTCTTCGCGGGCTTCTTTCACGCTCGGAAAAACACTTATGTAGCCCGTATTGAACAACAGCAAAGCCTTATCGGCAGTTTTTCATGTTGCTTTACAAAATTCTCATTCACACTCACACTATTCATCTCACTAAAATATTTGAGAAGTTGATTAATTAATGAAGGCTAATTACGTAATTAGGCGGATGCAAAATATAACCTATCTCCAAGCGACGGCAAACAACATTACCTCGGTTCTGTCCAGCTGCGCGGCATTTGCATATTTTAGAGCGCAGCTCTTTGGCGTCCGTTCCTGGGTTTCGCGTCGTCGTCGTCGTCGTCGTCGTCGGCCTCGTAACCAGCTCCGCCCCCCTTTCATCCCCCCAGCGCTAGCAGCGACCGACTGATACCGCTGGATGCCGCTGACGCCGCTAGAGAGTGAAGATAACGTGACTGCATAGAACGCCGTCGCCGCCATGCAGAAAGAGGAGGAAAGGGTCCCCCCCCCCGCTGGTTCTTAGCGCTGCGGAAGCGAGGGTATCATATTGTTTGTGTCGGCATCGGCGGCGTTGTCCCTGAAACCAACTCCGCAGCTGGGGTTGACTCACTATCGGCGTCAGCGGCATCAGTCAGTCGCTGCTATCTCTTCCCTCCTCCCTTTATCGTGTTGTCCGCTTGCTGCACGCGCTTCTGCCCCCATCGTTTGCCGCTGGGTGTACACGCCGCCCCCTTCCCACCTCTTCCTGCGAGTTTCCGGTTGTCAAAGCGCCGGCTCGAACTTTGAAGTTGGCGAACTGTGCGCCGCAAAGTTGCCCAACGGCTTGCTGGTAGTAGCTGCCTACTTCGCCCCTACCGCACTCACGAAAGACGTCGTGCACCTCCTGCAGCTCGCATTAACCGTCCATCGATCCACACCGATGTTAGTAGTGGGGGACTTTAATGTTGACATAAAGACAAACAGCAATTTCCTAACACTTATGCGGGAGAACATCCCGTTCCTCTCGCTCGTAACGCGTCCCACGGCTGTGACAACCTCGCGAGGCACTTGTATAGATCTCGTCTTTGAGAATCAAGCATTGGTGTACCAAGTCGAACATATATCAGTATATTTCTCCGACCACAAAGCTTCCTTCATTACTGTCAAGAACTGTTAGTGGAGTCTTTGTTAAAGGAATACGTGTGAAAAATAAAAAAAAATTCTGTGATAGCGCATACATGTGTTGCTCGATTTCTTTGCCTCAATCTATCGAAAAGGTGAAACAGCTTATTTGCTGCGCTCAAATTTCGCATTAGGAAGTAACGTAATCGTCGGTAATTTTTTTAAACCTTAGTGCGTGATAGTTGGGACACCCTGTATTATTGCTGCAGCGCGAAAATACGCAGTAAACGGCGAGGAACACAGGATGCGCCCTGCGATCGAGCGCTGTGTTTCTTTTAGCGCTGTGCGTCTTTTTCCGTTTCTGCAATTATTTTGCCATACCACCTCGTCCGACTTTCCATCCGACTGTATATTTATACCGCAGCTCAGGACACAGTAGCCAAGGGCTTGCACAACCATTTTTCGAACAGATAAAAGGCAAGCACTACGCGATGTTATGTGTTATAATAAGCGCGATACAGCACACATTTTTAGAGCAGACATGTGCCAGATGAGAATTTCAGCTGAGGTCTATATAAAGAAATAGACCTAAGTGTTAAACTGTCGATGTATATTTCACAGGTGTACAAGTACAAGGTGAACAAATACGATGAATGCCGCAATAGCGATTGGTTTAACTAAACTTTTTTAAGAAGATTATGAGAACAAGGGAATTGATCTTTAGAAGCATTAACACTAATAAGGTTAGGTGCGAACCAGTTTATTACCTCAGCTGTTGCCATCTGTAAGAGAGAGATCGCGTTTGAGAAATGTGAATGAGTTGACAAAGTAACCGTATCGTCTGCATATTGAAAATAGTAACAGACAGCTGGGCCATTAGAAATATCATTAACATAAATAGTAAATAATAAGAAGCCTAGAATTGAACCTTGTGGCACGCTATCTTTGATCAACGACGCCTGGCTTATGTACTGGACAACAGTGACAACTTGTGTTCGATCAGTGAAGGGCGTTTTCAGCTAAATTTTAAAAAATGCCATAACAATGAAAGTTTTCTTAGTAAAATGCTATGATTAACGCTATCAAATGCTTTGCTTACATACAAAAAAGAAAAAAAAAACGACCGCACGCTACCGTGCTTGAATAAAGGGACGGATTCAGTAAATCAGAAAAGTCTTTCGGGAGAGCCTGCGTGCCTTTGCGCTGGAAGAAGCCGCCATACTGGATTGGAGAGATAATACCATGTGCACTCAAAAAGTGGCTCATTGTCCGGAATAAGTATTTCTTCTAATATCTGCTACATACACGGCAATAAGATATGGGACGATAGGTCTCGACCTTATCGCGTGGTGCCCCTTATAAAAATGTTATAACTATTGCCCGCTTCATATTTTGGGGGAGTTGACCGGTTGCAACAATGTCACATAAGAAGTCCGGCAGAATAGTCTTAATCACTTCAAAAATTTCTACGGGATTCAACGTCGTCGGAAAAGGATCTTGACCAATCAAAACTACCATTAAAACGTGCAAATTTCGCTATGCGATGTATCTAAAAAAATATCCTAAATACTTACTGTCAATAAATAAGCGTAAGAACAATCTTTTTTTTTTCATATATGCATCCAAATGAACCGGCATGACCAGCACACCTGTCTATAACGTCTGTCGGATTAAGCGAAACGACCGTGCGCAGTTCATTGCTGTTCTTGCCTCAATGCGCGAAGAGCCGAGCTCTACGGCGCACCAGACAACGTGGACGATTTTCCGCTGTCGCAAGAGAGAGACCGAGTTGGTCCCCACCGACGTCTGCGCGTGTGGCTTTAATGGACGCTGCTGTATTTTGGGATATAGCGTAAGGATTGCGGGACAAGTTGCAATCGTTGTCACGCGATTCAGTGCGTGCGTTTGAACGCAGGATGGCCGTCCTTTCAGCGTCGCTCCGCTTATCGAGATATTGTTCATCATTTGAACCCTTTCGTCCAGTAAAGAGTAACCAACCGGAATCTCACGCTTGCTAAACTCGTTGCCTTTGTTTCATAATAATTCTGTTTCGCTCACTCCTCAGAGAATAACTTGTCCCAACTTGCTGCTGCAGAAACTTCTTTCTTCTATTATTACTACTAAATAAACCTAAGGAGATGAAACATTTAAACAACCTTTATGATCTTTGGTCTCCCTAGAAAGAAAGAAAGAAAGAAAGAAAGAAAGAAGAGAAGCAGCCATTTGTTGTTTCTGCGAATTCATCTAAACAAAACACCAAAAAAAAAGGGTTCGTTTCCATCACTAAAATTTAAGTTAACACAACAACACAATCAGGTGGATCCCCACCTTATTCAGCGTAATTAAGATCCTGCTAGATTAAATTGAAGCTTAACGAGCCATTCTGAAATACACAAACTTTAAATAGAAAATCAAAAGATAACAAACCTTAGCTACAGGCCTCCCTGTGATAGGAAAACAGAGTTCTTCAACAATGCAAAAAAAAAATAAAATAATTCCGTGCTTTTACGTACCAAAATAACGATCTGATTGTGAGGCACACCATAGCGGGGGCTCTGGTATAAATTTGACCACCTGTGCTTGTTCTTGCTTTTTACGTACACCCAATGCACCGACTGGCCACAATTTAAATCAATCATGGAAGACTGCTGTCGAGACGACATACCATCCAGCCTAGGGGGCGCAATAAAAGGTGCCTTACAGTTTGTCACACATTCGATTTTGAAAAGCTCCGCACACACCGAATTCGACATCGAGTTAGAGAAACTTCGGGCAGTTCGCCGCCGTGCGGAACGAAGATATAGGCGCACAAAGTCCATTCATGACTTGAGATTAGCCAGACGCACACAGAAAAAAAATACGGTGTTGTATGAAGAAGCTGGCTTCACGACGATGGATGTCTTCCTGCCAGTCTCTGTATCCCCGAAAGCCTTTGTCTCTTATATGAAGAACTGTTCGTGGCCTCCGTGCAACCCCTGGAAAGCGCCACCTATTTAATTCCCTGGCTTTTTAACTACAATGCAAAGAGATTGAAGTCACAGAATCCTTCTGTAGGAGGATCTACAGTGAAACAAGCTCCACTGGAACGCAGACTCCCGACCACTCGCCATTCTCCCGTGATCTCCGTATGGAGTGCCCTTTTTCTCTGGACGAACTAGAGGCTGCGCTTGCTTTATGCAGGCGTTCCTCAGAGCCAGAACCAGGTGGCATTACATACGGCACTCTGTGTAGCCTTGGTGAACGAGCTCAAAAGGCACTCCTGCTCCTGTACAACGACTCGTGGCAGACTGACACGGTTCCTGAAGAATGGAGGACAAGTTGCCTGATTCCGCCTCTCAAAGCTGGCAAGTCGCCTTTGGACATTGCGTCATACCGTCCGATCGCGCTTGCTATAGTTGTGTAGGTAGCATAATGGAACGGATTATATCTGACACGTCTGGAGTAGTACCTAGAGCACTATGAAAGTTATCCAGACACGTTGGCAGGATTCAGGCACGCCCATTTATCTATAGCCAACGTTGTCGACTTGGTAACGTACGTCGAATTCCAGAAGGCCTGTAAACGCTTGTCTGCTGCCTTGTTTCTAGACGTTATAGGGGCTTACGATAACGTCACTCATGAAGCCATCTTTAAAGCGTTAGAATCGATAGGACTTGGTGGTAAGCTATTATCTCTGGGTTTGTAGCTACCTACAGATGCGATCATTCTACGTGCTCACCGGGACTGGCCCGACATTCCAGTACTGCAGCAGCCGCGGAGTCCCTCAGGGCGGAGTACTAAGCCCTACGCTTTTCAATCTAGCCCATACTGGACTACTCGAGGACCTGTCAAGCACTGTTCGACTTTCTATCTACGCCGAGGACATGTGTATCTGGACGTCGGTGTTGACACGACTTCAGCTTCGCGCTCGGCTTCAGAAGGCGGCCTCATCAACAGCATGCTACCTTCGTAAACAATTTCTGGAGGTAACGTGGGAAAGTGCGCAGTGGTGGCATTTACCCGGAAGTCAATGTCTACGTATGCCATATCAATCAACGGACAAGTGATATCGTCCAGGAGAAGTCAGGTGTTGGTGTTGGAGAATCAGGTGTTCAGGTGTTGTGATTGACAGAGACTTGTCCTGGACTCCTCACGTGAACCACGGGAAAAAGCTACTGATTGCTATATGTCATATGTTCAGGTTCCTTGCAGGAAAAAACTGGGGGAGTGTCTACACAATCCATGTTACAGCTGTACAGGGTGTTGTTTGTTTGATTCCTCCGGTACAGCCTATCCTGTAATATCCAACACCTATAAAACCAATTTGCGTACAGTTCAGATCATTCAAGCCCAAGCTCTGAGGATTACCACGCAGTGCGGCAACAGCTGAAACTATTGCCCCTTGCTCAAGATTATTCAATCACGACGCATATCGTCGTCGAGACAATGCGTGCCCATGCCAGGCACACTGCCCGGATCCCTTGCCACCACTTCGCCGCACTGACGTTGGAAAAACCCCGCGCGTCATTTAGCCCAACTGTCAGTGCATATCATTCCTCGCTTACATCGGGGTACACACCTGCGGCAAGGTCCGTGTCTCATCCATGGTGTTTGTGCCGTCCTGAAGTACACCTCAGAATTCCAGGACTTCAGAAAAAGTCAGATCTACCACCGCTTGTACTAAAACAATTGAGCTTACTCCTGTTGTACGGGAAGTGCTGTACCCACGTACACATCTTTACTGACGAAACGACCACATCGACCAGTTCTGGTGGTGCTGTGTTTACATCGACAAGAGGAGTAACGCTGTGATTCAAGACGTCACATATCACGACGTCCACTGCTACATAACTCAGGGCTCTGCGCGGTGCGCTTCAATTTATTGACACAGAGAGTCGTCGTACAGGGACCGTGTTTTCCGACTCGAGACCGGCTTTACACAGCATGCAGTCAATTCTCAGATGTGGAGCTCACGAACAGCTAACATACGAAATCGCCAAACTTCATCACGACGTGAAACAGAAAGGCCACGAAATTATTTTCAAATGACTACCTGGCCATTGCGGGATCAGTGTAAATGATCAAGCAGTGAAGGCTGCCCGAGAGTCACATCAAGAACAATACATCGTTCCCATTCCTTTTTCCATGACACACGCTGCAAGACAGCTTCGTTACCTGGCATGCAAGCTCTCTTTAACAGAGTGGAACACCCCAAATATAAGCCACACCAAGTTGTATGAACTGCACCCTTCGCTACAACTCCGACCTCCACCCGGGATTAACCGACGTGAGGCATAGCTTCTATATACAGGCTGTGGTTAGGAGTGGCTTTCACGAAGGCGCACACTACTCTGATTGGAATGACCGACAGTGCTGCATGTGATGTCTGTGGCGCAGAGGAGAACATCGAACATTTATTGTGCCATTGTCATCGATTTCAGTCGGAAAGACAAATATTGTCTAACGCATTGCGACTACTGGACGATCGGCCGTTGTCTGTGCAGGTGCTGCTTGAAGACCGCCCATCGCTCGACGACCCGCAAAGCTATGAATGCACTTTTGTCTTTGTTGAGGGCGACTGGCCTATGCGAACGTCTCTGACTCACTCAGTACCCTCCGCGTGCGTGCGCGAGCTCACCGCGACTTTCCTACCCCTCTCTATCTTATCTTTCTATTCCATATTTCCCGTCCCTCAGCGTAGGGTAGCCAACGAGACGCATTTATGGTTAACGTCCCTGCCTTATCGCTCTATTTCCTCCTCCTTTCTACACCCAATGCATGGTACACGATGGTTTTTGCAATCCGCCCTCATCGGAATTCGGCCACCGAGACTGGCATCAAACTCCATTAGGCCACCGGCCACCACTAGGCCACTAGCCACTAGGCCACCGAGGCCGGTATTCAACACCGCAGTCAACACCCATAGGCCTTCTGAAGCGCGAAATACTAAGGCCAAATGCAGAAGCAAAATCTGTTCTCATAACGCTCTTGCATTTATACTTTGCTTTTCAAATGGGAAGTGACGAAAACAAGCATTTAACTATAATTGTGGCATGAAGTACTGGGGCGATCAACAAGGGATGCCTGTAGAACTAACGTCTCCGACTAAGATGAGTACCTTGGTCGAGATGTTGGCTCCCAGTTTGAGATATCCCTTAATGGACCACCAATGAGGGCTTAAAGTCTCCGTCTTCTTGCGAACCTTTGTGTTGCTTGAAATACTGGGACATTCAATAGCCTTGCAAACACTTGACATTTTTCGTCTAAAGGTATCCTTTAAAATAATGGCACATTCTTCGCGTCGCAACTTCGTTGCTCAAGATATGCTGTCCACGTCGCACTTAAGGCGAGCT